>NC_081846.1:10524953-10835051 GCF_963259705.1 Myotis daubentonii | reverse complement strand
CCTTCAGGGCAAACCAGCCAGCCCCCACCTGTGTACCAGGCCTCTATCCTATATAGTAAAAGGGTAATATGCCTCCAAGCACCGGGATCAGTGGAGCTGCAAGGCCTCCCGAACCCAGAATCAGCGGAGCTGCGAGGCCTCCTGGCACAGGGATGAGCAGAGCTGCAAGACCTCCCGGCCTGGGATCAGCGGAGCAGCAAGGCCTCCCTGCCCCAGTGTCAAGTGGAGCCGCAAGGCCTCCTGGCACCGGGATCAGCGAGGCCTCCTGGCACCGGGATCAGCGGCGCAGTGAGGCCTCACTGCCCCGGTTTCAAGCAGAGCCGCGAGGCCTCCTGGCACCAGGATCAGCTGAGCTGCGAGGACTCCAAGCACTGGGATCAGCGGACCGTGAGGCCCCCTGGCCCCTGGAGCAGCGTGACAGGGGGCAGCACCCAAACCCCCTGATCGCCCTGTGGCTCTGTGTGTGACAGGGGGCGGGGCCCCAACTCCCCTATTGGTTCTACTCTGTGCGTGACAGGGGGGAGCTCCCCAACCCCCTGATGGGCCCTGCTCTGTGCGTGACAGGGTACAGAGCCCCCACCCCCCTGATGGGCCCTGCTCTGTGGGTGACAGGGGGGAGTTCCCCAACCCCCTGATCAGCCCTGCTCTGTGCGTGACAGGGGGTGGCGCTGCAACCTCCCCATCGACCCTGCCTTGAGTGTAACAGGGGGCGGTGCCCCAACCCCCCAATCGGCCCTACCCTGAGCGTGACTGAGGGTGGCATCGCAACCTCCCAATCCGCCCTGCTCTGTGCATGACAGGGGGCGGCGCCCCAACTCCCCAATCGGTCCTGCTCTGAGCCCTACCAGAGGCTGCACCTAGGGATTGGGCCTGCCCTCTGCCACCCGGGAGCAGGCCTAAGCCAGCAGGTCGTTATCTCCCGAGGGGTCCCAGACTGCGAGAGGGCACAGGCCGGGCTGAGGGACCGCCCCCCCTCCCTCCCGCGTGCACAAATTTTTGTGCACCGGGCCTCTAGTATATATATAAAAGCCTAAGCAACCGGTCGACCGGCCAGTAGCTATGATGTGCACTGACCACCAGGGGGCAGACACTCATTGCAAGAGCTCTGAGCCCTACCAGAGGCTGCACCTAGGGATTGGGCCTGCCCTCTGCCACCCGGGAGCAGGCCTAAACCAACAGGTCGTTATCTCCTGAGGGGTCCCAGACTGTGAGAGGGCACAAGTGGGGCTGAGGGACACTCCCCCTCCCCCACCCTGACCAGTGCACAAATTTTTGTGCACTGGGCCTCTAATTTTTATATAAATAAGAATTAATCCGTCTGAAGAAACTTTTAATAAAATATAATGCAAGTTGGATAAATAGAAATTATGTAACTGTGGTTTTAGATTAATGAAATTAAATTGGTTTATAGGAATTTACTTGGTATAATTTCTTTTTAAAAATATATTTTATTGATTTTTTTACAGAGAGGAAGGGACAGGGATAAAGAGGTAGAAAATCAATGAGACAGAAACATCGATCAGCTTCCCCCTGCACACCTCCTACTAGGGATGTGCCTGCAACCAAGGTACAGGCCCTTCATCAGAATCGAACCCGGGACCCTTCAGTCCGCAGGCTGACGCTCTATCCACTGAGCCAAACTGGTTAGCACAGTATAATTTCTTATACATACTTTAATTTGGAGATTAAAGGAGAGTAAAAAAAAACTGGAGAAATTAAGACTTTCAGATTACAGTGCAATAGAGAGATTTCATGTGAGGCTGACTTTAAGTATGGGGAAGCGACATGGGGTAAGTCCACCTGAGTCAAGCTGCCCACATCAATAGTTTACTTGCAAGGTACCATACTGAGTTTGCCTTATCTTCTCAGAGTGGTGGGTTAGAGTAACGGTCCCAACAGATGAACAGGTGTTACTGCAGGTGAACAGCTGCACATCAGGCAAAGAGTGTTTTGTTTTTGTTTTTTTTAACTCACTGGTCTTATTTTTTTTTAATATATTTTTATTGATTTCAGAGAGGAATGAAAAGGGAGAAAGAGATAGAAACATTAATGAGAGAGAATCATTGATTGGCTGCCTCTTGCAAACCTCTTGGGGATCCAGCCTGCTACCTGGACATGTGCCCTGACTGCAATCAAACTGTGACCTCCTGGTTCATAGGTCAATGCTCAACCACTAAACCACCGCAGCTGGGCAGGCACTGCTTTTTAATTTCAAATAGAGTGAAGGTGAGCAACATAGAGTTTCACAGGAATTTCTCTTTAGCAGCATTAACGAGCTGTAACTTGATGCTTATGAATATCTGTACTTGAATAGGCATCTTAATTTTAATAACTGGAAGTTAAACAGTTACTGAACAGACCGGCCTATGGAAGATTTCCTATAAAAAATAAATGGTATAAGAACTCTCAGCAAAGTGGGAATAGAGGGATCATACCTCAACATAATAAAAGTCCTATATGACAAACCTACAGCCAACATCATACTCAGTGGGCAAAAACTAAATTCATTTCCCCTAAGGACAGGAACAAGACAAGGATGCCCACTTTCACCACTCCTGTTAGACATAGTACTAGAAGTACTAGCCATAGCGATCAGACAAGAAGGAAAAATAAAAGGCATCCAAATTGGAAAAGAAGTAAAACTATCCTTATTTGCAGACGACGTGATATTGTACATAGAAAACCCCAAAGATTCCATTAAAAACCTATTAGACCTAATAAATGAATTTGGCAATGTAGCAGGATACAAAGTTAACACCCAGAAATCTATGGCCTTTTTATACAACAATAATGAACTCACAGAAAGAGAAATGAAAAAAAAAATCCCATTTACCATTGCACCAAAAAAATTAAGATGCCTAGGAATAAACTTAACCAAGTACTTAAAAGACCTGTACTCAGAAAATTACAGGACATTGAAAAAAGAGATAGAGGAAGACATAAACAAATTGAAGAATATACCATGTTCATGGATTAGTAGTATCAACATCATTAAAATGTCCATACTATCTAAAGCAATGTATAGATTCAATGCAATACCTATTAAAATACCAATGGCATATTTCAAAGATGTAGAACAAACTCTCCAAAAATTCATCTGGAATAAAAAAAGACCCCGAATAGCAACAGCTATCCTGAGAAAGAAGAACAAAGTTGGAGGGATCACAATACCAGACATCAAACTATATTACCAAGCCACGGTTCTCAAAACTGCCTGGTACTGGCACAAGAATAGACATATAGATGAATGGAACAGAATAGAGGACCCAGAAATTGACCCAAGCCATTATACTTAATTAATATTTGACAAAGGAGGGAAGAGCATACAATGGAGTCAAAACAGCCTCTTTAATAAATGGTACTGGGAAATTTGGTCAGATACATGCAAAAAAATAAAACTAGATCACCATACACAAAAACAAACTCAAACTGGCTAAAGGACTTGAATGTAAGACGGGAAACCATAAAAATCCTACAAGACTCCATAGGCAGCGAAATTGCAGACATATGTCGTAGCAATATCTTTACAGACACAGATCCTAGGGCAAGAGAGACTAAGGAGAAAATAAACAAATGGGATTACATCAAAATAAAAAGCTTCTGCACAGCAAAAGAAACCATCAACAAAACAAGAAAGCCCACTGCATGGGAGAACATATTTGCCAATGTTATCTCCGATAAGGGTTTAATCTCAAACATTTACAGGGAACTCATACAACTCAACAAAAGGAAAATAAACAACCCAATCAAAAAATGGGCAAAGGACCTACATAGAATCTTTTCAAAAGAGGACACTCAGAAAGCCAAGAGACACATGAAAACATGCTCAAAGTCACTAATCATCCGAGAGATGCAAATCAAAATGACAATGAGGTACCACCTCACACCTGTCAGAATGGCTATCATCAACAAATCAACAAATGACAAGTGCTGGAGAGGATGCGGAGAAAAAGGAACCCTCCTTCACTGCTGGTGGGAATGCAGACTGGTGCAGCCATTGTGGAAAACAGTATGGCGTTTCCTCAAAAATTTAAAAATGGAACTCCCCTTTGACCCAGTGATCCCACTTCTAGAAATATATCCCAAGAAACCAGAAACACCAATCAGACAGGATATATGCACCCCTATGTTCATAGCAGCACAATTTACCATAGCTAAGATCTGGAAACAGCCTAAGTGCCCATCAGTAGATGAGTGGATTAGAAAACTATGGTACATCTATAAAATGGAATACTGTGCTGCTATAAAAAAGAAGGAATTCTTACCATTTGCAGCAGCATGGATGGAACTGGAGAGCATTGTGCTAAGTGAATTAAGCCAGGAAGTGAAAGAAAAACACCACATGATCTCACTCATTTATGGATAATAAAGAACATTATAACCTGATGAACAAAAGATAGATACAGAGGCAGAGAAGCATGGAACAGACTGTCAAATTACAGTGGGAAGGCTGGGGAGTTTTTTTTGCGGGGGGAGGTAAGAGATCAACCGAAGGACTTGTATGCACGCATATAAGCATAACCAATGGACACAAGACACTGGGGGAGTGGGGTGAGGGCATGTGCAAGGGGTTAGGGGATGCCGGGGGAAGGTCAATGGGAGAAATAAAAAGGAGATATATGTACTACTATCGGTAATACTTTAAACAATAAAATAAAATTTAAAAAATAATAATAAAATAAAATAAAACAATGCTAAAAAAATAATTGGTTTTGTGTATATATCATATTTTATATGTTTATTCATAAAGACCTGCTGGTAATAATGATAAATTTTTAAAAACCTGCTTGTATCAGTCACCTCTTCTGTTCTGCCTAACATTTTCTCAGTCCATTTCCCCCCCCCCCAGCGACTGCAAGGCAACAGCTTGAACTTTAGCTGCACTGCAAGTCTTTCCCATTGTGTCCTAAGGCTTTTACATGATGTGGTCAGGACACCTATGAGAAGGGATTGTCAGCTGTGGGTGCTCAAAACTGCAGATGTGGGGGCATTAACACCTCAAGGACAATCCTTGACTTTGTGGAGTGCAGATCATTGAACATTTTTGTGCGTGTATACTGATAACAAAACATTTCTCATAAGAATATGCACAGAAATGGAATTGCTGGGTCACAGGAGGTACGTATTTTTATATTTAATAGATACTGGTGAACAGGTTTTCACACTGCTTCTACCAGTCCACCTTTCATCTTCTCCAAAAACGCACTCATATTTGATACTAGAGGCCCAATGCACGAAATTCATGCAAGAGTAGGCCTTCTTTCCCCTGGCTGCCGGCACCGGCTTCCCTCTGGCACCCGGGATTCAGGTTTCCCTCACAGCTCTGGCTTCATCTGGAAGGATGCCCAGTCTAATTAACATATTACACTTTTATTATTATAGACTAGAGGCCTGGTGCCTGAAATTTGTGCATGGGGAGAGGGTCCTTCAGCCTGGCTGCACCCTCTATAAACCAGATCCCTCTTACAATCTGGAACCACTGGCTACTAACCACTCACCTGTTTGCCTGCCTGATGCCCCTAACTGCCTCTGCCTGCCTGCCTGATGCCCCTAACTGCTCTCCCCTGCCGGCCTGACTCCCCCAATTGCCTAACTGCTCTCCGCTCCTGGCCTGAACTCCCTAACTGCCACCTTCTCCCTTCTCCCTTCTTGGGAGCAGCACTGGCCTTCTCCCTTCTGCCTTGTCCCATGCGCTAGTCTTTCCCCTTGTGCCTTCTCCCACGACCTCTGCAAAAGGGACTGCAGTGCTGGACCAGCCCTCAGCCCTCACAACTGCCATGGATGCTGGCCCTAGGCCAGGGGTGGGCAAACTTTTTGACTCGGGGCGACAATGGGTTCTTAAACTGGACCTGAGGGCCGGAACAAAAGCATGGATGGAGTGTTTGTGTGAACTAATATAAATTCAAAGTAAACATCATTACATAAAAGGGTATGGTCTTTTTTTTTTTAGTTTTATTCATTTCAAACGGGCCGGATCTGGCCCGCGGGCCGCAGTTTGCCCACAGCAGGCTAGAATATATAATGCTAAGTGAAATAAACCAGTCAGAAAAAAACAAATACCACATGACTTCACTTATACGTGAAATCTAAAGAACAAAATTGAATCAAACTCATAGATACAGGAACAAACTGACAGTTGCCAGAGGGGAGGAGGATTGGAGGAATAGGGGAAAAAATAGATTAAGAAGTAAAATTGAGCCTGGCTGGCATGGCTCAGTGATTGAGCAACGACCTATGAACCAAGAGGACATGGTTCTATTCGGTTAGGGCTCATGCCTGGGTTGTGGGCTCGATCCCCAGAGTGGGGCATGCAGGAGGCAGTCGATCAATGATTCTCTCTCATCATTGATGTTTCTATATCTCTCTCTCCCTCCCTAAAATCAATAAAAATATTCTTAAAAAAAAAAAAAAGAAGTAGCCCTAACTGGTTTGGCTCAGTGGATACAGCGTCGGCCTGCAGACTGAGGGGTCCCGGGTTCGATCCCAGTAAAGGGCATATACCTTGGTTGTGGGCACACCCCTAGTAGGGGGTGTGCAGGAGGCAGCTGATTGATGTTTCTCTCTCATCCTTGTTTCTAATTGTCTATCCCTCTCCCTTCTTCTCTGTAAAAAATCAGTAAAACATATTTTTAAAAAATTAAAATTAAAAAAGAAGTAAAATTGATTGTTACAAAATAGTCACAGGGATGTAAACTACAACACAGGGAATATAGTTAGTAATACTGTAGTAACTATATAAGGTGCCAGGTCAGTACTGAAAATATTGGAGGGAACACTTTGTAAGGATATAATTGTCTCATCACTATGTTGTACACCTAAAACTAATACTAAATAATATTTAACATAAACTAATTGAAAAGCAAATTTTAAAAAAAATGAGGGAAAAGCAAAATGGGGAAGAAGAGCACAAGAATGGGGAGAAAAGGCAGCCCAGTGAGACACACAGAATGCTAGAGGGAAAGGCGACAAGATTAGAAAACATTTATTTCTTTCAACCCAGTTATTTTACAGATAAGAAAACTGAGGCCAGAATGCTGATGTGTTTTTTCCAGCAGGTGTCTCATCCAGGAATTTATCTTTTCTCTCAGTCCTAAGGTCCTGTTAGGGCAAGAGACTTGCTTTGAAGGGCAAGAATCACTCTCATCAGATACATATAGAGGCTGGAAGCCAGGAAGAGGATAGAGAAGCTTGAAGCCAAGTGGGAGGGAAAAGAAGAAGCTCAATAAAAGGCACATGAATGTAAGAGGCAGTGGGTTTCTCTAGCAGGGAAGTTGAGGTTATTGTTGCTGGGGAGTGGGAGTTCAGGTAAGAGGCAGTGGATTTCTCCAGCAGGGAAGTTGAGGTTACTGTTGCTGGGGAGTGGGAGTTCAGGTAAGAGGCAGTGGATTTCTCCAGCAGGGAAGTTGAGGTTACTGCTGCTGGGCAGTGGGAGTTCAGATGAGTCTGTGAGACTGTGTGGGAGGGGAGCTCCGGTCAGGGTTCTGAGGAGAGCTTCAGAGCACAGAGAAATTCCAGAGCTCTGATGGTGTTTGAGGAGCACCACGTAACAGCTGTTAGAACATGAGCATGCTTGTAGCCTAACCACCAATGGACCAAGAGGAGGGATTTCCAGGGAGGTCTGAAGACACAGGGGAAAACATGGGCGTCCTGCCCTGGCCAGTGTGGCTCAGTTCATTGAGGGTAGTCCCGGGCACCAAAAGGGGGCAGGACAGTTAACAAGATTATGTGCTCCCCTGAGGTGGTTACACCTGAGAGGGGTCTGGAAAAGATTACTTTTGACATTTCAAAGGTGTGTTAACCTAGATGCACAAGAACAATGGACAGAGTTTGCTTAAGGCAAAGATACACCTGTTATAGACCTGGAGCAGACTACCCATTGTGACCTGCCTAGTTAGCAAGTTATGACAGGTCACCCTGTGACGCTACTTTCTGTCACTGAACTTGTCAGATTTACCACCTGTCACTTTTATAAATTGAGGTAGGAGAGGCAATTCTGAGGTAAAGATGAGGTAGGAATGGTTGGGGCTTCAAAATGTTGATAATAAGAGATGTTCGAGAAACTAAGATGGCGGCATAGGTAAACACCGGGAAATTGCTGCCCCCCACAACAACTTCAAAAATACAATGAAAAGACAAAACGGAATCATCTAGAACTACAGGAAGGCTGGCTGAGTGGAAATTCTACAACTAGGAGGAAAGAAAAGCACACTGAGAGCCAGAGGCGCTGCGGAAGCAAAGTGCAGAGGTACGGAGGCTCGCGCGCGGGGAAAGGGGCTGGCACCTGAGGACACGGCTGTCTTTTTTAATCAGGAGGGAGTCACAAGCTCCCGACTGCTCTGAACTCCGGTTCTGGGACGTCCCTGGGGACCCAGGACTCATATGGGGAGAAACTGGACTGTCTGGCAGCAGGCAGAACTCTGAACTTGAGAGTGGCTTTCCCTCAGAGGTGCTTGCAGCAATTATCGGGACACTGAGACGCGCGGCCCCTTAGGGGAGGGCTGAGGATCCTCCATAGCTGCTTGCTCCGCCCTTTGATTCCCTGAGACCCCGCCCCACCCAGGCTGCGGCAGAGGCTTTTGCATACGAATGCCCTGGCCCTCTGAAATCTGAAAATTACCTAACAAACTGCAGTAGGGCCAGACAGACCCAGAACTTCCAAGAGAAGGCCCAAGGCCCCACAGCACCTTACATTGCTTCACAGCTGGGCCTCATATGGGCACCTCCAAACTCCAAAAAAGGAAGGGGAATCTGCAGTTCTCTTTGTAGCTCCTGCCGGGTAACCTCAGGCAGAAGCTAAATTAGCACCTCCTTAGATCCAAGAGCCAGTGTACCCAGTGGTCAGAGGGGGACCATCCGGATTACAACTCCTCAGATCCATAAGGGACACACTCAGGGGGCATACTCAGTGAGCACCAAAGCCCCACTGAAGCAAGTCTTGCCCCAGAAGGGTGTCTTCAGCACAGAAGTTCTCCCACTGCAGACACAGCTGATTCTCACTGCCAATTGGCCTGGAGGTCAATTCCTCCCAGTGATACCTACAACAATCAAGGCATAACTACGACAAGACTGTGCACAAAGCCCACAAGGGGGTGCACCAAGAGTGTCCACCTCAGGTAATTGGGGAGGCTGAGCCACTGGGCCCTACAGGACACCTAGCACACAAAACCACTCTACCAACACGGAAGCATAAAAAATGTGGAGACAAAGAAACAGGTCACAAATGACAGAAATAGAGGAAAGCAAACGACTGGATATAGAGTTCAAAACCACGTTTATAAGGTTTTTCAAGAATTTTATGGAAACTGCCGATAAATTTAGTGAGACCCTGGAGGATATGAAAAAAGACCAACTAGAAATTAAGCATACACTGACTGAAATAAAGAATAATATACAGAGATCCAACAGCAGACAAGAGGATCCCAAGAATCAAGTCAAAGATTTGAAATACGAAGAAGCAAAAAATACTCAACAGGAAAAGCAAAAAGAAAAAAGAATCCAAAAATATGAAGATAGTGTAAGGAGCCTCTGGGACAACTTCAAGCGTACCAACATCAGAATTATAGGGGTGCCAGAAGAAGAGAGAGGGCAAGATATTGAAAACCTATTTGAAGAAATAATGACAGAAAACTTCCCCTACCTGGTGAAAGAAATAGACTTACAAGTCCAGGAAGCGCAGAGAACCCCAAACAAAAGGAATCCAAAGAGGACCACGCCAAGACACATCATAATTAAAATGCCAAGAGCAAAAGACAAAGAGAGAATCTTAAAAGCAGCAAGAGAAAGACAGTCAGTTACCTACAAGGGAGTACCCATACGAATGTCAGCTGATTTCTCAATGGAAACCATGCAGGCCAGAAGAGAGTGGCAAGAAATATTCAAAGTGATGAATAGCAAGAACCTACAACCAAGATTACTTTATCCAGCAAAGCTATCATTCAGAATAGAAGGTCAGATAAAGAGCTTCACAGATAAGAAAAAGCTAAAGGAGTTCATCACCACCAAACCAGCATCATATGAAATGCTGAAAGGTATTCTTTAAGAAGAGGAAGAAGAAAAAGTAACTCTTACCATTTTCCACAGCATGTATGAAACTGGAGAGCGGATAAACACCACATGGTCTCACTCATTTGTGGAATATAATGAACAACATTAACTGATGAACAAGGACTGATCCAGAGACGGAGAGGCATTGATTGGACTGTCGGGCCTTGGAGGGAAGGTAGGGGAGGGTGGGGGTAAGGGGGAAAGATCAACCAAAGGACTTACATGCAAGCATATAGGCCTAACCAATGGACACGGACAACGGGGGGGTGAGGGCATGAGCAGGGGGGGGGAGGGGGTAATGTGGGGATAAGGACACATATGTAATATCTTAAACAATAAAAAATATATTTAAAAAAATAAGAGATGTTCAGTAACTCACAGTCGGCCCTGCCATGTAGATTGGTTAAAATATGTTTCTGCTGAAAGCTTATTATGGGCAAGTCCCCCAATTTAAATTCTTTAAGGGAGAAGTAAAAGTTTCTCATAAACCTGCAGGGTCTTAATTGTCTCTGGCTCAACATAATTCAAATATTAAAGCTCAATATAGTACAAATTTTAAAGTGGTACATTCTGGGGAGGCCTATTCTGAACTCCTACAATGGCTATGGAGTAATTTAGCTTATCAGCTTGTTAGCACCAATAGAAATCTTTTTTTTTTTTTGTATTCAAGCAAGTATCCCATTTTTTAATTCTAAAATTCCCTTCCTCTCACCATGTAATCAGAATCCTATGTGGTTTCTGCTTGAATCTGTGCTTCCCAAATTACAATACAAATAAACCCTTGTAGTCTCATGTTTTTGCTTTTTAATTTTAGGTTAAGATAATCTTAACTTTTTCCAAAATATTTTAAGAATTAACCTTAGATAATTTGTTTACTTGTATACAAATAAATAACAAAATGGCCCGAGCACATTTATCTAGAAGTTACAAAGGAAAACAACATTTTAAGAGCCTTTTAAACAGGATAAGCATGAAAGAACAGGGTCAGCATGGCCAGCAACGACCAGTGTATGATAAAATAAGCTGGACCATCCAAGCAGGGCCATTAAGAAGGAAATCTTGGATAAAGAACTCCAGAATAGAGAAAACAACCAAGATGGCTGCATAAGGTATATACTTGTACCTGCCGCTCCCCACAACCACATTAAAACTACAACAAAAAGAAAAAAATGGCGATCATCCAGAACCACAGGAAAGCTGGCTGATTGGACATTCTACAACTAGAAGGAAAGAAAAAAGCACATTGAGGGTGGGTAGGAGGTGCGGAGGCGCCAAGAGCAGAGGTACAGAGGCGCGTGAACCAGGCTGCACCTGGATGCAGGGTTTTTTTCAATCTGGAGATACAAGCCCCTAACGGCACTGAACTTGTTTCTGGTGAGACTCTAGGGACCCAGAATCCTATGGGGAGAAACTGGACTGTTTGGCATCTGGTCAGAAAGTGAGGGTGGCTTTCTCGAAGAACTGCTTGCAGGCATCATTGTTACTGTGGGGGTGCGGGACTGGGGGACACGGAAACACTGAGACATGGAGAGGCACCCAGAGGTGCGGAGAAGGCTGACAATAGCATATCACTGTTTGCTCCACCCTGGTGATTCTCTGAGGCCCCGCCCCACTCAATTTACAACCCCACCAAAAATGTGCGCAACAGCCCTTTTGCAGTCTAACCTAACAAACTGCAGCTGGGTCAGATAGCTCCAAAATTTCCAAATTCCAAACAAAGAAGAGAAATCTGCAGATCTCGCGGAAGTGACTGCTGGGCAGACTCACACAGTGGTTGAATTTGCACCTCCTTGGAGAGCCAGGAGCCAGTGTACCCAGGGGTCAGATACCATATTTCAACTCCTTACATCCATAAGTGACACAGCTCAAGAGGGAGACTCAGTGAGCACCAAAGCCCCACTGAAGCAAGTCCTGCCCCATAAGGGTGTTTCCAGCACAGCAATTCTTCCACTATAGACACAGCAGGTCCTTGCAGTCAATTGGCCTGGAAGTCATTTCCTCCCAGGGATACCAACAGCAATCAAGGCTTAACTACAACAAGACTGTACATCCAACCCACAAAGGGGTGCACCAAGAGTGTCCACCTCAGGTGATTGGGGAGGCTGAGCCACTGGGCCCAAAGGACACCTACCACACAAAGCCACTCTATCAACACAGGGAAACAGCCAAAATGCGGAGACAATGAAACATGTCACAAATGAAAGAGAACTTCCCCTACCTGATAAAAGAAATAGACTTACAAGTCCAGGAAGCGAAGAGAACCCCAAATTAGAGGAATCCAAAGAGGACCACACCAAGACATATCATAATTAAAATGCCAAGAGCAAAAGACAAAGAGAGAATCTTAAAAGCAGCAAGAGAAAGACAGTCAGTTACCTACAAGGGAGTACCCATACGAATGTCAGCTGATTTCTCAATAGAAACCATGCAGGCCAGAAGGGAATGACAAGAAATATTCAAAGTGATGAATAGCAAGAACCTACAATCAAGATTACTTTACCCAGCAAAGCTATCATTCAAAATTGAAGGTCAGATAAAGAGCTTCACAGATAAGGAAAAGCTAAAGGAGTTCATCACCACCAAACCAGCATTATATGAAATGCTGAAGGGTATTCTTTAAGAAGAAGAAGAAGAAAAAGGTAAAGATAAATATTATGAACAAAAGGACAACAAATACATATCTATCAACAAGTGAATCTAAAAATTAAGTCAATAAAAAAATCTGATGAACAGAATAAACTAGTGAATATAATAGAAGCGGGGGCATAGAAAGGGAGTGGACTGACAATTCTCAGGGGGAAGGGGGTGTGAAGGGTGTGGGAAGAGTTTGGACAAAAATCTTACACCTATGGATGAGGACAGTGGCGGGGGGTAAGGGTATGAGGTGGAGGGGGGGAACCAGGTGGAGGGGAGCTATGGGGGGATAAAAGAGGAACATCTGTAATAATCTGAACAATAAAGATTTATTTTTTAAAAAACTCCAGAATATTATATTAATTTAATTTCCCACAAATTATCACTGTTTTTAAAAATTATAATAGATTTACAGCATAACCTTCTGTGTAAACTTCATGCTTATTAGCACATATTTTAATCCTAAATAAAACTGTGGAAGATTCTCATTTTACCAAGTAGAAATACAAGCAAAGGTTTCTGATACCTTAAACAATAATGTTTAAAAGCTGTATAATGAAAAAAAATAATTGGATGCCTGAAAAAAATTATTCAATCATTCAAACTTATTCACTGAGCACCTAGCCAGGAGGCATTCTGCTAGAGTTGGGGACCCAGTACAACAGAGGTATACAGACCTAACGCCCTGAGCAAATCACTGAGGCCAAGATTCTGCGTGGGCAACATCAGTTAAGGGTTGGGACTTTGTTTCAAGGCTTGTTTTGTCTAGTCTATACATTAAATAAAACCCAGCACACCAAGGAGTATACTCCTTAGTTTATTTGCTTCCTTCTTAAGTAGCATGAAAGCTCCTTGAATAAAGTGATTGTCTTGTAGACCACTATATATTCACCAGTGTTGCAAGGTGCCTGTATTCAGGCAGGTGCTGAGTGACTCGGGTTAATGAATATATATCAATGCAGGTCAAACAGAGGAGATTTTTTTTTTATGTTTCAAGGTTCTTGTGGTCTGTGCGATGGCTACTGGTTCTTCCCTAAGAACAACGTTTATACTGTTACACAGGGAAATCATAGGAGATCCTGAAAATCAAATAAAGCAGCCAATGAGATGTCAGAGATATGATGATACAGTGGGGTGGGGCTTAGACAGAAGAAGAGAGTATTTGAAGAGTATTTAAATTTGGCAAGAAAGGACAGAGTGACAGGACAGAGCAGGGACAACAGAACATTAGGTAGGAATTGGAAAATCATTTAATTTTATGTTTTCATTGTCTGAATGAGAAGGAAATATCTCCAGAAATAAACTGACTTTTGAATGGCGCATAAAAATTAGTTCATAGGGACTGAATTAGAGAAAGATGAACAGAATGAAGGCCGAACAAGGAAGATGCTGAAAGCCAGATAAGAGAGTCAGAAGTGGAGGGGAAATGAGAGGCTGAATTGGTGTCTAAAGTTTAGGGAAGGAGCACTGTTTTTTCATTTTGTTTTGTTTTGTTTGTCTGTTGTTAGATAAAGGAAGTCAGAATAGAGGTAGTCTGGAGTAGTTTTATTTAAAACAGAAGCCAAAGACAAACTTTCCTGAGAAAGAAATAACATCTGTAAAGGAAATGCTGTTTCTGCAAATTCCATTGCTAGCAGTTCTCCTCACGGCTGGTGACAATGAAGATGGTAAGAACTATGGCAACTGCCTGTTGGGTGCAAAAGGGTGTGTGTGTGTGTGTGTGTGTGTGTGTGTGTGTGTGTGTGTGTGTGTGTTTCTGTGTGGTGTGGTGTCCTCGGAACATACCTGGAGAGGAGAATGTCAGCATAGTTCTCAGTATCCCATACTCTGGGACCCTGTGCCCTTCTGAAGTTTGTTTGTAAAGCCTGGGCCCTGGGCAGCTGAATGTCTGCTGAGGTAGCCATGGCTTCCCTAATCTCCCGATTCTAGTGTTTCCTTCCTGGCACCTTTCTTCATTCTCTCTCCTTCCAGATGCCTTTTCTTCTCCTCATTCTGTTTGTTCTTTTGCCCAGCCTTCCAGGAGGAGATCTCCTTCAAAATTATCCACAGCTCATCCTTCTACAACCATTCCTGGGTGAAAAGTTGGCACTCTGGTTGGTTGGGTAACTTGCAGACTCATGGCTGGGACAACACTGGCAGTATTATATTCCTGCGTCCTTGGTCCAATGGAAACTTGAGCAAGAAAGAGTTAAATGAAGTGGTAGAGTACCACCATGCGCTCACCCATGAAATGCCGCACAAACTTCACAGACATGCCAGTCAATGGCAGCTTAAATGTAAGTTCAATTCCGAAAATGGGGAGGTGCAATGTGCTGGTTGAGGGGTGTGTGTCTCAATGAGATCCTTATTCCAATTTTCCCCACATTCAATCTCTTGAGTATTCTCTGTCTGTGCATTTATTGTAACCTATTGCATTTCATTCTCCCTGGGTTATTGTAATCACAACTCACACTATGGCATCCTTTCTTATTCTCTTGTTCACACCATTTACGTCACCTTCTTTCAAAAATTCGCTCACTTCTATTTCCAAAAAAAGAAGTCATTCATTTTTTTCCTCTACCTTCATCTGCCACCAATTACACATTTTCTGAACTTCTGATCAAACCAAACTTTGTTCCATTACCTCAAATCCCCCAAACTGCTTTTATTTCCTTTTTTTCAATCCACTAATTTCATCTTTACTCCCTCTTTCCTCTAATTTACAACCCTTTTCCCCTAGATCCCTTTGAGGTACAGTTAACAGCAGGCTGTGAGCTGCACCCTGGGGGAGCCACAGTAGCCTTCAATCAATTCGCTTATCAAGGATCAGAGCTCCTGCACTTCCAGAACAATTCATGGTGGCCATCTGTACAGGATGAAATTAGAGCTCAGCCTATGAGCAGAGTATTCAATCAGTACCATGTCCCCAACAAAATAGTACAGAGGATTCTCAGTGACACCTGCCCACGTTTCCTCTTGAGTATCCTTGATGCAGGGAAGGCAGATCTCCAGAGACAAGGTCAGTCCCATATCCTTCCTCCAAGAATTTTCTAAAATTACACCTTCCCACCTTCCCTCTAAATTAAAGATAAGTAGTCAAGAGGGAGAAGGATAATGCGTGAATTCCCAACGTGGGATAGATGTGTCCTTCTGAACTGATGTGAAGATATGAACCTCCAAGTCTGTGTTAGTGTCCTTATCTGAGTATCTCTCCTGTTCTCTGCAGTAAAACCAGAGGCCTGGCTGCCCACTGGCCCCAAACCTGGTCCTGGCCGTCAGATGCTGGTTTGCCATGTCTCTGGCTTCCATCCAAAGCCAATTTGGGTAAAGTAGATGCGAGGTGAACAGGTACAACAGGGCACTCAACTAAGTGATACCTTGCCCAGTGCTGACGGGACATAGTGCCTTCAGGTTTTCTTGGAGGTGGAAGCCACTGAGACATCTGGCCTGTATTGCCGGGTGAGACATAGCAGCCTAGGAGGCCAGGACATCCTCCTCTACTTGGGTAAGAAACACTGGGGCCCGCACTGGGAGTAGGAGTGGATAATGGTCTACAAGCAGAGCAGGAGAGCCAAGTAAAATTTGGGATTTATGGCCTCCAAACCAAAAAGAATGAAAATAATTCTATAAATAAAGAGTTGAAAATGAGAGACCTGCAGAAGTAGGAAGATGTTGAGGGTTAGATGAAAGATTCAACTCTGAAGAGGGAGGAGAGAGGAAACAAGAACAAAGATTAGTGAGGCGAACACGCAAATAAAAAAGGCAGAAAATAAAATTTAAAAAAATAAAAAAATGCAGACCAGGGAAAGGCAATAAACAGGGGGTGGGTTTGAAATGACACCTTGTGTGCACCCAAACCCACAGAACATCATCAAGGCTCCGTGGGCTGGATCATCTTGGCAGTGATGGTGCCCCTGGTGCTTCTGACAGCTCTTGCATTTTGGCTTAGGAAGCGCTGGTGAGTTTTTTGTGCCCATCTTTCCTGTTCTTTCACCCACTCCCTACTTGTCTTCCCACCTTTCTTCTCTCTCCTTAGTCCTTCTTTCCTCAGTCCCTTTCCTTCTACTCTTCAATTCTCACCTCCTCCTCATGCAGAGTAACTTCCATCTCTGTTCTTATCAGGTCACACTGTGAGCCGCCTGCCATTCTTCTTCCTCTGGAATGAGATCCAGCAGCCCTGGGGTTCCAGACATATTTAAACGCAGCATGGCGACAATGTCCGCTCAGCTCTCCACGTACAACTTTGGTTGTTTATGTTTTGTTATTTGTGTGTTTAACAGTTAGTTATTAATATGAGCTAAAGGTAATTTTGCTATTTGACCTGGTTCTGAGATTATAAAACTCTTATTTTAACTCTGGATAAAATGAGACCTTAGCAACTGCTACATATTAAAAAACTGATGAATCTCAGGCACATTTCAGATGTCACTTCTTTATGGGGCCTTCCCTGATTCACAAGTGGAGGCAGCGTCTGAACTCCCACCACGCTTTTCAGTGGACTTTGCTGAATCTACTTTCCACTTTTTATCCGTTGTTGTAGTCATGTAGGCCCCTTTTCACCTTTTAATTTTTAAGCTTGAGTGGAAAGTCTATGTCTTTTAAAAATTTGTATCATTTTCAAAGTGTATAATCATATGTAATATGCTTTCAATAAAAGCCTGTGTTAAGTTTTCTTAGCATTTACCACTCAGATCAGGTACCTGAAGTTCTAGAGCAAGGAAGGAGAATACAAGGAAGTAACTAGTGACAATATTATATATCCTGCTACTTAACACAAACCCATTTTTCTATCAATTTGTGAAAAAGAATATGCTATTTATAAGTTAATTCAGGCTCGAGGTGCATGAAAAGAAAATTTGAGGCAATATCCCTAAAGGTACACAGGGAAAAACTCAAGAAGGACAGACTTTACTTTTAACATAAAAGTTCTATTTTTTTTAAATATATTTTATTGACTTTTTACAGAGAGGAAAGAAGAGGGATAGAGAGCCAGAAACATTGATCAGCTACCTCCTGCACACTCCCCACTGGGCACGTGCCTGCTACCAAGGTACATGCCCTTGACCAGAATCGAACCTGGGACCCTTCAGTCCACAGGCCGACACTCCATCCACTGAGCCAAACCGGTCAGAGCAAAGTTCTATTTTCTTGTGAGGCAGCAACAAGTGTTCAGATACAGGGAATGCATAGGTACACAGTAACAATATTTATCACCATTGGAAATGCTGTTTTTTGGGAGAATTTTATTAGAAAAACAAAATTTTTAAAAATTGCATTTAAAAAAGATTAAACAGCTTCAACAGAGATGAAAGATACAAACTTTAAAAAAACATAAATTATATTCTTCAACAGGATTGCATAAACAACATCTATTGTTAAGGGCTGCTCTGCCTATCATTAATTTAAGGCAGAGTAAAACTTAAACCTTAAAATGCGGAGTTAAGTATTCTTAGCTTAATGCAAATTCAGCACTTGCATTGGTACAGTTCAATACACTGGTCCAAGCATCAAGAAATGAATCAAGTTCAGAATAGTACAATAAATTGAGTAGTGGCGATTTTCCTGTTTTTTCCTTTTTTTTTTTTTTTAATATATTTTATTGATTTTTCAGAGAGGAAGGGAGAGAGATAGAGTTAGAAACATCGATGAGAGAGAAACATCGATCAGCTGCCTCCTGCACATCCCCCACCGGGGATGTGCCCGCAACCCAGGTACATGCCCTTGACCGGAATCGAACCCGGGACCTCTCAGTCCGCAGGCTGACGCTCTATCCACTGAGCCAAACCGGTTTTGGCCTGTTTTTTCCTTTAACAAAAGAAAATCTTGACAACCCACTGCTAATCTTGGACATACCCAAGGCTATAAAATCTGCCATTTTTAAAATACCTTCCATTAAAAGCCAACCATTGAAAAGAAAAAGCCTGTCTTGTTGCCAGTTATCCCACAGGTAGCAACAGCACCTTCTGAAAGACGGATTTGGCTGGTCATAAGTGTAAGACACCTTTTAAACAACATGAAGAATCTACAGCAAAAATAATTTTGGCATCCATGCTCACAATATTAACCAAAACGGAAAAAGAGATATTTTTTTTTAAATATATTTTATTGATTTTTTACAGAGAGGAAGGGAGCGAGAGAGAGAGTTAGAAACATCGATGAGAGAGAAACATCGATCAGCTGCCTCCTGCACATCTCCTACTGGGGATGTGCCCGCAACCAAGGTACATGCCCTTGACCGGAATCGAACCTGGGACCTTTCAGTCTGCAGGCCGATGCTCTATCCCCTGAGCCAAACCGGTTTCGGCAGGAGATATATTTTTAAAAACATAACTGCTCACAAAAGACATGACAAGCAACAGACTCAGTCATGATCAAAACCAGTAAATTTACATGTTTTTATCACAACAAATTCTTTAAGGGAAAAAAACTAACTTAAGACTGATAAAGTAATTAACCACAGAATAGCTCCTTATGCCAAAATGTACATGCCATTATTTCTTTTACTGTAATGGAAACACATTTATTTAAATTTTAAAAAATTTAAGCCATAATCCCATTGAAGTTATTTTAATTTACTTACTTCCTGTACAGTTTTCTAGAGAATAACAATTATAGAATGTAATTTTACAAAACAGTATTAAGACCCATTAAAAATAAATCAACCCCTTGGGAACTAAGCATTAAATAAAGTGGAATGAGCTAAGATTAGTATTTTTTCTAGACTGCGATAAAGCTCCTATGTTTAAAATTAGCCCTTTGGCGCTGGCAGTTAAAGTTGTTTGTAATTTGTACCTTTTCTTTTCTTCAAATCTCAGGCTCTGTCTCTCCCAAATCCACGGGATATGCTTGGTTGCCATACAATTCATTTACCTACAAATTCACATTCTCCTTACAACCAGACATTACAAGTTCCATTTACAAGACTATGTAAATAATAAAGTTATCCCATTCCTATTTTAAATTACTTTAGGTTAAGGATATATGAAACTCTACAGAAAAATGTGAATTAGACCAAAATGCACAACAGAGTAAAAGGAAAAACTTTACCAAGTGGCATTCTGGCTGTAAAATACCCTCATAACTTGTAGGGACGGAGACGCAAGAAAGTTAAGTGTGAGGCAAAGAAAAGAACACGGATTTAACAGAACGCAAGTCATCCAAAAACAGGCCTGTGTGTTTTAACCTTGTCTTTAACTTCTTCTTCCTGCCTTTTACACTAACTCACCTGACCTCAGTTTTACCTTTCCTGTACTTCTGACACAGCAGCTCTCTGTGGTGAAATGGTCAAGTCAAAGGCAAAGAATCAAAGTTCTCAGTAAACCAACCAGAACATTTAGATCCTGAATAACTGGGCGGTTACTGACTTAGAAGCCACATGTACTAATTCCAAGTAAATTAATTTTGAACAAAAAAGGTACCAAAATTCATCTGACTCACCAACTAACCTGACAGACTTATGTTTGAATTTATCTAACTTCCCTAAATACATCTCCATTTTAACTTCAATAGGGCATGCTTTTCATTACTTAGACATTTAAAAGTTGCATGATTATAAGAAGTCCTTACAGAAGATGTATTGCTACCACTAGGTTTTCCTTGATGGGATATGTCTGGATAAACTGACATAGTAACCCTCTATACCAGGGGTACTCAAACTTTTTAAACAGGGGGACAGTTCACTGTCCCTCAGAGCGTTGGAGGGCTGGACTATAGTTTAAACAAAAACTAGTCAGCTGCTAAGCAACAGCCAGCAGCGGCAAAAACACCCGGCTGGCCGGATAAATGTTTTCGGCAGGCCACATGTGGCCCGTGGGCCATAGTTTGAGGACCCCTGCTAACCTGTATCCCTTTACAAGTATTTAAATTTTTTCTCCCTGTAATATGTATAAGAACATTACATCATTGCATCATAAGGTAGTATATGAAGACCTCAGAAGGATGCTTGTTACCAACACAGTTTGCTGGAACTCACTTTGTAAAAGAGCTGCTCCTTAATTTTACTACCACATTCCCAGACATGGAATACTGCTGACACGTGACACTGGCAGTAACTGTATTAAGATGAGCCTAAATCCAAAACTGGATGGATTTTTCAAAGGTTCCTGTTGCTTATGCCCCAAAGCTCTCCTTTGCCTGTTTCCCGACTGTGTGGAATGTTGGACGGACAACTAGCAAAACTGTAGGTAACATCTCAGTGCCAACTACATAAAGAAAATGTCAGTCGCAAGATTCTGTGATTACGGATTGCTATTCAATGGATTACACTCCTGGCAAACTACTAACCCAGACCAAGTCCACAAGACAACAACATCACAAAAGCAAAGGAGGAAATCCATGCACCGTCATTTAGGATCTCTGGGACTGTGATACAGTGATGATGAAAGGTAGGATGATACCTGTGGTAAAGGCAGATCATGTGACTGTCAGGCTGTGGCCAGAGCCCTTGAGGGTAAGATCTGGCGTGGGAAGGAGTGGCTTGAGGATGCTGACGAGGCAGAAAGCAGAGCCGCTTTTAGGAATGAAATTCACCTTGTTTTTGTCAGGACAGTAAAAGGCTGGGATTTCGTGAAGTTGTTTTGGCCTAGATATAGAACAGACAATCCCATGCATTTAGGTCACAGAACAGTGGAAATACATTCCTTTATTATTATTTTTTAAAAGCAGATAACAGACACATAAAAGAAATACAAAATTCAAGCTACATCAAAGCTTCAAATGCTATGGACCAAAGCGAGACTAGACACATGATTCAAAATCTGTATTTCAGAACGCCAGGAGGACACCATTCACCTTGCTGCTGTCAGTTCCCTGGCGAGCCCGGTGCACCAGAAGCTTTCCCAGGCTGCCAAAAGGGTCCACAGCACAAAACAGGTAAAGAGCTCCTGCAAGAGGGGCTGAGAGATGTGATAAAACGGCTTGTAAAAGGCTTACAAGGAGCACAGGAAGTGACAACCAGTGCACAAAGGAGGAGAGAGAGTTTGGGGAGAAGCAGCCTTCCAAAGGAAGTCACACCTGAGCTGGGTGGTTGCCGGGAGCCGGTCCATGCTTGCTGTTTCAAGGGACCTGGCATATATGGCATACTGTTCTTAATATGTTTGCTCACCTTCTTGGCACTATGTGTTTTAACCAAGATCTCTGAGAAAGGTTGAATCCCCAGGTAGGGATTTTCCCCTGAAGTTAGGGAGGGAATAAAACCCCTCAACTAAGTGCCAGGCGGGTAATTAATCCCTTTAATTACGAACAATCATGCTTAAACTACATAATCTTTTCTCCCTGGAATGGAGATAAGAAACGCCCTAACCTTTGTAATAGAGATTGATAGGATTGAATCAACTGGTATAAATACAGTTGTAACAAGACAGAAACACTCAGAGCTTAGAACAGAATTCAGAAGACAGCAAGACACAGAACTCAGAACTTAGAACAGAATCAAGAAGACAGAACCTACACGGAGCCTAGAGACAGAAGAACTTCGCTGGAGAGAGCATGCCGGAGGATCCTGGACAGGGACTGGCCTCGGAGCCTGGAGGCGGAGCCTGGCGAGAGAGCATGGCAGGGGATCCTGGACTGAACCTGACTGTGGAGATTGGCAGGAGAGCCTGACTAGAACCTGGTGACTGATCCTGGCTGGAGAACCTGTACAGAACCTGGCTGGAGATCCTAAGCAGAACCTCTCTGGAGATCGAGACCAGAACTTGGCTGGAGATCCTGGCTAGGCTGCTGATCAACTGAACTCTGCCTCCGTGTCCTTCCTTCTTCGCCGACTCCGTCCACACCTTTGGGGACCCCTGGACCCGCTGGGGTTAGACCCCGGCAGGTGGTAATGAATGAAGAAACAGGCCTTGGGAGTGGATGCAAAAAGAAAGGAGTGTCTAGTAGACAATGTTTTGGGTGGCAGATTTTATCGATGAACAGTGAATACTGCCCGTGAACAGCTCTGGCAAATGTAATAATTTATGAATAAAGACATTACATGAGGGAGTGGGCTCATGAAGACATGCCCCGCTCCAGCTGCCACCTCTCTGGTCCTCTCCTGGCCTAAGCCTCCCCCTGAGGGCTCTGGCAACAGATCCCTGGGGCAGCGGACCTTGGTTCCAGCCACTGTGTGACTCACCGCTCTGAGCCTCAGTTGACTCAGCTATGAAATGGGTTGAACACCCACTACCTCCCTACCTTGTTCTTGGGACTTAAGGAGATAAATCCCAATGTTTGGCACACAATAAGTGTTCAATAGATGCTAATGCCCTCTCTACGTGTGGGACCTATGGATATACTAGCCCACGCCTCTCCTGGAAGGGTCTAGATCTGCACTGTCCACCTGAAAAGTCATGAACCCCATGTGGCTACTGAACACTGGAAATGTGCCAGTCAGAATTGAGATGTGTCATCAGAGTGAAATATACAGCGGATTCTGGCAACCTGATAAGTAAAAGGAATGCAAAATATATCATGAGCAATGTTTTATATTGAGTACATGTTGAAATGACATATGTCTGGTACATTGGGTTACATGAAACATATTATTACATTTAAAAATGACATCATTTAAATTGTTTCTTAAATAAAATAGAAACTTAACTCATTGAGTACGTTTAGGCCCACAAATGTGTTTGGATATGCTGCTGTTAAGAGGACACACTCCTCTGTTTTTACTATCTGATAGTATGTTGTTCTTTTTCTTTTTTTTAAATCCACATTCAAGGATATTTTTCCACTGATTTTTAGAGAAAGAGTGGAAGAGAGAAGGAAAGACAGGTAGGAACATCAATATGAGAGAAATCGACTGGCTGCCTCCTGCATGCATGAGCCCTGACCAGGGCCAGGGCAGGGGAGGAGCCTGCAACCAAGGTACGTGCCCTTAACCAGAATCAAAACCAGGACCCTTCAGTCCACAGGCCAACACTCTATCCACTAAAACAAACCGGGTAGGACTAATTTTCTTTTTTAAATATATATTTTTTACTTTAGAGAGGAAGGGAGAGAGAGAGACAGAAACATCGATGATGAGAATCACCGATCAGCTCTCTCCTACCTGCCCTCTACTGGGGATTGAGCCAACACACCCAGGCATGTGCCCTGACAGGGATCATAGGTCGATGTTCAACCATAGGGCCACACCAGCTGAGCGACTCCTACGTTTTTAATTATTTAATTTTTTTGAAGCTATCTTCTTTTAAAATTTAAATTTTATTTTTACAAATTGATTTTAGAGATGGGTTTGCAGAGCAGGGAGAGAGAGAGAGAGAGAGAGAGAGAGAGAGAGAGAGAGAGAGAGAGAGAGAGAGAAGGAGAAACATCGATGTGAGAAAGAAACACTGATTAGTTGCCTTGCACCCTGATCAGGGCCTGAACTGCAACCTGCATGTGCCCTGACCAGAACTAAACCACAACCTTTTGGGTGTATGGGACGATGCTCCAACTACTGTACAAACTGGCCAGGGCGACAGTTATTACTTTTGAAAAGAAATAACTGATGATATAATTAGTGGATAGTACTTGGTTTCTTGAAAAAATACTCCAAATAAAATATGAGACAAGAATTGCAAAGACCCTGGCCGGATGGTTCAGCTGCTTGGAGCACTGTCCCATACACCAAAAGGTTGTGGGTTCGTTCGTGGTCAGGGCACATACCGTGGTTGCGCGTTTGAAACCCAGTTGGGACCAATGCAGGAGGCAGCAATCAATGTTTCTCTCTCTAAAATCAATAAAAATATATCCTCGGGTGAGGATTTTTAAAAAAGAATTGCAAAAATAGATTCATCTGAAATTATTTATCTGGATTGATATTATAAAAGTATGGCAAGTGCTGGCGAGGATGTAGAGAAAAGGGAACCCTAGGGCACTGCTGCGGGGAATGCAGACTGGTGCAACCACTATGGAAAACAGCATGGAATGTCCTTAAAAAATTAAATATGGAACCGCCATTTGACCCAGTGATCCCACTTCTAGGAATATATCCTAAGAAACCAGAAACACCAATCAGAAAGGATATATGCACACTATGTTCATAGGAGGGCAATTTACAATAGCTAAGATCTGGAAACAGCCCAACTGCCATCAGTAGATGAGTGGCTAAAAAAGCTGGGGTACATTTACACCATGGAAAACTATGCAGCAGATCCCTCCATACTGTCTCTTACCCTTTGAGACAGTATGGAGGGACCTGAAGAGTATTATGCTAAGCGAAATAAGCCAGTCAGAGAAAGACAAGTATCACATGATCTCACTCATGAGTGGAATCTATAGAACAAAATATATTGATGAACAAAATAGATCCAGAGATATAGAAGCATAGAACAGACTGCAAAACCTCAGAGGGAAGGTGGGGTGGTGGGAATAGGTGGATAGGAGGAGATCAACCAAAGACCTTGTATGCATATATGCATAACCTGTGGACACAGACAATAGGGTGATGTAGGCCAGGAGCGAGGGGGATTGGCCTGGGGGACAGTAATGGTCTAGAAGGGGTCACTGGGGGGAAATGTGGAATATATGTAATACTTTCAATAATAAGGATTTAATTATTTTTTAAAAGTTCCTTAAAACACAGTTTTAACTGAGGTAAGAAGATAACCTATGTTAGGCTGGTATTAATAAAATCTACACTAATAAAAGAGAAAAATGGTAATTGGCATACGACGATACCCTTTTCATTGGCTAATCAGGGCTATATGCAAATTAACTGCCAACTATGATTGGCAGTTAACTGCCAACTAAGATTGGCAGTTAACTGCCAACTAAGATTGGCAGTTAACTGCCAACAAGATGGCAGTTAATTTGCATATGTAGGCACAATGCAGGGAGGCGAAAGGGAAAGCAGGAAGAAGCCCCCTGCCACTGACAGTGATCGGAAACCCAGGGGGGAGCTAAGAGCTGCGGGGCAGGGCAAAGGCGGCCCTGGGGCCGCCTTTTCCCTGCCCCCCAGCCATGATCGGAGAATCAGGCGCCTTTGCCGCCCTGGCCAGTGATAGCAGGAAGTAGGGGTGGAGCCAGCGATGGGAGCTGGACACGGTCGAAGCTGGCAGTCCCAGGAGCTAGGGGTCCCTTGCCTGGGCCTAAAGTGGAGCCCATGATTGCGGGGCCGCTGCAGCTGTGGGTCCCTGCTGCCCGAGCCGTACGCCTCAGCCAGAGGCGTTAGGCCTGGGCAGGGGCGGAGCCTGCAACCGCGGGGAGCTGGGGGTGCCCTGCCCAGGCCTGACACCTCTGCCGGAGGCCTCAGGCCTGGTCAAGGGGCCGATCCAGTGATTGGTGATCGGAGGGTGATGAGGGTCAACTCCTCTGGCCGAGGCATCAGGCCTGGGCGGGGGGCTGAGCCGGGGATTGGGGGGGATATGATGGTCCCCTTGTCCAGGCCTGAAGCCTGGGTCAGAGGCGTCAGGCTTGGGCGGGGGGTGGAGCAAGCGATCAGAGGGAGATGGGGGTCCCCTGCCCAGGCATGATTCCTGGGCCAGAGGCCTCAGGACTGGGCGGGGGCCAGAGCCAGTGATCGGGGGGAGATGGGGGTCCCCTGTCCAAGCCTGACACCTCTGGCAGAGGCGTCAGGCCTGGGCAAGGGGCTGATCCTGCGATTGGAGGGTGATGGGGGTCAACGCCTGAGGGCTCCCAGTATGTGAGAGGGGGCAGGCTGGGCTGAGGGACACTCCCTCCCCACACACCCAGTGCACGAATTTCGTGCACGGGGCCCCTAGTCCTATATAATAAAAGAGAAACATGCAAATTAACCTTCCCTCCACTATGCTCAAGCCACGCCCAAAAGCCATGCCCACTACTAATCAGGAGTTACTATGCAAATTAACCCAACTAAGATGGCAACAGCTACAGAGCAGGAGCAAGCAGGAGGTTTGGGTTGCCCCTGGCGATGGAGGAAGCCAAACTTCCCACCTGCCCTGGCCGGCCCTGGGCTATGCTCTAAACTACAAAGTTTCAATTATAGAAGATAAATAAATCCAAGAAAAAAAAAAAAAAAGAGAGAGGCAGGGAACTTGGTTTGCCAGGGGGGGGCGTGGCTAACCTGAAAATGGCCATCAGCTACTCACCCAGGCTGGCCAGCACCCCAGTGGGACTCCCTCACCCTGAAGGGGCTGTGGGAAGCCTGAAAATGGCCCTCAACTCCTCACCCAGGCTAGTCACACGCCCATGGGTTGAGGATCCCTGCTGGGGGGCTTGGCCAGCCTGAAAACAGCCACCAGCCTCTCACTGAGGCTGGCCATGCACCCCAGTGGGGACCCCAACCCTGAAGGGGGTGTGGCCAGCCTGAAAATGGCCATCAGCCCCTCACCCAGGCTGGCCAGGCACCCCAGCGGGACCCCCACCCTGATCCAGGACCACTTCAGGGCAAACAAGCTGGCCTCCACCCGTGCACCAGGCTTCTATACTATATAATAAAAGGGTAACATGCAAATTGACCCTAACAGCAGAATGACTGGGAATGACTGGTCACTATGACACACACTGACCACCAGGTTACAGAGAGTCAATGCAGGAGCTGCCACCTGGTGGTCAGTGCGCTCCCACAGGGGGAGCTCTGCTCAGTCACAACCAGGCTGACAGCTGCCAGCACAGCGGTGGTGGCAGGAGCCTCTCCCGCCTCCTCAGCAGCTCTAAGGATGTCCGATTGCAGCATAGGCCTGCTCCCCGCTGGCAAGTAGACATCCCCCGAGGGCTCCTGGGCTGCCAGAGGGATATCTGAATGCCAGCTTGGGCCCCTTTCCCCCTGGAAGCAGGCCTAAGCCAGCAGGTGGACATCCCCTGAGGGGTCCCAGACTGCTAGAGGGCACAGGTCAGGCTAAGAGACCCCCGCCAAGTGCACAAATTTTTGTGCACCGGGCCTCTAGTATGTAATATAATTGTTATTATATAAAAAATATAGTGGACACATAAATAATAATAAATATTAAAATAATTTGTTATTAAAACTCTCCCACAAAGAAAACTGTGGCTCAGAAAGATTGTTGAATCCAAACATTTAAAGATAAAGAAATACCAGTTTTATATTAAAACCTTTTAGAAAACAAAGATGGCATTCTTAATTTACTTTATGAGGTCAGCATATTGCTACCATTAAAAACTTACAAGATAATTGCAAGAAAATCAAACTATTCATCAATATTTCTTATAAACATAGATACAAAATTCCTAACAAAATGTAATAGAATCCGGCACTGTACAAAAAGTTTATTATATGATGACTATTTGGGTTTATCCCAGATGAGGAAGATTTTTTAAATTTAAAAATTAATCATTATAATTCACCATGGTAACAGAATAGAGGGGAATAATCATATTTCACCTCAATAGGTGGAAATAAAACATTTGAAACATTGAGCATCTTCTCATGTCAAAAACTTCCAGTGAACTAGGAATGAAAGGGCACCTTCTCAATTTCATAAAGAGGGGAAAAACCAAAACAGCTAACATCCCACTAAATGGTGACACTTTGGGCTTCTCTCCTAAGGACATTTGTGTTCATCATTGCAGTGAATGCCCCAATCTTATTAATTAAGAATTAATATGACAAAATAAGAAATTAAAGCCATAAGATTATAAACCAAGAAGCATAGCAATCTTTATTTGTAGGGGACATGATAGTCTATATACCAGAGAACATTTACTCCTGTTCTATATGCTCTTTCATCAGTTCAGAGTCTGCATAGTTAGTACAGAGTTTGCAAAGTTTGTTGGAGAACCTAATTAGCAATGAAATAGACTAATCCGAAACAAAGGACTATGTTTGCTTTATCTACATCTTAAACTAAATATAAATAGCAGCAAAACCAAACAAAGTGAAATACTTGGTGGATACAACTGCGTATAGTACTGTTTAGATCTATACAAGTCAATCAGGGGAAACTGAATTTTTGTAGAAATAATGGCTACAAAAGATAACTTTCAAACACAACCTTTTACAGGTAAAATTCAAGAGTTGATTTGCCAGTTAGTTTTTACTGTGTGATTTTTCTATGAGTAAGAAGTGGGCTGCCCTACCTGGTTTGGCTCAATGGATAGAGCATCAGCCTGCAGACTGAAGGGTCCTGGGTTCGATTCCGGTCAAGGGCACATGCCCAGGTTGTGGGCTCGATCCCCAGTAGGGGGAATGCAGGAGGCAACCGATCAATGATTCTCGCTCATCATTGATATTTCTATCTCTCTAACCCTTTCCCTTCCTCTCTGAAATCAATAAAAATATTTTTTTTTTAAAAAAAGAAGTGATCTGTGTGAAGATACTTTTAAGAAAATATAATGCGCCCTGACCGGTTTGGCTCAGCGGATAGAGCGTTGGCCTGTGGACTGAAGGGTCCCAGGTTCGATTCCGGTCAAGGGCATGTACCTTGGTTGCGGGCACATCCCCAGTAGGGAGTGTGCAGGAGGCAGCTGATCGATGTTTCTCTCTCATCGATGTTTCTAACTCTCTATCCCTCTTCCTTCCTCTCTGTAAAAAATCAATAAAATATATATTAAAAAAAAAAAAGAAAGAAAATATAATGCAAGTTGAATAAGTTGAAATTATGTAACTGTGGTTTTAAAATAAAGAAGTTAAATTGGTTTACAGAAATTTACTTGGTATAATTTCTTATACATACTTTAATTTAGAGATTAAAGGAGAGTAACTAACAAACATGGAGAAATTAAGACTTTCAGATTACAATGCAATATAGAGATTTCATGTGAGGCTGACTTTATGTATGGGGGAAGCTACATGGGGTACGTCCACCAGAGTCAAGCTGCCCACATCAAGAGTTTACTTGCAAGGTACCATACTGAGTTTGCCTTATTTTCTCAGAGTGGTGGGTTAGGGTAACGGTCCCAACAGATGAACAGCTGTTACTGCAGGTGAACAGCTGCACAGCAGGAAAAGGGTGTTTTGTGTGTGTGTGTTTTTTAACTCACTGGTATTGTTTTTTTTAATATATTTTCATTGAGTTCAGAGAGGAAGAGAAAGGGAGAAAGAGATAGAAATATCGATGAAAGAGAATCACTGATTGGCTGCCTACTGCAAACCCCACACTGGGGATCCAGCCTGCAACCTGGGCATGTGCCATGACTGCAATCCAACTAGACTTCCTGGTTCATAGGTCAACGTACAATCACTGTGCCACACCAGCCGGGCAGGCATTGGTTTTTAGTTTCGAATAGAGTGAAGGTGAGCAACATAGAGTTTCATAGGAATTTCTCCTTAGACAGCGTTAAAGAGCTGTAACTTGATGCTTGTGAATGTCTGTATTGGAATAGGTGTCTGTATTTGAATAACTGGGAGTTAAACAGTTACTGAACAGACTGGCCTATGGATGATTTCCTATGAAAAATAATTGATTTTGTGTATATATTATATTTTATATCTTTATTCATAAAGACCTGCTTGTTATAAAGATAAATTTTTTAAAAACCTGCTTGTATCAGGTTTTTACATTCTGTTCTGCCTCACATTTTCTCAGTCCATTTCCCCCCCGAGAGACTACAAGGCAAAAGCCCTGAACTTTAGCTGCACTGCATGTCTTCTGCATTGTGTACTAAGGCTTTTACATGATGTGGTGAGGCCACCTGTGAGAAGGGATTGTCAGCTGTGGGAGCTCAAAGCTGCAGATGTGGGGGCATTAACACCTCAAGGACAGTCCTTGACTTTGCAGAGTGTGAATCATTGAACATTTTTGTGCGTGTATACTGAAAACATAAACATTCATTTCTCATAAGAATATGCACAGAAATGGAATTGCTGGGTCACAGGAGGTACATATTTTTACATTTAATAGAAACAGGTTTTCACAGTGCTTCTACCAGTCCACCTTTCATCTTCTCCAAAAACTCACTCATATTTGATACTAGAGGCCTGATGCACAAACTTCATGCAAGAGTAGGCCTTCTTTCCCCCGGCTGCTGGCACCGGCTTCCCTCTGGCACCTGGGATTCCGGCTTCCCTCACATCTCTGGCTTCATCCAGAAGGATGTCTGGCCTAATTAGCATATTACACGTTTATTATTATTATAGACTATAGGCCCGGTGCACGAAATTCGTGCATGGGAAGGGGGTGTCCCTCAGCCCAGCTGCACCCCCTTCAATCCGGGATCCCTCTTGCAATCCAGAACCAGTGGCTCCTAACCGCTCAGCTGCTTGACTGCCTGATTGCCCCTAACTGCCTCTCCCCTGCCTGCCTGATCCCCCTAACTGCCTAACTGCTCTCTCCTGCTGGCCTGATCCCCCTAACTCCGTGGTCGGCAAATCGCGGCTCGCGAGCCACATGCGGCTCTTCGGCCCCTTGAGTGTGGCTCTTCCACAAAATACCATGTGTGGGCACACACGTACAGTGCAATTGAAACTTTGTGGCCCATGCGCAGAAGTTGGTATTTTGTGGAAGAGCCACACTCAAGGTGCCAAAGAGCCGCATGTGGCTCGTTGAGCCGCGGTTTGCTGAGCTGCAGTTTGCTGACCACTGCCGTAACTGCTCTCCCCTCCTGGCCTGATCCCCCTAACTGTCTAACTGCCACCTTCTACCTTCTGTCTTCTCCCACATCACCAGCCTTCTCCCTTCTGCCTTCTCCGGTGGTGCTGGCCTTCCCCCTTCTACTTCTCCCACGGCCTTTGCAAAAGGGACTGTAGCACTGGACCGGCCCTCAGCCCTCACTGCCGCCTGACTGCCGGCCCTGGGCCCTTGCAGCTGCTATGGCTTTGTCTGGAAGGACATCTGGAAGGTCTACCAGAAGACATCTGGTCTAATTAGCATATTGCCCTTTTATTAGTACAGATTATGAACCCCTTTAATTTTAGCCATTCTTGTGTGGGTATTTTTAGTTATCTATTTATTGTTTAGGGTTTATATTTTCCTGTTGACTAATGGTATTTAACATATACCTATTAGCCATTCTGGAGTGTGGATCATTGAACATTAGCTGCACTGTAAGTCTTCTACATTGTGTCCTAACGCTTTTACATGATGCGGTCAGGACACCTGTGAGAAGAAATTATCAGTTCGAATAGAGTGAAGGTGAGCAACACAGAGTTTCAAAGGAATTTCACAAAATTGAAACAAACTTATAGATAAGTTTGAGAAAAAAGTAAAGAGATTAAGAAGTAAAGATTAAGAGGCACCTGGCAGGTATGTGAATTTTTATCACTCTCTAGTGATTGCTAGAACAGGTGAGAACTACTAAGCAGTATAACCAATAAATGTTCTCAGACCAAGAATTCTCATCAGTTTTTAATTTGGGAGTTAGGTTATATCTAACACACAGTTGTTGTATATCATTGTTTTTTATAGAGATTTAGTTTTAATACTTTAGGTATCTTTATAAATTAAAAACCAGCCTTTCTTTTAACACTTTTGTGAAGTACCAGTTTAAATGTTTAGATATTCGCGTGCGCATGTGTGTGTGTGTAGTTAGGGAGGATGTCGGTCTTTTTCTTATTGATTTGAAGCTCTTTATAATGTCTGTATAGTAGTCCTTTGCTGAATATATGTATTGTAAATATTTTCTACCAGGCTCTGGCTTACATTCTACTCTCTTAAACTTGTATTGTGATGGAAAGAATTTTTAATGGGATACAATTGATTAATATTGTTCTTTATGATGATTGTTATTTACTCCTGTAAGTTATTTACTCCTTCTCCAAGGTCATGAGATATTCTCCTTAAACTGTGGTGCTCAAACATGAGTGGGCATCAGCAGTATCTGCGAGGTGTTTTGTGTTTTTTCTAAAACAGGAAATGTTTGTTTACATACCTCCAGAATGTCTAGTTCTTTAGGTCAGAAAAGAGGCCTAAGAATTTGCATTTTTTTACAACTTTCAGATGATGCTGATTCTGGTGGTCTGAGGATCACACTTTGAAAACCACTTTATCTTTGAGAAGCTTATCTTTTACATTTAGATATACTGGTACAATATGCCTGGACTTGATTTTTGTGTGTGCTATGAAATGGGGATAAAAGTTAAAATTTTCCATGTTAGTCAATTAATAATGATATGCAGCACCAATTATGTTGTAATTTAAGTGCCTATATGTATACTGACCTGTTGCTGAACTCATTTTGTTCCATTCTTCTGTGAGTCTGTCCTTATGCCAATGTAATGTAATAGAGTAATCTTAACTACTTTAGATTTAATAAATCTTGATAACCACTGCTCTTCCTACTATGTTGTTTTTGTTGTTTTCCTTCAAGTGTATCTTGTAAAAGAAGAGGAAACTTGTAAGAAAACAATACAGAAGTACAGGCTTTTTGGAAGCTAAGGGTTACTTACTGTCTCTGAAGTCTAAATATCTTTGAGACACCTCTGTTAAAAAGAAAACACATTTGCAAGTCAAGAGGATTTTGAAAAGTAAAGAAGATTTTGAAAAGTGAAAATATCCAGTGTATGGGCTGACTTTGTTTTTCCTAAAATTTATATGCTGAAGTCCTAACCCCCAATATCTCAGAATGTGACTGTACAGACAGTCCTCGGGTTACATCGGACTCAATGTACATCGTTTTGTGGTTACGTCACCATCTCCCATTTATTAATTAAAAAAAAGGTTCCGTCATTTTGACAGGTGTACATATGTGCTTTATGTTTTCTATTATTTATTTACCACAAGTAAAGGTCAGGAATTGTTATCTTTCTTTTAAAATTTTTTTTTTTACTGTTTCACTTCATCACTGCTGTGTATGTGCTCCATGTGAGTGACGTGGGCGCTTATGTAGCTGGGTTCCGACTTATGGCGAAATTGCGTTACATAGTGCCGTAGGAACAGATCTCTGACATAACCTGACGACTTACTGTATTTTAATAAAAGGCCTTTACGGAGATCATTCAATTAAAGCCAGGCCCTTATGATAAGCCTTAATCCATTCTGAATGGTATCTTTCTAAGAAAAAAATTGGGCACACAGACACCAGGACCAGGGATGGGTGTTTACAACGGAACGGTGATGTGAGCACACAGCAAGAAGATGGCCCGTCCAACAGCCAAAGAGAGAGGCCTCAGGAGAAACAAACCTGCTGACACCTTGATCTTAAACTCTGTCCTCTAAAACTCTAAGAAATACATTTTTGGTGTTTGAGTCACTCAGTCTGTGGGTTACTCAGTGGGTAACCCTAGCAAACCAACACATCTTGTGTTGGCAAAGTTTTCTTCTAGATGATTAGTCATTAAGCAAAGCAGGAACAAGTATATAACAGGCATTGCAGGATAATAACTAAATATTTAGGCAGCATTTTCAGAACATATTAGGGTAATATCAAAATCGTCTTAAAAACATATAGCAAAGAGTTTCTTCACCTACTTTCTATCTGATAATAAGAGCTTGACAAAATAAATTAGAAAAAGAAAGAAAATATTAAATGCAATCTACCAAAAGAGGCACCTGGCAGGTGTGAATTTTTATCCCTATCTAGTAATTGCTAGAACAGTGAGAACTATTAAGCAATATAACCAATAAATGTTCTCGAACCAAGAATTCTCATCAGTTTTTAATTGAGGAGTTAGGTTTTATCTAACACACAGGTGTTGTGTATTGTTGCTTGTAATATGGGTTTAGTTTTAATACTTTAGTTATCCTTATAAATTAAAAACCAGTAGAAATATTTTCATGAATATACAGGTCTCACTGCTGAGGTCTGACATAATCATTGCAGCCAATATTCTGGTGGTCAGATTGAGCAAAGCCACATAAGTAGTGCAAATATCCTATCTAATAAAAGAGAAACATGGTAATTAGCCATACCTCTGCTACCCTTCCCATTGGCTAATCAGGGCGATATGCGAATTGACTGCCAGCCAAGATGGCAGCCGGCAGCCAGGCAGCTTGAAGCAAACAGGAGGCTTGCTTGCTTCAGTGACGGAGGAAGCCAACGTTCCCGCCCACCTTGCTGGCCTCTGAGCTTGCAGTTTGAAACATTGTTACAAATATAGAATCTAAACAAACTCCAGAAACCTGCTTTCAGCCAGCCAGGATCTCAGAGCTGGAGTTGAAACAGTGTTTCGATCATAGAACCCAAACAAACCAGATACCTGCTTTCAGCAGCAGAGGCCTCAGAGCTGGAGCCAAGCCTCAGAGCTAAAGCTGGCCCAGAATAAAAAGAAGAAAAAAAAGGAAAAAAGGAGTGGTTGGGAGCTTCAGTCACCCGCCAGCCTGAAAACAGCCCTCAGCCCCTCACCCAGACTGGCCAGGCACCCCAGTGGGGACCCCCACCTTGAAGCAGGTGTGACCAGCTGCAAACAGCCATCAGCCCCTCACCCAGGCTGGCCAGGCACCCAAACGGGACCCCCACCCTGACCCAGGACACCCTTCAGGGCAAACCAGCTGGCCCCCACTCGTACACCAGGTCTCTATCCTATATAGTAAAAGGGTAATATGCCTCCCAGCACCAGGATCAGTGGAGCCCCGAGGCCTCCCGGCACAAGGATCAGCATGACAGGGGGCAGTGCCCAAACCCCCTGATTGCCCTGCGGCTCTGTGTGTGACAGGGGGCGGGGCCACAACCTCCCTATCCACCCTGCTCTGTTTGTGACAGGGGAAGGCACCCCAACCCCCCTGATCAGCCCTGCTCTGTGCCCGATAGGGGGGAGCTCCCCAACCCCCTGATCGCCCTGCAGTTCTGTGTGTGATGGTGTGGCACCACAACCCCCCCGACCCCCCTACGGGCCCTGCTCTGTGTGTGACGGGGTAGAGCCATAACCTCCCCCTCGGCCCTGCCCTGAGTGTGACAGGGTGTGGCGCCCCAACCCCCTGATCCGCCCTGCTCTGTGTGTGACAGGAGGCGGTGCCCCAACTCCCCTATTGGCCTTACTCTGTGCATGACAGGGGGGAGCTCCCCAACCCCCTGATGGACCCTGCTCTGTGCGTGACAGGGGGTGGCGCTGCAACCTCCCCATCGACCCTGCCTTGAGTGTGACAGGGGGCGGTGCCCCAAACCCCCAATCGGCCCTACCCTGAGCGTGACTGAGAGTGGCATTGCAACCTCCCAATCCGCCCTGCTCTGTGCATGACAGGGGGCAGTGCCCCAACTCCCCAGTCAGCCCTGCTCTGAGCCCGACCAGGGGCTGCACCTAGGATTGGGCCTGCCCTCTGCCACCCAGGAGCAGGCCTAAGCCAGCAGGTTGTTATCTCCCAAGGGGTCCCAGACTGCGAGAGGGCACAGGCTCTGCTGAGGGACCACCCCCCCCCCCCGCCGAGTGCACAAATTTTTGTGCACCGGGCCTCTAGTATAGTAGATAAAAAAGCTCTTTAAAAAATATGTTTTCATTTAATTTTTTTTATAGAGAGAGCAGAAGGCAGAGGGAGACCAAGATAGAAACATCAATAAGAAAGACTCAATCAACTGCCTCCTGCACGTCCTCCTAATGGGGACTGAGGCGGTAACCTGGGTATGTGCCCTGACCAGGAATTGAACCTGGGACCCCTTGGTTCATGGCTCAGTGCTCAACCACTGAGCCACACTGGCTGGAAAGATAAAACATTTGAGACTCATTCCGTCCTTGTAATTTCCTTCGCAGGAGAATTATCACAGTCTTCTCAAGTTATGTTTTATGTCATCATTCCAGAAATAAATTCCATAACTGTGATTTACATATTACACACAGAAATTTATGGGCCACGCAATAAAACAATGCTTTAGCGTTGAAAGTGAGTCAGGAAGGAAAGACTGGCGGGGCAAATGGAGTAAGCAGCTGAAACTAATAACACCCACCCCAAATTGGCGAAACTACTCAGCTGGTGAGACGGTCTGCAGCCGGGAAGGGCAGAGCTCCCCTGGAAAGGTAAAAAACCAGGGATCTGGGCAGGAAAGTTTGCCAGACCTCTGAGCCCAGAGGAATAGAGGCAGACCGCGCGGCAGACAGCCGAGACCCTTGGGACAGGCACAGCCCCTGACTGGGGAAAGGAGATCCGCGGGATTCCTGGTACCGCCGTGGGATTTGAGAGCTGAGTTCTGTGATCACAGAGGACTGAGCCTAAAGGGGGCAGCCTGAAGAGCTGACCAGAGCATGAAGTGCCGGTAGTAGAAGAGCTTGTAAGAAAGTCAGCCTTCCCCGTTTCCGCGGCCGGCGTTTGCTTATTTATTTTCACTGAATCCTGTTCATAAGACATCTCGGATACAGACACTCACCTGTGCTGAAGAGAGGGAGAAGGTGCGGACGAGTGGAATCTGGGGAGAGACTGAGGAGAGAGGGGGGGCCGGGAGAGGTGGCAGCGAATTGAGTGCTGAGACACCCCTGGGCCCAGGATCGGGGCAGCCATTCTCTCCGGAGGGTGGGACTCCCCTACCTAGCCCCCAGGCAAGGAGTACAGCCACACCCAGATTCCACTGTGAATGAGATCAAGGATTAAAATAATCTGATCAGTCCCTGGGAGTTAACAGGATCTGGCCTATAGAGGGATTTTCAATCCCAGCGATAGAGAAGCCATATAGCCTCAGAGGCCAACCCCAGAACACTGCCACCCAGAGGCTGAGCCACAAACTGATTCTTTGCTAAACACAAAATAAGGCAGTCTGAGAAACAAATACGGCCTGCTTTAAAATAAGGACTGGTTTACAACAGTGTATCGCAGGGAAATTCAACACTCTCCTGAATACCTGGCAGGACTAAGGCGAGCCAGACTGACGAGTAGAAGAACCGAAGGACCTTCACTACTGCAATTTTTTTTTCTTTTTTCACCTTTTAACTAAGAAACCAATTTTTTTTTCTTCTTTTTCCATCACCTGATTTTACCCTTTTAATTACTACATTCTTATTTTTAACCAGTATTATTACTGCTACCATTTTACCATTTTTTAAAGTGCCATTTTATTTTCTCTTTATTTTATTTTGGGATTAGTGTTCTCCATTCTATTTTCATCGTTCCTTTAGCAACAATTTTCCCTACCTCAATTTTACCTCTATGCTAAAACCCTCTCCCTCACTTTTCCCCTTTTGTTGTCCTGTTTCTCTTATCCTATTCCTGCTCTAGATTTTCCCTATTCCTTCTGTTTACCTCGTGTCAAAATTTCATCCTACTTATATATCCTATTTCCAATCCACTGCTCTAAATCTTTATACATATACCCCTCATCTTTCTTCACTATCCAAAAATTTTTTTATTTTTTTCTTCTTTTATCTTTCTATTCTTTTGTTGCTGTTTGCTTGATTGTTGAGTATATTGTTTTTTTGTTGTTGTTGCTTGTTTTTTTGTGTGTGTCTGTGTGTGTGTGTGTGTGTGTGTGTGTGTGTGTGTGTTTTAGGACTTGTTGTGAGGCTGTTTTGTTTTTTTTATTTTTTTCTGCTGGTTTTTCCCCTCCCTCCACCCATCCCCCCCGGTTATTTTTGTGCTTCTGTTTTCCCTTGCCTCTCTTGATATTATTGGTTGTTTCTAGTTTGCATTCATCTCCAGGGAGCTGTTGCTGGAATTTGTTGGGATTAGTGGCGGTTCTATAGGAGTTTTCTCCTCATATTAATAGTCTCTTCCCCTCTTCCACTTCATTCTCTCTTTTCGCTCTTTTTTCTTTTCTTTTCTTTTCTTTTCTCTCTTTTATTTTCCCCCCTCCTTTTTCCCAATTTCATTTTTGCACTCCTTTTTTTTTTTGGTCCCTACTTTTCTTTTCTTTTTTCTCTTTTATCTTTTTCTCTTCTTTCTTCCTTATCCCCTAATTCTCTTAATTCGGGTGGTCACCTTTATTTGGAGTTATTAATATCGTGAATATATTTGTGTTTAGTGCCTGGTACGTGGTGCCTTGTTGTGTTGTATTTTGTGCCTTTAAATCAACGCAGCAGATCCAAGCAACAGCAGCCTCCTGAGCACCACACCCTCTGTCTGAGGAACAGCAGCTGTACATGAAACCTCCCCCCACCAGCCAGAAGAGCCACCACAGCTGTGAACAGCACCCACCAGAGGAGTTGCTGCCAACTGAAGAGCAGCTGCTACCGCAACCGCCCGAAGAGCAACCACAGACCAAGGAGTCACTGCCACCCAGGGAGCAGCCACTGAATGACTCAATGTCTAGATATGTCAGTGAGATCAAACATGGGTAGACAAAGAAACCCCCAAAGAAAAGAAAAAGAGGACTCGCCAGAAAAGCAGCTAAATGATACAGAGGCATGCAACATGACAGAAAAAGAATTCAGAATAAGGGTTCTAGAGTGCATAAACCGGACGGAGGAAAAAGTCAACAACTTATGCAAGAAGCTAGAAGAAACAGACGAAAAAGTCAACTACCTATGCAAGAAGCAAGAAGAAACAGATGAAAAAATCAATAACATATGGAAGAAGCTAGAAGAAACAGATGAAAAAATCAACAACTTAAGTAAGACCCAAGAAGAAATGAAGAGTGATATAGCTGCAATAAAAAACACCATTGAAAGTATCAATAGTAGACTAGGAGAAGCAGAGGACCGAATTAGTGAATTAGAAGACAAGGAAGCAAAACACACCCAAACTGTACTGCAATTGGAGAAAAAAATTAAAAGACAGGAAGAGAGCCTAAGGGAGCTTTGGGACAACATGAAATGAAACAACATACGAATAATAGGGGTGCCAGAACAACAGAAAGATGAACACGGATTAGAAAACCTACTCGAAGAAATAATATCAGAAAACTTCCCTGAGGTAGGGAAGAAAAAAGTCACACAAGCCCAGAGAGTCCCAAACAAGGTGAACCCGAAAAGACCCACACCAAGACACATCATAATTACCATGGCAAATGTTCAGGACAAAGAGAGAATCTTACAGGCTGCAAGAGAGAGACGGAAAGTTACAGGAAGGAAAGACTGAGATGATAGTGAATGGACAGGGACTATGAGAAAATGGAGAGGAGGCTGGGAGCTGTGCTGGAGGCTAAATGGGGAATGACTGATAAGACATGCAGAAGGAGAAACAAGGAAGGACCAAGATATGGAAACAAGTCAAGTTCCCATCAATAAAGGATGGATAAGAAAGTGGTAGCACAGATATACAATGGAATATTACACGACCATAAAAAAGAACGAAATCTTACAATTTGTGACAGCATGGGTGGGTCTAGAAGGTATAATGTTCAATGAAATAAGCCAATAAGAGAAAAATAAATACCACGTGATTTCTCTTATACATGGAATCTAAAGAACAAAATTGAAACAACCTCACAGGAACAGACTCTGACAGTTGCCAGAGGGGAGGAGGATTGGATGAGTGGGTGAAAAAAGTAAAGAGATTAAGAAGTAAAATTGAGCCCAGCTGTCATGGCTCAGTGATTGAGCAACGACCTATGAACCAGGAGGTCATGGTTCAATTCTGGTCAGGGCACATGCCGGTGTCGTCGGCTCGCTCCCCAGTGTGGGGTGTGCAGGGGGCAGCCAATCAATGATTCTCTCTCATCGTTGATGTTTCTATATTTCTCTTTCCCTCTCCCTATCTCTCTGAAATCAATAAAAAAATTGTTTTAAAAAAGAAGTAAAATTGATAGTTACAAAATAGTCACAGGGATATAACGTACAACACAGGGAATATAGTTAATATTACGGTAGTAACTATGTAAGGAGCCAGGTGGGTACTGAAAATACTGGAGGGAACACTTTGTAAGGACATAATTGTCTCATCACTATGCTGTACACCTGAAACTGTTATGCCGAGAGTTCAGGGTCCCCAATAATCCACCACCACGGAGCCTTTTCCGATGCAAAAGCAGAGAGTCTTTATTCAAACCCAGGTTTGGCTCCCAGTCTCTGTCCGATGCAGCGGTGAGATAAGAGACCGTGTCTCAGGAGAACAAAGGTTATATAGGGCAAGTTATTTGGGTGGGCTTTAGGGGTGACGTGAGTTACAGAGATTGGTCATTTAGGTCAGGGTTTTACAGCATAAGGGTCAGGAAGTGACGAACACATTCTGAAGGTTAGAGCCGTCCTCCACTATAGCCTTATTAGGACCTTAGCTGCATTTCTGGAGCTTAATTGGTCCACTCAGGTGGTGGTTGGGTGAGTTAGGACAATACCAGCATTCTTGTGGTCACTCTCAGAAAAAAAGGGGGGGTGGGGGGCTTGGGCTAAGGGCCCAGCCTTGCAAGACAAGATAGAGGAGAGGGAGGAGAGTGTGTCTCTGCTCCGTCCTTGAAAAGGGAGGAGGGTGTGTTTCTGCTTTGTTCTTTCAAAACTAATATTACTAAATAGAAACACCTTATAAGGCTATGATTGTCTTCCCACTATGTTCTACACCTAAAACTAATCCTATATAATAAAAGCTTAATATGCAAATTGAGCCTCAACTGAAGTTCTGCTGGGAGTACCATTGCTCGACCAGTTGCTATGACATAAACTGAACACCAGAGGGCAGACACTCCAACCAATAGGTTACCTTGCTTCAGGCACTGGTGAACTGTACTGGAAAGTGAGGTGTGAGGTGAGAGCCATCAGGAAGCTCCCAGGATTGGGATCAGGACTGGACCCGTGAACAGCTCTGATCACCAGACAGGTGGAGGGACCCCACCCGTGCACGAATTTCGTGCACCAGGCCTCTAGTACTAAATAATATTTAACATAAACTAATTGAAAAGTAAAGTTTAAAAAATGAGGGAAAAGCAAAATGGGGAGGAAGAGCACATGCATGAGGAAAAAAGGGAACCCAGTAAGACACACTGAATGCTAGAGCCAAAGACGACAAGATTAGAAAACAAGATTATTTCTTTCAACCCAGTTATATTACAGATAAGAAAATTGAGGCCAGAATGCTGATGTGTTTTTTCCAATTCACTGCATCCAGCAGGTGTCTCATCCAGGAATGTATCTTGACTCTCAGTCCTCAGATCCTTTTAGTGCAAGAGAGCTGCTTTGAAGGGCAAGAAGCACTCACATCAGATACAGAGAGATGCTGAACGCCAGAAAGAAGATAGAAAAATGTGAAGCCAAGCAGAGGGAAAAGAAGCAGCTCAGTAAAAGGCAAATGAGTGTAAGAGGCAGTGGGTTTCTCTAGCAGGGAAGTTGAGGTCACTGCTGCTGGGCAGTGGGAGTTCAGATTAGTCTATGAGACTGTGTGGGAGGGGAGCTCCCGTCTGGGTTCTGAGGAGAGCTTCAGAGGACAGAGAAATTCCAGAGCTCTGATGGTGTTTGAGGAGCACCACGTAACAGCTGTTAGAACATGAGCATGCTTGTAGCCTAACCACCAATGGACCAAGAGGAGGGATTTCCAGGGAGGTCTGAAGACACAGGGGAAAACATGGGCATCCTGCCCTGGCCAGTGTGGCTCAGTTCATGGAGGGTAGTCCCGGGCACCAAAAGGGGGCAGGACAGTTAACAAGATTATGTGCTCCCTTGAGGTGGTTACACCTGAGAGGGGTCTGGAAAAGATTACTTTTGACATTTCAAAGGTGTGTTCACCTAGATCAGTGATGGCGAACCCTTGGGCTCGGCGTGTCAGCATTTTGAAAAAACCTAACTTAACTCTGTGCCGTGTCACATATAGAAATTTGTTGATATTTGCAACCATAGTAAAACAAAGACTTATATTTTTGATATTTATTTTATATATTTAAATGCCATTTAACAAAGAAAAATCAACCAAATAAATGAGTCCACTTGTTAGCTCTGACACGTGTGTCATAGGTTCGCCATCACTGACCTAGATGCACAAGAACAATGGACAGAGCTTGCTTAAGGCAAAGATACACCTTTTATATAAACCAAGAGCATGGCTACCCGTTGTGACCTGCCTAGTTAGCAAGTTATGACCAGGTCACCCTGTGAGGCTACTTTCTGTCACTGAACTTGTCAGATTTACCACCTGGCACTTTTTAAATTGAGGTAGGAGAGGCAATTCTGAGGTAAAGATGAGGTAGGAATGGATGGGGCTTCAAAAGGTTGATAATAAGGGATGTTCAGTAACCAGTAGTCTGCCCTGCCATGAAGATTGGTTAAAAATATGTTTCTGCTGAAAGCTTATTATGGGCAAGTCCCCTCATTTAAATTCTTTAAGAAACAAGTAAAAGAGTCTTATAAACCTGCAGGCTCTTAGTTGTCTTTGGCTCAACATAATTCCAATGCGAAGGCTCAAAATAATACGAATGCTACAGTGGCACATTCTGGGGAGGCCTGTTCTGAACCCCTACCATAGCCATAGAGTAATTTAGTTTATCAGCTTGTTAGCACCAATAGAAATCTTCTTTTTTTGTATTCATGAAATTATCCCATTCTTTTCTCCTAAAATTCCCTTCCTCTCACCCTGAAATCAGGACACTATGTGGTTTCTGCTTGAATCTGTGCTTCCCAAATTGAAAGACAAATAAACCCTTACTGCCTCCCGTTTGGCTTTTTAATTTTAGGTTAAGATAATCTTAACTTTTTCCCAAAATATTCTAAGAATTAGTCTTAGATAACTTACTTGTATACAAATAAATAACAAAATAGCCAGAGCACAAAGGAAAACATTTTAAGAGCCTTTTAAACAGGATAAGCATGAAAGAACAGGATCAGCATGGCCAGCAAAGACCAGTGTATGATGAAATAAGCTGGAACATCCAAGCAGGGCCAGTAAGAAGTAAATCTTGGATAAAGAACTCCAGAATATTCTATTAATTTAATTTCCCACAAATTATCACTGTTTTTAAAAAATTATAACTAATAGATTTACAGCATAATCCTCTGTGTAAACTTCATGCATATTAGCATATATTTTAATCCTACATAAAACTGTGTAAGATTCTCATTTCACCAAGTAGAAATACAAGCAAAGATTTCTGATACCTTAAACAATGATAAAAATCTGTCTAATGAAAAAAATAATTGGATGCATGAACCCAATTATTCAATCATTCAAGCTTATTCACTGAGCACCTAGCCAGGAGGCATTCTGCTAGAGTTGGGGACCCAGTACAACAGAGGTATACAGACCTAACGCCCTGAGCAAATCACTGAGAACAAGATTCTGCGTGGGCAACATCAGTTAGGGGTTGGGACTTTGTTTCAAGAAGGCTTGTTTTTGTCTAGTCTATATCTTATATAATAAAACCCAGCACACCAAGGTTTATAGTCCTTAGTTTATGTGCTTCCTTCTTAAGTAGAATGAAAGCTTCTTGAATAAAGTGATTGCCTTGTAGACCACTACATACTCATAAGTGTTGCAAGATGCTTGTATCCAGGCAGGTGCTGACTGACTCTTGGGTAAATGAATATATATCAGTGCAAGTCAGAGGAGATGTTTCTTTATGTTTCCAGGTTCCTGTGGTCGCTGTGATGGCTACTGGTTCTTCCCTAAGGATAATGGAGTACTAGTTTATACTATTACACAGGGCAACCATAGGAGATCCTGAAAATCAAAAAAAGCAGCCAATGAGATGTCAGAGATATGATATAATGGGGTGGGGCTTAGACAGAAGAGAGTATTTGAAGAGTATTTAAATTTGGCAAGAAAATGACAGAGTGACAGGGAAGAGAAGGGACAACAGAACATCAGGTGGGAATTGGAAAACCATTTGGTTTTATGCTTTCATTGTCTGAATGAGAAGAAAATGTCTCCAGAGGTAAAATGACTTTTCAATGCCAAATAGGACTTAGTCCATAGAGGCTGAATTAGAGAAAGATGAACACAATGAAGGCTGGTAGCAAGGGGAGAAGTTGAACATCAGTAGAGGGGAAATGAGAGGCTGAATCAGTGCCTAGAGTTTAGGGAAGGAGCACTTTTTCTTTTTTGGTGGTGGTGGTTTGTTGGTAGAAAAGGAAGTCAGAATAGAGGTATTGTGGAGTAGATTTATTTAAAACAGAAGCTAAAGACAGACTTTCCTGAGGAAGAAATAACACCTGTAACTGAAATGCTGTTTCTGCAAATTCCATTGTTAGCTGTTCTTCTCACGGCTGGTGACAAAGAAGATGGTAAGAACTATGGCAACTGCCCTGTTGGGTGCTAAAGGGTGTGTGTGTGTGTGTGTGTGTGTGTGTGTGTGTGTGTGTGTGTGTGTTCCTGTGTGGTGTGGTGACCTCGGAACATACCTGGAGAGGAGAATGTCAGCGTAGTTCTGAGTATCCCGTACTCTGGGACCTTGTGCCCTTCTGAAGGTTGTTTGTAAAGCCTGGGGCCTGGGCAGCAGAATGTCTGCTGAGGTAGCCATGGCCTCCCTTATCTCCTGATTCTGAGTGTTTCCTTCCTGGCACCTTTCTTCATTCTCTCTCCTTCCCGATGCCTTTTCTTCTCCTCATTCTGTTTGTTCTTTTGCCACAGCCTTCCAGGAGGAGATCTCCTTCAAAATTATCTACAGCTCATCTTTCTACAACCATTCCTGGGTGAAAAGTGGGTACTCTGGTTGGCTGGGTGACTTGCAGACTCATCGCTGGGACACCAACTCTGGCAGAATTATTTTCCTGCGTCCATGGTCCAAGGGCAACTTGAGGAAGGAAGAGATAAAAGAACTGGAAGAGTTCAACCGTGCACTCTCCATTGAATTGCAGATCGAACTTCAGAGACGTGCCAGTCAATGGCAGCTTAAATGTAAGTTCAATTCCCAAAATGGAGAGGTGCAATGTGCTGGGTGAGGGGTGTGTGTCTCAGTGAGGTCCTTATTCCAATTTTCCCCCACATTCAATCTCTTCAGCACTCTCTGTCTGTACATTTATTGTATCCTACTGCATTTCATTCACCCTGGGTTATTCACAACTCAAAATACGTGCTTCCTTATTCTCTTGCTCTCAGTATTTATGTCCCCTTCTTTCAATAATTTGCTCACTTCTATTTCCAAAAAAAAAGAAAGCATTCACTTTTTCCTCTACCTTCAACTACCACCAATTACACTTTTTCTGAACTCTGATCAAACCAAAAGTTGTTACATTACCTCAAATCCCACAAACTTCTTTTATTTCCTTTTTTTTAATTTTTTTTTTGCTTCCAGTAATTTCATCTTTACTCCCTTTCTTCGAATTTACAACCCTTCTTCCTAGATCCCTTTGAGGTACAGTTAACAGCAGGCTGTGAGCTGCACCCTGGGGGAGCCATAGTAGCCTTCTATCGATTCGCTTATCAAGGATCAGAGCTCCTGCACTTCCAGAACAGTTCATGGTGGCCATCTGTACAGGATGAAATTAGAGCTCAGCCTATGAGAAGACGATTCAATCAGTATCATGTTGCCAACAAAATAATACAGAGGATGCTCAGTGACACCTGCCCACGTTTCCTCTTGAGTATCCTTGATGCAGGGAAGGCAGATCTCCAGAGACAAGGTCAGTCCCATATCCTTCCTCCAAGAATTTTCTAAAATTACACCTTCCCACCTTCCCTCTAAATTAAAGATAAGTAGTCAAGAGGGAGAAGGATAATGTGTGATGAATTCCCAGCGTGGGATAGATGTGTCTTGTCTAAGCTGATGTGAAGATATGAACCTCCAAGTCTGTGTTAGAGTCCTGATCTCAGTATCTCTCCTGTTCTCTGCAGTAAAACCAGAGGCCTGGCTGTCCACTGGCTCCAATCCTGGTCCTGGCCGTCAGATGCTGGTTTGCCATGTCTCTGGCTTCCATCCAAAGCCAATTTGGGTAAAGTGGATGCGAGGTGAACAGGTACAACAGGACACTCAACAAAGTGGTATCTTGCCCAATGCTGATGGGACATGGTACCTTCAGGTTTTCTTGGATGTGGAAGCCACTGAGACATCTGGCCTGTATTGCCGGGTGAGACATAGCAGCCTAGGAGGCCAGAACATCCACCTCTACTTGGGTAAGAAAGACTGGGGCCTGCACTGGGAATGGGAGTAGATGGTCCACAGCAGAGCAGGAGAGCCAAGTAAAAAATTTGAGACTTATGGACTCCAGACCCAAAAGAATGAAAATCGTTCAATAAATAGAGAGTTGAAAATGAGAGACCTGCAGAAGTAGGAAGATGTTGAGGGTTAGATGAAAGATTCAACTCTGAAGAGGGAGGAGAGAGGAAACAAGAACAAAGATGGTGAGGCGAACACGCAAATAAAAAATGCAGACCAGGGAAAGGCAGTAAACAGGGGGTGGGTTTGAAATGACACCTTGTGTGCACCCAAACCCACAGAGCATCATCAAGGCTCCGTGGGCTGGATCATCTTGGCAGTGATGGTGCCCCTGGTGCTTCTGACAGCTCTTGCATTTTGGCTTAGGAAGCGCTGGTGAGTTCTTTGTGCCCATCTTTCCTGTTCTTTCACCCACTCCCTACTTGTCTTCTCACCTTTCTTCTCACTCCTCTTAGTCCTTCTTTCCCCAGTCCCTTTCTTTCTACTCTTCAGTTCTCACCTCCACCTCATGCAGAGTAACTTTCATCTCTGTTCTCATCAGGTCACACTGTGAACGTCCTGCCAATCTTCTTCCTTTGGAATGAGATCCAGCAGCCCTGGGGTTCCAGACATATTTAAATGCAGCATGGCGACAATGTCCGTTCAGCTCTCCATGTACAACTTTGGTTATTTATGTTTTGTTATTTGTCTGTTTAACCGTTATTAATATAAGCTAAAAATAATTTTGCTTTCTGACCTGGTTCCAAGATAAAAAGTCTTATTTTAACTCTGGATAAAATGAGATCCTAGCAACTGCTACATATTGAAAAATTGATGCATCTCAGGCCATTTCAGATGTCACCTCTTTATGGGGGCCTTCCCTAATTCACAAGTGGAAGCACCGTTTGAACTCCCACCACACTTTTCAGTGGACTTCACTGAATCTACTTCACTCTTTTCAGTTGTTGCAGTTATGTAGGCCCCTTTTCACCTTCTAGTTTTTAAGCCTGAGAGCAAAGTCTATGTCTTTTTGAAATTTGTATCATTTACAAAGTGTATAACTGTATGTAATATGCTTTCAATAAAAGTCTGTGTTTAGTTTGCTTAGCATTTACCACTAAAATCAAGTACCTGAAGTTCTAGAGCAAGGAAGGAGAAAACAAGGAAGTAACAAGTGACAATATTATATATCCTGCTACTTAACACAAACACATTTTTCTATCAATTTGTGAAAAAGAATATGCTATTTGTAAGTTAATTCAGGCTCGAGGTGTAAGAAAAGAAAATTTAAGGCAATATTCATAAAAGTACACAGGAAAATTCAGCACTTTCACTGACCTGTTCATTCCACTGGTCTAAGCAACAATAAATGAATCTTAAGTTTAGAATAGTTCAGTAAATGCAGTAGTGGTGATTTTCTTGTTATTTCCTTTAAAAAAAGAATATCTTGACAACCCAGTCCCAATCTTGGACATACCCAAGGCTACAAATTCTGCCATTTTTTTTAATACCGCCTGTGGGTGTCGGTGGCTCGCCTCCCCCTCCCGCGTAAGCCGCATTATCTCCCATGGAAGCGGCTGGCCACCTACTGCGTGCGATATCGTGCAATGGGCTACTAGTATTATAATAAAGCCCCGCACACCAAGGATTATAGTCCTTAGTTTATGTGTTTGCTTCTTAAGTAGAATAAAAGCTCCTTGAATGAAGTGATTGCCTGTAGACCACTAGATACTCATGAGTGTTGCAAGGTGCTTGTACCCAGGCAGGGGCTCAGTGACTTTTGGGTAAACATTCATTTGGGTATATATCAATGCAAGTCAGAGGAGATTTTTCTTTATGTTTCCAGGTTCCTGTCGTCTCTGTGATGGCTACTGGTTCTTCCCTAAGGATAATGGAGTAGTAGTTTATACTGTTACACAGGGCAATCAGGAGATTCTGAAAATCAAATCAAATAAAAAAACCAATGAGATGTCAGAGATATGAATGAGGTGGGGTGGGGCTCAGACAGAAGTGTGTATTTGAAGAAAATTTAAATTGGGCAAGAGAAGGACAGAGGGACAGGAAAGAACAGGGACAACAGAACATCAGGTGGGAATTGGAAAGCCATTTGGTTTTATGCTTTCATTGTCTGAATGAGAAGAAAATGTCCCCAGAGGTAAACTGACTTTTCAATAGCACATAAGACTTAGTCCAGAGAAGCTGAATTAGAGAAAGATGAACAGAATGAAGGCTGGTAGCAAGGGGAGAAGTTGAAAGTCAGAAGTGGAGGGGAAATGAGAGGCTGAATCAGTGCCTAGGGGGAAGTAGCCCTTTTTCTTTTTTTTTCTTTTTTTTGGTGGTGGTTTGTTGGTAGAAGAAGGAAGTCAGAATAGAGGTATTGTGGAGTAGTTTTATTTAAAACAGAAGCCAAAGACAAACTTTCCTGAGGAAGAAATAACATCAGTAAATGAAATGCTGTTTCTGCAAATTCCATTGCTAGCAGTTCTCCTCACGGCTGGTGACAATGAAGATGGTAAGAACTCTGGCCACTGCACTGTTGGGTGCAAAAGGGTGTGTGTGTGTTTTTCTGTGTGGTGTGGTGTCCTCGGAACATACCTGGAGAGGAGAATGTCAGCGTAATTCTGAGTATCCCGTACTCTGGGACCTTGTGCCCTTCTTAAGGTTGCTTTTAAAGCCTGGGGCCTGGGCAGCAGAATGTCTGCTGAGGTAGCCATGGCTTCCCTTATCTCCTGATTCTGAGTGTTTCCTTCCTGGCACCTTTCTTCATTCTCTCTCCTTCCCGATGCCTTTTCTTCTCCTCATTCTGTTTGTTCTTTTGCCACAGCCTTCCAGGAGGAGATCTCCTTCAAAATTATCTACAGCTCATCCTTCTGCAACCGTTCCTGGGTGAAAATGCAGAACCCTGCTTGGTTGGGTGACTTGCAGACTCATGGCTGGGACACCAACTCTGGCAGAATTACTTTACTGCATCCTTGGTCTAAGGGCAACTTAAGCAAGGAAGAGATATAAAAAAAAAAACTGGAAGAATTCTTCCATTGGTTCTCCATTCTAATGCCTCAAGGAATTCACAGACATGCCAGTCAATGGAAGTTTCAATGTAAGTTCAATTCCCAAATTGGGGAGGTGCAATGTGCTGCGTTAGGCAGGTGTGTGTGTCTCAATGAGTTCCTTATTCCAATTTTCCCCACATTCAATCCCTTCAGCATTAAGTCTGTACATTTATTGTAACCTATTGCATTTCATTCACCCTATGTCAGTGTTTCTCAACCTTCTGGCCCTTTAAATACAGTTCATGTTGTGACCCAACCATAAAATTATTTTCATTGCTACTTCATAACTGTAATGTTGCTACTGTTATGAATCGTAATGTAAATATCTGATATGCAGGATGGTCTTAGGTGACCCCTGTGAAAGGGTTGTTCGACCCACAGGTTGAGAACCATGACCCTAGGTTCTTATAATCACAACTCTCACACTACATGCTTCCTTATTCTCTTGCTTTCACCATTTATGTCACCTTCTTTCAACAATTTGCTCACTTCAATTTCCAAAAACAAGTCATTATTTCTTCCACTTTCATCTACCACCAATTACACTTTTTCTGAACTTTTGATCAAACCAGACTTTGTTCCATTATTTCAAAACCCCCAAATTTCTTCTATTTCTTTCGCTTCCACTAATTTCATCTTTTTATTCCCTCTAATTTACAATCTCTCTTTGCTATATCCCTTTGAGATTCAGATAACATTAGGATGTGAGCTGCACCCTGAGCGAGCCATAGTAGGCATCTATGGATTCGCTTATCAAGGATCAGAGCTCCTGCACTTCCAGAACAATTCATGGCTGCCATCTCCAAAGGGTGGAACAAGAGCTCAGGATGTGAGCAGAGTATTCAATCAGTACCAGGTCACCAAGAGAGAAGTACAGAGCATTCTCAGTGACACCTGCCCACGTTTCTTCTTGAGTATCCTTGATACAGGGAAGGCAGATATCCAGAGGCTAGGTCAGTCCCATATCCTTCCTCCAAGAATTTTCTAAAATTATACCTTCCCACCTTCCCTTTAAATTGAGATAAGGAGTCAAAAGGGAGAAGGATAATGGGTGCATTCCCAGCATGTCATAGATGTGTCCGTCTAAACTGATGTGAAGATATGAACCCCCAAGTCTGCGTTAGAGTCCTTATCTGAATACTAGAGGCCAGTGCACAGGTGGGGTCCTTTGGCCTGTCCGGAGATCGGGGGTGATGAGGTATGCCAGCCGGGAGGGACAGCGGGACATGGGCCGGCCAGGGAGGAACAGCAGGAGGGCTCCAGGGTATGTCCAGCCCGTCTCACCCAGTCCCGATAGGCCGGAACCCAGCAGTAAGCTAACCTACCAGTGTAAGCGTCTGCGCAGTGGTGGTCAGTGCGCGGCATAGCAACTGATCGAAGAGTCGGACTGAAGGGTCTAATGAATGGTCGAACACTTAGATTACACTTTTATTATATAGGATCTTTCCTGTTCTCTGCAGTAAAACCAGAGGCCTGGCTGTCCACTGGCCCCAAGCCTGGTCCTGACAATCAGATGCTGGTTTGCCATGTCTCTGGCTTCCATCCAAAGCCAATTTTGGTAAAGTGGATGCGAGGCGAACAGGTACAACAGGGCACTCAACAAAGTGATATCTTGCCCAATGCTGATGAGACATGGTACCTTCAGGTTTTCCTGGATGTGGAAGCCACTGAGACATCTAGCCTGTATTGCCAGGTGAGACATAGCAGCCTAGGAGGCCAGGATATCCTCCTCTATTTGGGTAAGAAAGACTGGGGCCCACAGCAGAGCAGGAGACCCAAGTAAAAAATTTGGGATTTATGGACTCCAGACCCAAAAGAATGAAACTAGTTCAACAAATAGAAGAATTGAAAATGAGAGACCTGCAGAAGTAGGAAGATGTTGAGGGTTAGATGAAAGATTCATCTCTGAAGAGGGAGGAGAGAGGAAACAAGAACAAAGATGGTGAGGCGAACACTCAAATAAAAAAGGCAGACCAGGGAAAGGCAGTAAACAGGGGGTGGGTTGGAAATGACACCTTGTGTGCACCCAAACCCACAGATCATCATCAAGGCTCCATGGGCTGGATCATCTTGGCAGTGATGGTGCCCCTGGTGCTTCTGACAGCTCTTGCATTTTGGCTTAGGAAGCACTGGTGAGTTTTTTTGCCCATCTTTCCTGTTCTTTCACTCACTCCCTACTTGTCTTCCCACCTTTCTTCTCTCTCCTCTTAGTCCTTCTTTCCCCAGTCCCTTTCCTTCTACTCTTCAATTCTCACCTCCACCTCATGCAGAGTAACTTTCATCTCTGTTCTTACCAGGTCACACTGTGAGCCTCCTGCCATTCTTCAGCCTTTGGAATGAGATCCAGCAGCCCTGGGATTCCAGACATATTTAAACGCAGCATGGCGACAATGTCCGCTCAGCTCTCCATGTATCATCTTGATTGTTTATGTGTTGTTATTTGTGTATTTAGTGATTAATTTATTAATAAGATAAAGGTAATTTCGTAGAACTTGCTTTCTGACCTGGTTCCGAGATAAAAAGTCTTATTTTAACTCTGGATAAAATGAGATCCTAGCAACTGCTACATATTGAAAAATTGATGAATCTCAGGCCATTTTCAGATGTCACTTCTTTATGGGGCCTTCCCTGATTCACAAGTGGAAGCAGCGCCTGAACTCCCACCACACTTTTCGGTGGACTTTGCTGAATCTACTTCTCACTTTTTATCCGTTGTTGCAGTCATGCAGGCCCCTTTTCACCTTCTGATTTTTAAGCTTGAGAGCAAAGTCTGTCTTTTTAAAATTCGTATTATTTACAAAGTGTATAACTGTATGTAATATGCTTTCAATAAAAACCTGTGTTAAGTTTGCTTAGCTTTTACCACTAAGATCAGGTACCTGAAGTTCTAGAGCAAGGAAGGGGAAAACAAGGAAGTAACAAGTGACAATATTATATATCCTGCAACTTAACACAAACGCAATTTTCTAGCAATTTGTGAAAAACAATATACTATTTAAAGTTAATTCAGGCTCGAGGTGTATGAAAAGAAAAATTGAGGCAATATCCATAAAAGTACACAGGAAAAAACTCAAGAAGGACAGACTTTATTTTAACATAAAAGTTCTATTTTCTTGTGAGGCAGCAACAAGTGTTCAGATACAGGGAATACATAAGTATATAGTAACAATATTTATCACCATTGGAAATGCTGTTCTTTTAGAGATAATTTTATTAGAAAAACAAAAATTTTAAAAATCGCATTTAAAAAAGATTTAAACAGCTTCAACAGAGATGAAAGATACAAACTTTAAAAAAACATAAATTATATTCTTCAACAGGATTGCATAAACAACACATATTGTTCAGGGCTGCTCTGCCTATCATGAATTTAAGGCAGAGTAAAACTTAAACCTTAAAGTGCGGAGTTAAGTTCTTAGTTTAATGCAAATTCAGCACTTCCACTGGTCCGGTTACCTCCACTGGTCAATGCATCAAGGAATGAATCTTAAGTTTAGAATAGTACAGCAAATTCAGTAGTGGCAATTTTCCTGTTATTTCCTTAACAAAAGAAAATCTTGACAACTCAGTCCTAAACTTGGACATACCCCCAAGGCTACAAATTCTGACATTTTTTTAATACCTTCGAGTAAAAGCCAACCATTGAAAAGAAAAAGCCTGTCTTGTTGCCAGTTATCCCACAGGTAGCAATAGCACCTTCTAAAATGTGGATTTGGCTTGTCATAAGTGTAAGAAACATTTTAAACAACATAAAGAATCTAGAGCAAAAATAATTTTGGCATTAACCAAAAAGGAAAAACAAATATTTTTAAAAACATAACTGCTCACACAAAAACACGACAAGCAACAGACTGAGTCATGATCAAAACCAGTAAATTCACATGTTTTTATCACAACCAATTCTTTAAGGGTAAAAAAAAAATAACTTAAGACTGATAAAGTAATTAACCACATAATAATAGCTCCTTTTGCCAAAATATACATGCCACCTATTTCTTTTACTACAATGGAAACACATTTATTTAAAATTATAAAAAAATTAAATTATATTCCCATTGAAGTTATTCTAATTTACTGACTTCCTGTACAGTTTTCTATAGAATAACAATTGTAGAATATAATTTTAGAAAACAGTATTGAGACCGATGAAAAAAAATCAATCCCTTGTGAACTAAGGGTTAAATAAAATGGAATGGGCCTTAGTATTTTTTCTAAACTGCGATAAAGCTCCTATGTTTAAAATTAGCCCTTTGGTGCTGGCAGTTAAAGTTGTTTTTAATTTGTACCTTTTTTTTTTTTTCGTCTTCAAATCTCAGGCTCTCTCTCCCCCAAATCCACCGGATATGCTTGGTTGCCATACAATTCATTTACCTACAAATTCACATTCTCCTTACAACCAGACATTACAAGTTCCATTTAGAAGACTATGTAAATAATAGTTATCCCATTCTAATTTTAAATTACTTTAGGCTAAGAATATATGAAACTCTACAGAAAAATGTGAAACAGACCAACATGCACAACAGAGTAAAAGGAAAAACTTTACAAAGTGGCATTCAAAATACCCTTGTAACTTGTAGGGATGGAGACGCAAGAAAGTTAAGTGTGAGGCAAAGAAAAGAACACGGATTTAACAGAACTCAAGTCATCCAAAACAGCTGTGTGCATGATTTTTAACCTTGTCTTTAACTTCCTGTTCCTGCCTTTTACACTAACTCACCTGACCTCAGTTTTACCTTTCCTGTACTGCTGACAGAGCAGTTCTCTGTGGTGAAATGGTCAAGTCAAGGCAAAGAATCAAAGTTCTCAGTAAACCAAACAGAACATTTAGATCCTATATAACTGACTTAAAAGCCACATGTACAAATTCCAAGTAAATTAATTTTAAGCAAAAAAGGTACCAAAATTCATCAGTCTCACCAACTAACCTGACAGACTTATGTTTGAATTTATCTAACTTCCCTAAATACATCTTCATTTTAACTTTAACAGGCATGCTTTTCATTGGTTAGATATTTTAAAGTTGCATGAGTATAAGAAGTCCTTTCAGAAGATGTATTGCTACCACTAGGTTTTCCTTGATGGGATATGTCTGGATAAACTGACATAGCTAACCCTCTAAACTGTCTCCTTTTACAAGTATTTAAATTTTTCTCCCTTTAAAATGTATAAGAACATTAAACCTTTGCAACATAAGGTAGTATATGAAGACCTCAGAAGGATGCTTACCAACAGAGTTTGCTGGAACTCACTTTGTAAAAGAACTGCTCCTCAATTTTACTACCACATTCCCAGACATGAAATACTGCTGACACGTGACACTGGCAGTAACTGTATTAGGATGAACCTAAATCCAAAACTGGATGGATTTTTCAAAGGCTCCTGTTGCTTATGCCCCAAAGCTCTCTTTGCCTGTTTCCCACTGTGTGGAATGTTGGATGAACAACTAGCAAAACCTGTAGGTACCATCTCAGTGCCAACTACATAAAGAAAACGTCAGTCGCAAGATTCTGTGACTACGGATTGCTATTCAATGGATTAGGCTCCTGGCAAACTACTAACCCGGACCAAGTCCACAAGACAACAACATCACAAAAGCAAAGGAGGAAATCCATGCACCATCATTTTAGGATCTCTGGGACTATGATACAGTGATGATGAAAGGTAGGATGATACCTGTGGTAAAAGGAGATCATGTGACAAATACTGTGCAGAAAAACCAAAGGGGCTTATTACTCCTAGCTAGCAACCAACACTGGGCAGCTTCCTATTGGCTCATGTACTTACAAACCAACTTCCAATGATGGGTGAGAACTTGTTAAGCACTCATCTCCAGACTACGATTTTTCTGAGCACATGGTGGAATGTACACAGGAGTAGTGAAGAGAACAGCAGTTTTACAAATATTTCACCCAAAGCACAAACTTTTGACATAAAAAACATAAACCACATAATGTACTAATATTGCTTTTTATTTCTTTTTTTATATACTTGTTCAACGCATTTACTTATCAATTCTTGTTTGGGAGGAGAACACAGTCATGAGAATAAGATTGCTGGGAAAATGTCAACAATCCCTTTGGTCCCAAAGCTGAAAACAGCTGAGAAAAGCACACATTGAGAAAGGGAAACAAGAAACAGGCCACCAAAGACTCTTTTGAACATCCGTTTGCTATGTTTCAGAAAATGTCACATTGGTTTTATAAAATAGTCATTATCATATAAAAGATGGTTCTTGCAGCATCACTCACATCTCCAGGAATCATTTGCAGGGGTCAGTGTTTTGTTGTGTTTTTGTTTCTAAAGAAGTTTAATTTGAAAACAAAACAACAACAAAAAAGTGGTATCAGCCCACCAAAAGCAAAGAATGAGACCTTTCTGTTTCAACTGGCGCTTTAGGAGAAAGCAGGCTAAGCATTGAGGGCTGGCCTTCCAGCGAGCCGGTCACCAGATGGTGCTCTTCCAGAAACTGTGCTGGGAGTCACCCTGGAAGCCTGAGCACGGCACAGCCAACTGAGCGCAAGGTGCCATCACAGTCAGGAGATCTGAGGGAGCAGTGGTTACGCAGCACTGGGACCTACCCTTCAGCCTCCTCAATCGGTTCAGGTGGTGTGAGTAGTGAGGCCGAGGGCAGGATTGTACTTGTTCCTCGGGAGACTCGGTCTTGCTCTGCAGACAGGGAGGCCATGGCGATGGGCTGCAGCAGAGTGGTCGTCATGCCAGTGGTGACCGTCAGGCTGTGGCCAGAGCCCTTGAGGGTCAGATCTGGCGTGGGAAGGAGTGGCTTGAGGATGCTGACGAGGCAGAAAGCAGAGCCGCTTTTAGGAATGAAATTCACCTTGTTTTTGTCAGGACAGTAAAAGGCTGGGATTTCGTGAAGTTGTTTTGGCCTAGATATAGAACAGACAATCCAATGCATTTAAGTGACAGAACAGTGGAAATACATTCCTTTATTATTATTTTTTAAAAGCAGAGAACAGGCACACATAAGGAACACAAAATTCAAGCTACGTCAAAAGCTTGAAATGTTATGGACCAAAGCGGATTAGACACATGATTCAAAATCTGTATTTCAGAACGCCAGGAGGACACCATTCACCTTGCTGCTGTCAGTTCCCTGGCGAGCCCGGTGCACCAGAAGCTTTCCCAGGCTGCCAAAAGGGTCCACAGCACAAAACAGGTAAAGAGCTCCTGCAAGAGGGGCTGAGAGATGTGATAAAACAGCTTGTAAAAGGCTTACAAGGAACACAGGAAGTGACAACCAGTGCACAAAGGAGGAGAGAGAGTTTGGGGAGAAGCAGCCTTCCAAAGGAAGTCACACCTGAGCTGGGTGTTAAAGAATGAAGAAACAGGTCTTGGGAGTGGGTTCAAAAAGAAAGGAGTGTCAAGTGGACAACGCTTTGGGTGGCAGATTTTACCGATGAACAGTGAATATTACCCATGAGCAGCTCTGACAAATGTAATAATTTACGAATAAAGACATTACATGAAGGAGTGGGCTCATGAAGACAGGCCCAGCTCTAGCTGCCACCTCTCTGGTCCTCTCCTGGCCTAAGCCTCGCCCTGACGGCTCTGGCAGCAGAGGCCTGGGGCAGCGGACCTTGGTTCCAGCCACTGTGTGACTTCACCCCTCTGAGCCCAAGTTGACTCAGCTATGAGATGGGTTGAACACCCCCTACCTCCCAGCCTTGTCCTTGGGACTTAATGAGATAAATCCCAGTGCCTGGCACACAGTAAGTGTTCAATCGATGGCAAGACCCTCTCTCCGTGTGGGACCTATGGAGATACTAGCCCACGCCTCTCCTGGAAGGGTCTAGATCTGCTCTGTCCACCAGAAAAGTCATGGCTACTGAACACTGGAAATGTGGCCAACCAGAATTGAGAAGTGTCATCAGAATGAAATATACACCAGATTCTGGCAACCTGGTACCTAAAAGGAATGCAAAATAATTAATAACATTTTACAATGACTACATGTTGAAATGACATATGTCTGGTACATTGGGTTACATGAAACATATTATTACATTTAAAAATGACATCATTTAAATTGTTTCTTAAATAAAATAGAAACTTAACTCATTGAGTACTTTTAGGCCCACAAATGTGTTTGGATATGCTGCTGTTAAGAGGACACACTCCTCTATTTTTACTATCTGAGAGTATGTTTTTCTTTTTCTTTTTTTTAAATCCTCATTCGAGAATATTTTCCATTGATTTTTAGAGAGAGAGAGTGGAAGAGAGAGGGAAAGACAGGGAGGAATATCAATATGAGAGAAACACATCAACTGGCCGCCTCCTGCATGCATGAGCCCTGACCAGGGCCAGGGCAGGGGAGGAGCCTGCAACCAAGGTACGTGCCCTTGACCGGAACCGAATCCAGGACCCTTCAGTCCACAGGCCAACACTCTATCCACTGAACCAAACCGGGGAGGCTTAATTTTCTTTATTAAATATATATATTTTTTACTTTATCTTTTTTATATATATATATATATATATTTTATTGATTTTTTACAGAGAGAAAGGGAGAGGGATAGAGAGTTAGAAACATCGATGAGAGAGAAACATCGATTAGCTGCCTCCTGCACACCTCCCACTGGGGATGTGCCCGCAACCCAGGTACATGCCCTTGACCGGAATCGAACCTGGGACCTTTCAGTCCGCAGGCCGACGCTCTATCCACTGAGCCAAACCGGTTTCGGCTATTTTTTACTTTAGAGAGGAAGGGAGAGGGAGAGAGAGAGAGAAACATCAATGATGAGAGAGAATCACTGATCAGCTGCCTCCTACATGCCCTCTACTGGGGATTGAGCCCACAAATCGGGTATGTGCCCTGACAGAGATCATAGGTTGATGTTCAACCACTGAACCACACCAGCTGGGCAAGTCTAGGTTTTTAATTATTTAATTTGTTTGAAGCTATCTTCTTTTATTTTATTTTTTAAAATATATTTTACAGATTTTTTACAGAGAGGAAAGGAGAGGTTTAGAGAATTAGAAACATCGATGAGAGAGAAACATCGATCAACTGCCTGCTGCACACCCCCTACTGGGGATGTGCCCGCAACCGAGGTACATGCCCTTGACTGGAATCGCACCTGGGACCTTTCAGTCCGCAGGCCGATGCTCTATCCACTTAGCCAAACCAGTTAAGGTAGAAGCTATCTTCTTTTAAAATTTAAATTTTATTTTTAAAAATTGCTTTTAGAGATGGGGTGGGTGAGAGAGAGAGATAGAAAGAGAGAGGAAGAGAGGGAGAGAGGGAGGGAGGGAGTGAGGGAGGGAGAAGGAAGGAGAAAGAGAGAAAAAAACATAGATGTGAGAAAGAAACACTGATTAGTTGCCTTGCAGCCTGATCAGGGACTGTACCTGCAACCTGTATGTGCCTTGACCAGAACTGAACCACCACGTTTTTGGTATATGGGACGATGCTCCAACCAACTGAGCCACACTGGCCAGGGCTGAGTTTATCCTCTTAAAAATGACCTAAGACAAGCACTGGCTGGTATGACTGAGTTGGCTGTAGTGTCATCCTGTGTACCAGAATGTCACCATTTCAATTACTGGACAGGGCACATACCTAGTTGCTGATTAAACCCCCAATCAGGAGTGTGTGAACTACCTGACTGATATATATATATATATATATTTTTTTTTTTTAAAATATTTTTTATTGATTTCAGAGAAGAAGAGAGAGAAACATCAATGATGAGAGAGAACCATTGATCGGCTGCTTCCTGCACGCCTTCCCCCGCCCCCCTCCCAGGATCGAGCCCACAACCCAGGAATGTGCCCTTGACCAGAATCAAACCTCGAACCCTTCGGTCTGCAGGCTGATGCTCTATTAACTGAGCCAAATCTGCTAGGGCCTGACTGATATTTTTTAATGAGAATCTAAAAAGTTTAATTTCCTGTTGCTTTCATAAAAACACTTATGAAAATATTTACACAAAATAATATAAACAGTAACTTTGTCTAACTAGCACCCAGGTCAAGAAAACAGGACGTTAACAGTAAAAAGCACCAAAAAGCACCAACCCACCAAGAGGAATCATTCCTGACCTCTAACACTTAACTTCTAGAAGCATATTACCTAAGAATCACACTACTGACCCTTGGGAGTGTATGACTTATACTTTTGGTAACAGAAGGTGTAAGTATTCATATTATATAAAACCTTTCTTCTCAACTCAAGAACCATAACTACCAAAAAAATCACAGAAATAGTTTTAAAATTTTATTTTTCCTTAAAAAGTTATCATTTTTCCTTAAGAAGTTATCATTTTCAAAGATAGACCACATTTTAGGACACAGGCAAAGTCTCTTCAAATTCAAGGAGATAGAAATCATACCAAACATCTTATCAGATCACAATGGCATAAAATCAGAAATCAACTACAATAAAAACGATGAAAAAAATAAAACACTTGCAGGCTAAATAGCATGCTATTAAACAAGGATTGGGTTACCAAAGAGATCAAAGAAGAAATAAAATGCATCCTGAAACAAATGACAATGAAAACATAACAATCCAAAATCTATGGGACACAGAGAAAGCAGTCCTGAGAGGGAAGTTCATAGCTCTACAGGCCTACCTCAAAAAAAACAAGAAAAAATGGTAATGAATTATCTAACCTTGCAAATTAAAGAGTTAGAAAGAGAGCAACAAGAAAACCCCAGAGGAACCAGAAGGAAGGAAATAATAAAGATCAGAGCAGAAATATATGACATACAGACCAAAAATACAATACAAAAGATCAATGAAACCAAGAGCTGGTTCTTTGAAAGGATAAACAAGAATGATGAACGTCTAGCCAGGTTCACCAAGAAACAAAGAGAGAGGACCCAAATAAACAAAGTCAGAAATGAGACAGGTAAAGTAACAATCGACCCCAGAGACATACAAAGGATTGTAAAAAAATACTACGAACTACTCTACTCCGACAAAATGGACATATTCCTAGAAAAATACAACCTTCCAAAACTCAATCAGAAAGAATCAAAAAACCTGAATAGGCCGATAACTACTGATGAAATTGAAACAAAAATCAAAAAGCTTCCAGCAAACAAAAGCCCTGAACCGATGGCTTCACAGGGGCATTTTACCAAACATTCAAAGAAGAACTAAAAGCTATCCTCAAACTATTCCAAAAAACTCAAGAGGAAGGCACACTTCCAAGCTCTTTCTATGAAGCCAGCATTACCCTAATCCCAAAATCAGATGAAGACACTATAAAGAAAGAGAATTACAGGCCAATATTCCTGATGAACATACATGCTAAAATTAAAATCCTCAACAAAATTCTAGCAAACCGGATCCAGCATTACATTTGAAAGATCATACACCATGACCAAGTGGGATTTATTCCAGAGATGCAAGACTGGTATTAATATCCACAAATCAATAAACATGAAACATAATATAAACAAATTGAGAGACAAAAATCACATCAATTGATGCAGAAAAGGCACCTGACCAAATCCAACACCCTTTTCTGATAAAAACTCTCAGCCAAGTGGAAATAGAGAGATCATACCTCAACATAATAAAAGCCTTATATGACAAACCTACAGCCAACATCATACTCAATGGGCAAAAACTAAAACCATTTCCCCTAAGAACAGGAAAAAGACGGGGATGACCTCTTTCACCACTCCTGTTCGACACAGTACTGGAAGTGCTAGCCATTGTGATCAAACAAGAAAAATAAATAAAAGGCATCCAAATTGGAAAAGAAGGCATAAAACTGTCATTTGCAGATGGCATGATATTGTACACTGAAAACCCTAAAGACTTCACCAAAAAGCTACTAGACTTAATAAATGAATTTGGCAATGTAGCAAGATACAAAATTAACACCCAAAAATCTATGGGGTTTTTTATACACCAATTAGAGGCCTGGTGCACAAAATTATGCATGGATGGGGTCCCTCAGCCTGGCCAGCGATTGGGGTTGATTGGGGCCATCTTGCCTAGTCCGGAGGGATGGACCGTGGGAGGTTGTCTGGCTGCAGGGAATTGGCTGTGGGAGTGTACTGACCACCCTGTCAGCCAGGGGAAGGGATCACGGGAGGTTGGCTGTGGGAGTACACTGATCACCAGGGGCAGCTCCTGCAATGAGTGTCTGCCCCCTGGTGGTCAGTGCACATCATAGCTACTGGCCGGTCGACCGGTTGCTTAGGCTTTTATATATATACTAGAGGCCCGGTGCACAAAAATTTGTGCACTCGGGAGGGAGGGGGGGCGGTCCCTCAGCCCGGCCTGTGCCCTCTCGCAGTCTGGGACCCCTCGGGAGATAACGACCTGCTGGCTTAGGCCTGCTCCCGGGTGGCAGAGGGCAGGCCCAATCCCTAGGTGCAGCCTCTGGTAGGGCTCAGAGCAGGACCGATTGGGGAGTTGGGGCGCCGCCCCCTGTCATGCACAGAGCAGGGCGGATTGGGAGGTTGCGATGCCACCCTCAGTCACGCTCAGGGTAGGGCCGATTGGGGGGTTGGGGCACTGCCCCCTGTTACACTCAAGGCAGGGTCGATGGGGAGGTTGCAGCGCCACCCCCTGTCACGCACAGAGCAGGGCCCATCAGGGGGTTTGGGCGCTGCCCCCTGTCACGCACAGAGCAGGGCCCATCAGGGGGGTTGGGGCTCCGTACCCTGTCATGCACAGAGAAGGGCCCATCAGGGGGTTGGGGAGCTCCCCCCTGTCACGCACAGAGCAGGGCCCATCAGGGGGTTGGGGAGCTCCCCCCTGTCACTCACAGAGTAGGGCCGATAGGGGAGTTGGGGCACCGCCCCCTGTCACACACGGAGCAGGGCGGAGCAGGGGGTTGGGGCGCCGCCCTCTATCACCCACAGAGCAGGGCCAATCAGGGGGTTCGGGCGCAGCCACTGTCACACTCAGGACAGGGCTGATGGGGAGGTTATGGCTCTACCCCGTCACACACAGAGCAGGGCCTGTGGGGGGGGGGGGGCCGCCCTCTATCACCCACAGAATAGGGTGGGGGGGGGGGGGCCGCCCTCTATCACCCACAGAATAGGGCCAATCAGGGGGTTGGGGCACCGCACGCTGTCACACACAGAGCCGCAGGGCGATTAGGGGGTTGGGGAGCTCCCCCCTATCAGGCACAGAGCAGGGCTGATCAGGGGGTTGGGGTGCCTTCCCCTGTCACAAACAGAGCAGGGCTGATAGGGAGGTTGTGGCCCCGCCCCCAGTCACACACAGAGCCGCAGGGCGATCAGGGGGTTTAGGGCACTGTCCCCTGTCACGCTGATCCCGGTGCTGGGAGGCATATTACCCTTTTACTATACAGGCGAGAGGCCTGGTGCACGGGTAGGGGCCGGCTGGTTTGCCCTGAAGGGTGTCCTGGATCAGGGTGGGGGTCCCCACTGGGGTGCCTGGCCAGCCTGGATGAGGGGATGATGGCTGTTTGCAGCTGGTCACACACTCTTCAGTGTGGGGGTCCCCACTGGCGTGCCTGGCCAGTCTGGGTGAGGGGCTGAGGGCTGTTTTCAGGCTGGTGGGTGACTGAAGCTCCCAACTGCTCCTTTTTTTTTTTTTTATTCTGGGCCAGCTTTAGCTCTGACTTCAGCTCTGAGGCCTCTGCTGCTGAAAGCAGGTATCTGGTTTGTTTGTGTTCTATAATCGAAACACTGTATCAACTCCAGCTCTGAGATCCCGGCTCGCTGAAAGCAGGTTTCTGGGGTTTTGTTTAGCTTCTATATTTGTAACTATTTTTCAAACTGCAAGCTCAGAGGTCGGCAAGGCAGGCAGGGAACGTTGGTTTCCTCCGTCACTGAAGCAAGCAAGCCTCATGTTAGTTTCAAGCTGCCTGGCTGCCAGCCGCCATCTTGGCTGGCAGTTAATTTGTATATCACCCTGGGAAGGGTAGCGGATGTACGCTAATTACCATGTTTCTCTTTTATTAGATAGGACTAGAGGCCTGGTGGACTCGGGGGGTTGGGGGGAAGAGGTCCCTCAGCCTGGCCTGTGCCCTCTCGCAGTCTGGGACCCCTCGGGGGATGACCACTTGCTAGCTTAAGCCTGCTCCCCAGAGGATTGGGCCTAAGATGGCAATCAGACATCCCTCTGGCAGCCCGGCAGCCCTCAGGGGATGACCACTAGCCAGCAGGGAGCAGACCTAAGCTGCAGTCGGACATCCTTAGCGCTGCTGAGGCAGGAGAGGCTCCCACCACCACCGCTATACTGGCAGCCATCAGCCTGGCTTGTGGCTGAGCAGAGCTCCCCCTGTGGGAGTGCACTGACCGCCAGAGTGCAGCTCCTTCATTGAGCGTCTGCCCCCTGGTGGTCAGTGTGTGTCATAGTGGCCAGTCATTCCCAATCTTTCTGCTGTTAGGGTCAGTTTTCATATTACCCTTTTACTATATAGGATAGAGGCCTGGTGCACGGGTGGGGGCCAGCTGGTTTGCCCTGAAGGGTTTCCTGGATCAGGGTGGGGGTCCCGCTTGGGTGCCTGGCCACCCTGGGTGAGGGGCCGATGGCTGTTTGCAGGCTGCCTGCACCCCCTTTATGGCGGGTGTCTCCACTGGGGTGCCTGGCCAGCCTTGATGAGGGGCTGATAGCTGTTTTCAGGCGGGCCAAGCCTGCAACTGAAGCTCCCAGTCTCTCCTTTTTTTCTTTTTTATTCTGGGATTTATTTACCTTCTGTAATTGAAACTTTGTTGCGGCTCCAGCTTTGAGGCCGGCTAGCTGAAAGCAGGTATCTGGGGTTTCTTTAGATTCTAAAATTCCAACATTGTTGCTTAGACTGGAGCTCAGAGCCGGGCTGCGGCAGGCGGGGAACCTTGGCTTCCTCCATCACTGAAGCAAGCAAGCCTCCTGTTCACTTCAGCTGCCTGGCTGCCGGCCGCCATCTTGGTTGGCAGTTAATTTGCATATCGCCCTGATTAGCCAATGGGAAGCGTAGCGGAGGTATGGTTAATTACCATGTTTGTCTATTATTAGATAGAACTAGAGGCCTGGTGCACAGATACGCGCACCGGTGGGGTCCCCCGGCCTGGCCTGTGGGGATCGGGCTAAACCTCTAAAATCCCCCAAGGGGTTCTGGATTGCCAGAGGGTGCAGGTCAGGCTGAGAGACCCCACGGGTGCACTATCAGGGCTGGGGAGGGACTGCAGGGAGAGCTCCAGGGCGTGTCTGGCCCATCTCGCCCAGTCCCGGTCAGCCGGACCCCTGCAGCAAGCCTACCTACTGGGTGGAGCGTCTGCCCCTGGTGGTCAGTGCATGTCATAGCGACTGATCGAACGAACGGTAGGACACTTAGCATGTTAGGCTTTTATTACATAGGATAGACTAGAGGCCCGGTGCACGAAATTCGTGCACAGGGGTGGGTCCCCAAAGCCCAGCCTGCACCCTCTCCAATCCAGGACCCTTCGGGATTGGGCCTAAACCAGCAATCAGACATTCTTCTCACAACCGCTCACTTACCTGCCTGCCTGATTGCCCCTACTGCGCCCCCTGCTGACCTGGTCGCCCCTAACTGCCTCTGCCTGCTGGCCTGATCACCCACAACTGCCCCCACTCTCGGCCTAGTTGCTCTTACTGCCCCTGCTGCTGGCATGATCGCCCCCAACTGTCCCCCCTTGCCGGCCTGGTCGCCCCCAACTGCCCCCCCACCAACCTGGTCACCCCATGCAGCCTGCTGTTCAGTCATTTGGTCATCCCTCACTGCACCCCTGCTGGCCTGGTCGCCCCACGCAGCCTGCTGTACAGTCGTCCCTCCGGTTGTTTCGGTCGTAACGGCCCCTGACTTTATATATATGGATAAAGAACTCATAGGAAGAGAAACTAAAAAAACAATCCCATTTACCATTGCAACAAAAAATTAAGATGCCTAGAAATAAATTTGACCAAGGAGGTAAAGGACCTGTAATCAGAAAATTACAGGATGCTGAAAAAAGAGATAGAGGAAGACATAAACAAATGGAAGAATATACCATGTTCATGGATTGGTAGAATCAACATCATTAAAATATCCATACTACCCAAAGCAATCTATAGATTCAATGCACTCCGCATTAAAATACCAACAGCATATTTCAAAGACCTAGAACAAACTCTCCAAAAATTCATCTAGAGTAAAAAAAGACCCCGAATAGCTGCAGCAATCCTGAGAAAGAAGAATAATGTTGGAGGGTTCACAATACCAGATATCAAGCTATATTACAAAACCACTGTTCTCAAAACTGCCTGGTACTGGCACAAGAACAGACAAATAGACCAATGGAATAGAATACAGAACCCAGAAATTGACCCAAACCATTATGCTCAATTAATATTTGTTTGACAAAGGAGGCAACAGCATACAATGGAGTCAAGACAGTCTCTTCAATAAATGGTGTTGCGAAAATTGGATAGATGCAAAAAAATGAAACTAGACCACCAACTTACACCATATACAAAAATAAACTCAAAATGGATAAACGACTTAAACGTAAGACAGGAAACCATAAGAAACTTAGAAGCCATAGGCAGCAAAATAGCAGACATATGTCGTAAAAATATCTTTACTGATACAGCTCCTAAGGCAATGGAAACTAAAGAGAAAATAAACAAATGGGACTACTACATCAAAATAAAAAGCTTCTACACAGCAAAAGAAACAATCAAGAACCCACTGCATAGGAGAACATATTTGCCAATGTTATCTCCGATAAGGGTTTAATCTCCAACATTTACAGGGAACTCATACAACTTAACAAAAGGAAGATAAACAACCCAATCAAAAAATGGGCAATGGACCTAAATAGACACTTTTCAAAAGAGGACATACAGAAGGCCAAGAGACATATGAAAACATGCTCAAAATCACTAATCACCCGAGAGATGCAAATCAAAACAACAATGAGGTACCATCTCACACCTGTTAGAAAGGCTATCATCAACAAATCAACAAATGACAAGTGCTGGCAAGGATGCAGAGAAAAAGGAACCCTGGTGAACTGCTGGTGGGAATGCAGACTGGTGCAGCCACTGTGGAGAACAGTATGGCGTTTCCTCAAAAAATTAAAAATGGAACATCCAGTTGACGCAGTAATCCCACTTCTAGGAATGTATCCCAAGAAAACAGAACACCAATCATTAAGGATATATGTACCCCTATGTTCATTTGCAAACAGCCTAAGTGCCCATCAGCAGATGAGTGGATTAAAAAACTGTGATACATCTACACAATGGAATACTACGCTACTGTAAAAAAGGAATTCTTACCATTTGCAACAGCATGGATGGAACTGGAGAGCATTATGCTAAGTGAAATAAACTGGTCAGAGAAAGATAAATATCACATGATCTCACTTATTTATGGAATATAATGAACAAAAATAGATCCAGAGACAGAGAAGCATTGAATACAGTGTCCATCCTATGAGGGAAGGCGGGAGGTCCGGGTACGAGATCAACCAAAGGACTTGTATGCATACATATGAGCATAACCAATGGACACAGAAGGGGAGGAGGCGTGGCCAGGGAGAGGTCAATGAGGGGGAAAGGAGACTTATGCAATACTTTAAATACCCACTCTAACCTCTAGTTGAAGTCAGTTACTTCCCTTTAATGCCAATGAATCCAGTGCATTTGCTCTAATTTTGACATAGCTAGTGCAAAAAGAGACTAATTTTTAAACTCTGAGTTGTTTAATTTTATTTTTTAAAGAAATATTTTTATTGATTTTTAGAGAGGAAGGGAGAGGGAGAGAAACTTCGATGTGAGAGTGTAACAACTGGCTGCCACCTGCAAACTTCCTACTGGAGAATGAGCCTACAAACCAGGCATGTGGCCTGACCAGTAAGCAATTTAATCTAATTAGCTGACCCAATCAACACAATCCAACTGGACTGAGTGAACAGCTTAATCCAATCAACTGGTCCAATCAACGTGTTCTGATCAATCCTCATTCTCTCAATTTTCTCAGACCTCTGGTTTCTCTCCTCATTCACTCAATTGTGTCCCATCTCTCATTTCTCTCCTCATCCTCTCATAAAGGAACAGAAGGATACCAGATTTCAAAATGATTCCAAAATGTTCATAATGGAGGAAAAAGATAAATTATGCGAATCAGACAAGGTTGGATATTATCCACATTGTATTTTAGGTTTCATAGTGAGAAAAAGCCAGAAAAGAGCCTCGTACACTAGCAACCATAGTGTGATTAGAAGTACTATCACCATATTCCCAAATAATGTTCATCACCTATTTGCTCATCGCATTTACCCTTACAACCCTGCAGCCATCACTTATAAAGCAAAGAACATTTCAGCTACTGAAAACCCAAGGCTGTAATACTTTCTGAGCAACTTTTGAGTCTAAAATTGAAATACTTGATGAGTACCAGTCAACAGAATAGGAGCATAGGTGATCACACACCAAAAGTACCAGACACTGTTGAAAATTTTACTTCTTACTATCTTCATCACAGTAACATGATTCGGCAAAGTAACAGAATCCTGTTTCCTATATTGGCAAATAAAATATTTTTTAAAACTATTTAACAAAATGATCAAGAATAGATAAAAACCAAAGGGAATTCAATTCTTGAAAGAAGGAAACCACACTGGGTAAGATCTATGGTATATCTTGAATAAATATACTGCTAAATTTAAAGTGTGATGTTGACTGCATACAGGTTCAAAAATAACAGCCACAAATGGTACAGTGGAAAGAAGTTAGAAAAGGTGAATAACAACTGGATATTAAACATTACTGTTAATTTTCTTTGATGTGATAATGGTATTTTGGGTATGTAGGAGTAGTGTGGTTACTTTTAAGAAGCACATATTAAATTGTATTTAAGGTGTAAAGTCATGGTGCCTGCAAATTTACTTTCAAGCAGTTCAGCAAAAACACTACCACAAACAAAGCCAATACAGCAACATTTTATTACAGAACACAGGGAGTGGTTATATGGGTGATCACTGTACTAGTCTTCAATTTTCATAATAAAAATTCTCACAATAAAAGCTTGAATTTGGGGGGAGGAGAGTACTTACGAGCATTCCTCAAAGACTTTGACCCTTTCACAGCCCTCTGGAGGTTCCCTTTTGAACATATAACTGTTGTTGGGTTTTGGTGAAGTTGCATATTTGGGCAAAGGAGAGTTGTTCCCATTCTCTGCAATAAACAACATGCTGGATTACTAAGAAATGCTACTACATAAATGCTTAGTCATACTGTAATAAATTATTCATGCCCCCACCACCCCCCCATGAGCCACTTGAGGATAGAAACAGTGTTTTCCTCATCAACACCAACCCAATATCTAATTCCTGGTAAAGAGAAGAAAATGTTCGTTAAATAAATGCATAAACAAATCAAAGATTTTTATGTCTTTTTCACTTATAATCACCACCTCCTAGGCCCGTCTCTGATTTATTTTTATTCCATACATAGCACACAGACTCCAATAGCACTACCATTCTTCCCAGTACAAGTAACTGTTTGCTTATCATTCTCTCCTGTGCTACCCTTCAGAATTTCTCAGTTGATTTCTCGGCTCCTCCAGTTACCATCTCTGCTCCAGGATGTCAGAGCCATCTGCACTGTACACCAAACTTCCTTTTGCCTATGAACTTCTCCATGCATGCATAAGAGATTTTCCTCTCTGCTGATTTCTCACAACTGCCTTCAAAATCTGGCTCAAAGTTTTTAAAACCTTTCCAAATTAATTATATCAAAAGGAACACTTCTTACTTTGGTATTCCTGTTTAGTGCTGATGTCCTCGGTTTATATGTATTAACTTAAAATTTCTTGATACGTTACGTAAGTGTTCTGAGTTTTCAGCTTGTGTTTGCTAAGCTACAAATTCCTTGCCAAGAGTAGCACAGTGGCTCTGTTTTCTTACAAAAGAAATTCAGAGCAGCTAGTCAGTCACTAATCTCCTAAAATCAAATGCAGCAGGACATGCTGTCAAAGGGCAGATTTTAATGGCCACGACTTTTTAAATGTTGGAGGGTACATTTGATTGAGCCTAAGTACCAAGAGTAAGCTAAATGGTTTGCATTCACTACCTCATTTAATCCTCACAATAAACATAAGAATTATTATGCAGATTCCTGACAAGAAACACATGGCCCAATCAAAGGACTTAACTGAGTGGGTGTCAAGCTTGTGTGCACATTGGAATCACGGAGAATCTCCTAGTGCCTATTCCTACAACCCCCAGGGGCTGTGATTTAATTGGTCTGGGTGTTGGCCTGGAACAGTCGTACTTTATTTAACCTAGAAGCTGGCAGAAAAGGCTTCAAATAATAATATTTTACAATGGCCCATAGTTTGAAGTGACTTCTTCAGAAAACCTTATGTTCTCTGCATGTCTCAATAACTTAAGTGTTTGGTAGTAACAGTCAGCTGTAACAATGAAACATTTTAGGATGTTCAACACACTGTATGAGGTCCTAAATAAATGACTACTGAACTGGGCTGTAGAATCCTATTAATAAAAGCTTAATATGCAAACTGTCCCCTCGGGCGATCGTTCAACCAGGAGACTGGGAGTTCGACCGCTCGCTATGACATGCACTGACCACCAGGGGGTGGCATGGAACATAGCGGGTGTCAGCGCTGCTGGCCCCAAAGGGCTCTAACGAGAGTGGGACCATGGTGGGATGGTGGAGCAAGTGAGCGGGCGGCACCAGGCCAAGGCAGGTGCGAGTAGGGGTCCAATCACCCCGCCGATCGTCCCACAGATGGCAACCAGCGGCAGCAGAGGGGGCCTGGCCCCAACCAATCACCCCGCAGATGGCAACTGGCAGCAGCATGGGGGGGGGGGGGGTATGGGGCTCCGGCACCAATTGATCACCCACAGGCGGGATGGTGCAGCAGATGAGGGGATGGTGTCAGGCCAAGGTGGATGCCAGGCGGCTGCGAGGTTGGGGGCGTGAGCTGGGGCCCTATCTCCACAGGCCAAAATATTGCCCTGATACAGACTTATGAAAGGTCCTATTTGTTTTAAAAGGTAAGAATACTAGTAATTAATATTCAAATTGCTTAGGTCACCACGTTATTTTTCAAGTTGCATAAGTAGTTTAATACTGTAAGTAGCCCTCCAGGCTTCCCTTGAATAGTCATTTTGCATGATATAAATCAGCTCTATTCCTTCTAGAAATATCACAAGTATAGATCCTAAAAAACACTAACTTAAAGGTTTCACATTTAATTAAAAAGTAGTGGGTAGTAAAAACATTACTACTAAATGACAGAGAATAAAGTGCTCTTCATGACCAATGTTCATCTCATTTATACCCAAAAGAATGTTTCTCACTAATAAGACACTTGTATTAATAAGCACAAAGAAGAAAAAAGAATAAAAACCCATAAACTCACCCAACTTGACCATCACCGAACACACCACAATAAAACCTGTTTTGTACTCCAATTTTTAAAAATCTGTTTTGAAACACCTCAAACTAATTACCTTAGTGCAGCTTTAACACATTGTTTGTGGGTAGTTTTTATCGCGCGCTAACAGGTGGCGCGGGCCATTTTTGCTAATTTTTTGCGCAAATGGCAACGTTCAGAAAATTACGATAACTTTAGTTTACGTATTTATACGTTATCTGCATTCTACCGCTAGTCTATAAAAAACGTATTAATATGTGTCCCGCGCTCTACTACACTGGTAGAACGTATAAATACGTAAAACGTGTACACACGTTTCCCGCATACAATGTGTTAAGTGTGTGCGTTCTGCTAGAAAATAGAATAAATGATAACATAGGTGGTATTCCCTTATCATCTGGTAACAAATTCCTCCTGTACTGTACCTTTATCTCTGGGATCAACGAGCAGGTCATCAGCTGAACAAGGGCTCTCTTCGCTGCCTTCATTGGAGATGGTGAGGAATGACGCAGGGGACACAGACTGGGAGCGGCTGCTGTTGTTGCTCCCCCTGTCTGCCCCACCAGGAGTCTGCGTGTCGATGCTGCGTGTGCTGCTACTTCTCTGTACAAGGGGAGGAGGTGCACGATGGCCATCTGGAATATCTTGTGGCTGTTATAAAAGTTTTTAAAATATGCGTATTTATCACTGATTTTGAAACTCACCCAGAAATGTGCCCAAAATTGACCTTCCCCTGTGGTTCCAGAAGACTACGTCAGAAATCCCCTACTTATGAGCCTAATGAGAAAGAAGCCTTTGTGTTCCTCCATTAGTGACATCCCTGCCTAATCTGACTCCCCCACTGGACACCGAGCAGCCTGGGCAGACTCTCTTTCCAGGAACTGGCACCTGACAGGTGGCCAATGCTTACTGAATGATAAATTAAAGTTACTTATCATGTGCTAAATAGTATTTAAAAATTTATGAAGAGGGGCCATGAAAATGAGAATTCTATGTGTAACACTCAATTCCATTATTAGAAGAAAAGGTTATCCATTGTGGGAACTTCAGATACCTGATGTTAGGCCCTGTTACCTTCTCCCCCTGCCAATTCTGAGTTTTTTTTAAAAAAACTGCTACATGAGGAAAAAGTTCATCACAACAGTGGTAATTATAGGGGGGAATCAAGGGGAACAATTTAAAAAAGCTTGTGGGCTCACTTTTGAGGGAAACCAGGAACCTGTTTACCTGTGCCTCATTGACATTTATTATATGAGGGAAAGTTTCCCTATCATGCAGCATGGAGAAGAGGGTGTGAGGAGTTGTGTTTTCTGTAATCTAAACGAACCTTTAATCTTAAGCATCAATGAAATACTACTTAAAACTCTTCAATTCATTCACTGAAGAAAAAAGCTTAGTATACTCTGTGACATGGTTTTAAATACAAACAGGAAATTTTCTGTCTTACATATGAGTCATTCTTATGTGCATTAAAGTTAGTAGAAGAGTACACAGTCTTATGTGCATGATAGGTAAGAACTGCACTTCATGATGTTCTCATTAACCTTTGAAATAGTAAGTGACAAACAATAAACAGGTAGCCCTGGCCGGATGGCTTGGTTGGAGCATTGTAGTGCATCAAAAGTTTATGCATTGGATCAACTCCGGGTCAGGGCACGTACCTAGGTTGTGGGTTTGATCCCCAGTGCGAGTCCATATGGGAGGCAACTGATCAATGTTTCTCTCTCTCTCAACCTCTCTCTATCTCTCTCTTAACATATCCTAGAGTATCTAAAAAAAGAAGAAACAGTTCACGCTTAGAATTTGATGTCATATCCCTCTCTCCCCAACAAATTAGTAGCCTAATCTTTTCTTAAATGGAGTTATAATAATTAGAATTATACCATCTGTCTGGTGCTTTTCAAATACAAATAAATAAAAAATAGCTGAGAGAAACTAAGATGGCGGCATAGATAAACACCGGGAAATTGCTGCTTCCCACAACAATTGATAAATGCATCAAAAACACAAGGCGGACATCATCCAGAACTACAGGAGGGCTGGCTGAGTGTAAATTCTACAACTAGAAGGAAAGAAAAGCACACTGAGAGCCAGAGGAGCTACGGAGGTGGAGTGCAGAGGTACGGGGGCTCGCGTGCGCGCGGAAAGGGTCTGGCACCTGAGGACGTGGCTGTCTTTTTGAATCCGGAGGGAGACACAAGCTCCCGACGGCTCTGAAATCCGGTTCCAGGAAGTCTCTGGGGACCCAGGACTCATACGGGGAGAAACTGGACTGTCTGGCAGCGGGCGAGCTTGAGGGCGGCTTTCCCTCAGAGGTGCTTGCAGCCATTGCCAGGACACTGGGACTCGCGACTCCTTAGGGCGGGGCTGAGGCTCCGCCATAGCTGCTTGCTCCACCCTTTGATTCCTTGAGACCCCGTCCCGCCCAGGCTGCGGCAGAGGCTTTTGCATATGAATGCCCCGGCCATTTGCAACCTGTAATTACCTAACCGCAGCCGGGCCAGATAGACCCAAAGCTTCCAAGAGAAGGCCCAAGGCCCCACAGCACCTTGCATTGCTACACAGCTGAGCATCATCAGGGCACTTCCAAACTCCAAAAAAAGGAAGGAGAATCTGCAGTTCTCTTCGTAGTTCCTGCTGTGTAACCTCAGGCAGAGGCTAAATTAACACCTCCTTAGATCCAAGAGCCACTGTACCAGTGGTCAGAGGGGGACCATCCAGATCACAACTCCTCAGATCCCTAAGAGACACACTCAGGGGGCAGTCTCAGTGAGCACCAAAGCCCCACTGAAGCAAGTCTTGCCCCAGAAGGGTGTCTCCAGCACAGAAGTTCTCCCACTGCAGACACAGCTGATTCTCACTGCCAATTGGCCTGGAGATCAATTCCTCCCAGTGATCCTACAACAACCAAGGCATAGCTACAACAAGACTGTGCACAAAGCCCACAAGGGGGTGCACCAAGAGTGTCCACCTCAGGTAACTGGGGAGGCTGAGCCACTGGGCCCTATAGGACATCTAGGACACAAAGCCACTCTATCAACACAGGGAAGCAGCCAAAATGCGGAGACAAAGAAACAGGTCACAAATGGCAGAAACGGAGGAAAGCAAACGACTGGATATAGAGTTCAAGGCCACGTTTATAAGGTTTTTCAAGAATTTTATGGAAACCGCCGATAAATTTAATGAGTCCCTCAATAAGTATAGTGAGACCATGGAGGACATGAAAAAGGACCAACTAGAAATTAAGCATACACTGACTGAAATAAAGAATAATTTACAGAGATCCAACAGCAGACAAGAGGATCCCAAGAAACAAGTCAAAGATTTGAAATACAAAGAAACAAAAAATACCCAACTGAAAAAGAAAAAAGAAAAGAGATTCCAAAAATATGAAGATAGTGTAAGGAGCCTATGGGACAACTTCAAGCGTACCAACATCAGAATTATAGGGGTACCAGAAGAAGAGAGAGGGCAAGATATTGAAAACCTATTTGAAGAAATAATGACAGAAAACTTCCCCTACCTGGTGAAAGAAATAGACTTACAAGTCCAGCAAGTGCAGAGAACCCCAAACAAAAGGAATCCAAGGAGGACCACACCAAGACACATCATAATTAAAATGCCAAGAGCAAAAGACAAAGAGAGAATCTTAAAAGCAGCAAGAGAAAGACAGTCAGTTACCTACAAGGGAGTACCCATATGACTGTCAGCTGACTTCTCAACAGAAACGATGCAGGCCAGAAGAGAGTGGCAAGAAATATTCAAAGTGATGAATAGCAAGAACCTGCAACCAAGATTATTTTATCCAGCAAAGCTATCATTCAGAACAGACGGTCAGATAAAGAGCTTCACGGATAAGAAAAAGCTAAAGGAGTTCATCACCACCAAACCAGCATTATATGAAATGCTGAAAGCTATTCTTTAAGAAGAGGAAGAAGAAAAAGGAACTCTTACCATTTGCCACAGCATGGATGGAACTGGAGAGCATTATGCTAAGTGAAATAAGCCAGTCAGAGAAGGATAAATACCACATGATCTCACTCATTTGTGGAATATAATGAACAACATAAACTGATGAACAAGGACTGATCCAGAGACGGAGAGGCATTGATTGGACTGTCGGGCTTTGGAGGGAGGGGAGGGGAGGGTGGGGGTAAGGGGGAAAGATCAACCAAAGGACTTACATGCAGACATATAGGCCTAACCAATGGACACAGACAATGGGGGGGGGGGGGCGCCATGAGCGGGGGGGGGGGGGGGGTAGAGGGTAACGTGGGGACAAGGACACATATGTAATATCTTAATAAAGATATAATAAAAAATAATAATAATAAAAAAAATAAAAAATAGCTTCTGTTCAAGGATCCAAATTTAAGTCATATCAGTTGTCTCTATGACATGCAAAGAAATGAAAACTTTCACTCACTTAGTTTTCCAAAAGATAAAAATTGTTATTTTCTCTCAACAAGAAGGAAGAAACCTAAGTAAATATGAAAAACAAAATCGTAAATTTTTTAATAGGTAGAAGAGTTAATGAGTAAGGATTACTTACTATAAGTTGTTCTTCCTTTTCCCCTGTCTCTTTAATTATTATTTCAATCTCCTGATTCAATCCTTCCACACTGTTCCGGAACCGCGAGCCTGTTGATTTGGTGATGGGAACTGCTGGAATAAGAGTACTCTTTGGAACAGGAGCCTTGAGAAGAGGAAATAAAGCAGGGAGAAGAGCGGTTTAACACTCATTTGAAACATACTTTTAGTTTACATGAGTAACTCTAAAATAAAATAAAAATACAGTCTATAGGCCTCGTAAAAAGTGTGAGTGACCAAATCTCCTTCTCAGTATACTGTACATTGAAAACAATTTAAAGATAAAAACCCAGACAATCAAGATAGGCTTTCAGAAGTATATTCACATCTATGAGGAACTATAAAGGGAAACCAGATAAAAGAATACTGAAAGAATTTCAATCTCAAATTATTGTATGATTGTAACAGAGTTCTAATTTCAGACATAACTTTAAAGTCCTCTAGTGACACAATTAACTATATTTATAGCAAGACTGCGATGGGAATAAGGTCCCTGTAAAATTTACTTACTTATACTTCCATTGTAATGATTTTAATGTTTTTTCAGGAATGAAAATGATATGATTTATTTTCTTTTTTTTCCCAAAGCCTATCACTAACTTGAAAAAACATTTTTTTTCACTGACAGTTATTGCTTTTGAAAAGTAACTGATAACATAATTATAGGATATTACTTGGTTTCTTTTTTTTTAATATTTTATTGATTTTTTACAGAGAGGAAGGGAGAGGAATAGAGAGTTAGAAACATCGATAAGAGAGAAACACCAATCAGCTGCCTCCTGCACACTCCCCACTGGGGATGTGCCCACAACCAAGGTACATGCCCTTGACCAGAATTGAACCTGGGACCCTTGAGTCCACAAGCTGACGCTCTATCCAATGAGCCAAACCGGTTAGGGCATTACTTGGTTTCTTGACAAAATACTCAAAATTAATGAGACAAGAATTGCAAAGGCACTGACTGGATGGCTCAGCTTCTTGGAGCGTTGTCCCATACACTGAAAAGGTTGTGGGTTCGATTCCCAGTCAGGGCACATAACTAGGTTGCGGGTTCAAAACCCAGTGGGGGAGAGTACAGGAGACAACCAATCAATGTTCCTCTCTCTCTAAAATCAATAAAAACATATCCTTGGGTGAGGATTAAAAAAAAAAAAAAAGAATTGCAAAAATATCCGCCAAAGTTCAATGCAACAGTGTGCCTGAGGTCTCTTGTAAATTGCCCTGCTGCCTGGTAAAGAAATGTGATTAACCCACCATTCACTTGGAGGTTTCTTTGAAAAACTTGTCTTTCTGAGGAAGGTGGGTAAGCAAAAAGGTAACAGGGCCTTTGATCAATTATCACTAGTTTCATTCAATGGACAACCCTGTCCTCTGAAATAGAACTTAGTTTTAAACCTGTATTCCTCCTCTTTTATTCCTGCTCACCATTATAACTGATATTTTTAAAAATTAAGCATAACACATTAACAATCCTCGGAACAGGCAAGGAACTGGTGAGAAAGATCTAAGGGGAAGCTTCAATCTGGAGTGCCGAGGCAGCGCTTCTTCACTGATTACTGCTGGGCCCCTCCGCCCCACTTTCCTCATGTAATAGGGGAACACAACCACCTCAGATTGTAACGTGTTATTTTTTTTCATTTCCTCTATCTCTAACATCTTTCTATGCTTTAAAATTATTATTTACCAAATAACATTCATAGCTGAATGGTATTTTTTTGTATAAATAAATATATTAAGAATAAATGCTTTGCTATTGGACAAATAGTTTCCAATTTTTCACTACTCAAAAAAAAAATGCCAATATGAACATCCTCTAAAATAAATATTGCATACAAATATAAATATTTCCTTAGGATAAATTCTTGGGCCGGAGGGACTACTGACTCAATGTACAGGAAAGATTTTCAGGACTTTCATTCATACTGCTAAATTAATCGGCAAAAACATTTTTTACTGCCGGGAGCCGGTCCATCCTTGCTGTTTCAAAGGACCTGGCATATATGGCATACTGTTCTTAAAATGTTTGCTCACCTTCTTGGCACTATGTGTTTTAACCAAGGTCTCCTCTCTGAGAAAGGTTGTTTCCCCAGGCAGGGATTTTCCCCTGAAGTTAGGGAGGGAATAAAACCCCTCAACTAAGTGACAGGCTGGTAATTAATCACTTTAACTACGAACAATCATGCTTAAGCTACATAATCTTTACTCCCTGGAATGGAGATAAGAAACGCCCTAACCTTTGGAATAGAGATTGATAGGATTGAATCAACTGGTATACATACAGATGTAACAAGACAGAAAGACACAGAACTTAGAAGACAGAACTTAGAAGACAGAACCAAGAGGCACCGAACCTAGAGAAGAACCTAGAGACAGAACATGGCAAAAGATCCTGGACAGAAACTGGCCTCAGAACCTAGAGACAGAACCTAGCAAGAGAACATGGCAAAAGATCCTGGACTGAACCTGACTACAGAAATTGGCAAGAGAACCTGACTAGAGCCTGGTGACTGAACCTGGCTGGAGAACCTAGCAAGAGAACATGGACACAGAACCTGGCTGGAGATCCTAACCAGAACTTCACTGGAGATCCAGACCAGAACTTCGCTGGAGAGCCAGACCAGAACTTGGCTGGAGATCCTGGCTAGAGATCCTGGCTAGGCTGCTGATCAACTGAACGCTGTCTCCGTGTCATTCCTTCTTCGCCGACTCCATCCACACCTTTGGGGACCCCTGGACCTGCTGGGGTTGGACCCCGGCATTTTACTCCTCACAGTATCTGCACTTCATGTTCACTGCAGCATTATTTCTGAGAGCCAAGACATGTTAACAACGTAAGTGTCTGCTAACAAATAAATGGATAAAAAATAGGGTTATACACACAAACAATGAAATATTATTCACCCATGAAAGAGGAAATCCTGCCAATTGCAACAACATGGATGAACCTAGAGGACATTGGGCTAAGTGAAATAAGTCGGAGAAAGACAAATACTGTGTGATGTTACTTATATGTGGAATCTTAAAAAAATAAAAAAATAAAATAAAAAAACCACTTCATAGAAACAGGAGTAGATGGATGGTTGCCAGGAACAGATAGGTAGGAGAAATGGGTGAATGTGGTCAAAGAATACAAACTTCTAGTTATAAGATGAATATGCTTTGGGGATCTAATGTATAGCATGGTGATGACAGTTAATAATGTATTGTATACTTGGAACTTGCTGAGACAGATCTTAAAAGTTCTCACCAGAAAAGAAATAAAAAGGTAACTATGTGAAATGATGGATGTCTTAACTAACCTTATTGTGGTAATATTTTTACAATATTATACATATACCAAGTCATCAAAATGAATAGCTTAAATGCACAATGTTAAATATCAATTATATCACTATCAAGCTGAGATGGGGGGAATGATACACTGGACTTCTTCAAAATTATTTGAAAATAATTTTTTCTCTGTGAAAGACCCTGTTGAGAGAATGAAAAACTAATTCAGACAATAACAACAGACCCCATAGAAATACAAAGGATTGTTAGAAAATACTACAAACAACTCTACTCCAACACACTAGACAACCTGGAGGAAATGGACATATTCCTAGAAAAATACAACATTCCAAAACTTAACCAGGAAGAATCTAAAAATCTCAATAGGCCAATAACTATGGAGGAAATCGAATCAGTAATCAAAAAGCTTCCAGCAAACAAAAGCTCGGGGCCAGATGGCTTCACAGGGGAGTTTTACCAAACATTCAAGGAAGAACTAAAACCTATCCTCCTCAGACTACTACAAAAAATTCAAGAGGAAGGAACACTTCCCAGCTCATTCTATGAAGCCAACATCACCCTAATCCCAAAACCAGATAAAGACAATACAATGAAAGAGAATTATAGGCCAATATCCCTCATGAACATAGATGCCAAAATCCTAGCAAACTGGATCCAGCAGTACATCAAAAAGATCATACACCATGACCAAGTAGGATTTATCCCTGGGATGCAAGGATGGTACAATATCCGCAAATCAATAAATGTGATACATCACATAAACAAATTGAGAGAAAAAAACCACATAGTCATATCAATTGATGCGGAAAAAGCATTTGACAAAATCCAACACCCTTTCTTGATAAAAACTCTCAACAAGATAGGAATTGAGGGATCATACCTCAACATAATAAAAGCCATATATGACAAACCCACAGCCAACATCATAATCAATGGGCAAAAACTAAAACCATTCCCTTTAAAAACAGGAACAAGACAGGGATGCCCCCTCTCACCACTACTGTTCAACATAGTACTGGAAGTACTAGCCATTGCGATCAGACAAGAAGAAGAAATAAAAGGCATCCAGATTGGAAAAGAAGAAGTACAACTGTCCTTATTTGCAGATGACATGATACTGTACATACAGAACCCTAAAGACTCCATCAAAAAATTATTAGACTTAATAAATGAATTCGGCAATGTAGCAGGATACAAAATCAATGCTAAGAAATCCATGGCATTTCTTTACACCAATAGTGAACTTACAGAAAGTGAAACTACAGAAGCAATCCCATTTACCATTGCACCAAAAAAATTAAAATACCTAGGAATAAACTTAACTAAGGAGGTAAAAGACTTATATGCCAAAAACTACAGGACACTGAAAAAAGAGATAGAGGAAGACATAAACAGATGGAAGATCATATCGTGTTCATGAATTGGTAGAATCAACATCATCAAAATGTCCATATTACCCAAAGCAATTTATAGATTCAATGCAATCCCCATTAAATTACCAACGGCATATTTCACAAATCTAGAACAAACGTTCCAAAAATTCATCTGGAATAAAACAAGACCCCGAATAGCTGCAGCAATCCTTAGAAAGAACAAAGTAGGTGGGATCTCAATACCAGATATCAAACTGTATTACAAAGCCACTGTTCTTAAAACAGCTTCATACTGGCACAAGAACAGACATATAGATCAATGGAATAGAATAGAGACCCCAGAAATCGACCCAAACCACTATGCCCAATTAATATTCGACAAAGGAGGCAAGAGCATACAATGGAATCGAGACAGTCTCTTCAATAAATGGTGTTGCGAAAATTGGACAGATACATGCAAAAAGATGAAACTAGACCACCAACTCACACCATACACAAAAATAAACTCAAAATGGATAAAAGACTTAAACGTAAGACGGGAAACCATAAAAATACTAGAGGAATCCACAGGCAGCGAAATCGCAAACATATGCCGAAGGAATTTCTTCTCTGATAATGCTCCTAGGGCAATGGAAACTAAAGAGAAAATAAACAACTGGGACTACATAAAAATAAAAAGCTTTTGCACGGCAAAGGAAACCATCAACAAAACAATAAGAAGACCCACTACATGGGAGAACATATTTGCCAATGATACCACCGATAAGGGTTTAATATCCAACATTTACAGGGATCTCATGAAACTTAACAAAAGGAAGATAAACAATCCAATAAAAAAATGGGCAACGGACCTAGATAGACACTTTTCGAAAGAGGACATACAGAAGGCCGAAAGACATATGAAAACATGCTCAAAGTCACTAATTATACGAGAGATGCAAATCAAAACGACAATGCGTTATCATCTTACACCGGTCAGAATGGCTATTATCAACAAATCGACAAACAACACGTGTTGGAGAGAATGTGGAGAAAAAGGAACACTTGTGCACTGCTGGTGGGAATGCAGACTGGTGCAGCCACTGTGGAGAACAGTATGGAGCTACCTCAAAAAACTACAAATGGAACTCCCATTTGACCCAGTGATCCTACTACTAGGAATATATCCCAAGAAACCAGAAACGCCAATCAGAAAGGATATATGCACCCCTATGTTCATAGCAGCACAATTCACCATAGCTAAGATTTGGAAACAGCCTAAGTGCCCATCAGCAGATGAGTGGATTAGAAAACTGTGGTACATCTACACAATGGAATACTATGCTGCGGTTAAAAAAAAAGGAACTCTTGCCTTTTGCAACAGCATGGATGGAACTGGAGAGCATTATGCTAAGTGAAATAAGCCAGTCAGAGAAAGATAAATACCACATGATCTCACTCATTTGCGGATTATAGAGAACAACATAGACTGATGAAAAGGGACAGACCCAAAGACTGAGAAACAGAGATCAGGCTATCAATTCCCAGAAGGAAAGTAGGGGAGGGCAGGGGTAAGGGGAAGAGATCAACCGAAGGACTTGTATACATGTATATAAGCCAAACCAATGGACATGGACAACAGGGGGATGGGAGCATGAGTGTGCGGGGCGGGGGGGGGGGGGGGGGAGGTTGGGGGTAAATGGGGGAATGAGGACACATTTGTAATACCTTAACTAATAATAAAAAAAAAAAAAAGAGAGAGAATGAAAAACTAATTCAGACTGAGAGAAAATATTTGGAATTCACAAAGCCAACAAAGGACTTGTATCCAAAATATATAACGATCTCTCAAATATATAATAAAACAAACAGCCCAATTTAAATATGGGCAAAAAACTTGAACATACATTCATTAAAGAGGATTTACATATAGCAAATAATCTTAGAAAAATGTGACAGTGCAAATTTATATCAAGTACAATACCACTACACATCTATTCGAATGGCTAAAATAAAAAATACAAGAGGCAGAGTAGGTGGAAGTTACACTCACCCTCCTCCCAGGTCCAAATTGGAATTACAACTAAATTACAAAACACTCCACCTGAATAGCCAACTGAAGACTAGCTGAACCGAAGTCTTGTAACCAAGGATTTATAGAAGAAGCCACTTTGAGACTGGCAGGAAGGGCAGAGACATGAAAAGGGCTGGCCCCACACCCATGTACAGCAGGTGGGAATCTGGAGGGACATCTCAGCTGCAAAAGTTACCCCCTGAGGAGCAAGGGGTCTCAACCAAACGCATGTGCATGCGGGTAGAAGAGCCCATATAACATCTGGCTGTGAAAATTAATGGGGATTCTGTCTGCCAGGGAGAAACAGTACTCTGCTCAAAAGCCAGGTGCCCTCTTAAAGGAACAGCACACAAAATCTCATTCATGGCCACTTAGCCTGGACTCCAGCAAACAGAGGGAAGATCAGAGCAAACTGGAGATGTGGGAGGACAAACAGGGTGTGAGGCTCCAGGGAAAGAGCTGAAGGGACCGCTGCCAGGACCTCTATGCCAAGTTCTTCTCAGACAACAATCACAGAAGACATCTTTCCTGGGTCAAGCACTCCCCTCCATACTGCATCAGCCTGGAGAAATGCACTAGCCCCACCCTCATGACTCCATCACCCTGCCCTGCCGAGCTGTTGGAAATTACAACCAAACTTTAAATTTATGAAATCAAATTTGACCCATGTGCCAATATTTTAGGACAAAATTAGTTTGAAAAAATATATACCTCTACCTATACTTTCTCTTGAAAACAATCCAAATATACTTGACAATCATCAGAAGGTATCAACCTAGAAAAGGTGTTGGCAAACTTTCTCTTGTTTCTCCTTGCCTAGGGACCCCATCCAATTTCAATTCAGTTAAAAAGAAATGTTCCCGGTGCGAGCCATCAAGAGTAGTTTATAGGATTCTATTAAGGAACCAGAGCAGCTAAACGTTTTCCCCTAGTAAATGACTTTATGAGACAGGTATCATTATTATCCTCAATCCTCAGATGAGGAAACTGAGACTTAGAGCAGGTTACCTGTCCAAGGACTGATTCCACAGCCAGTGCATATCTCTATTATTCTGCCGCCAACATACTAAATTGATAGATACAAAGTACGGTAAGTCAAAATATGAAAAATTAGCTATGTCTCTTAGAAGTCTTATCACAGATCACCAAAGGAAAATATCATTTTGTCAATTTAATATTCTAGTTTCTTTTTTTCGGTTTATTTTTATGAAGGTTATGATTCAGTATTAATCAGTTTCAAATGTGTTTTTGGCTATTTTGTCCCATAGTCACCTATAAAATAACAAATCACCTGCAAAATAAAAAAATCTTGTCTGCATTTTGTGTTATCTGTGCTCCTACCTGACACTGGTTAATGGCTGAATGGTTGCCATGGAATGGTGACTGTCTTTCTTTATCTCGATGATGTCGACTGCTATGCTTACTTCTCTGCAATTGCTGGCGTAATTTTGCAATCTGCAAAGGGGAAAATAAAACATGCATCAGAGTGTTTCCCATACTATATAAAACATCCTTGCTTAATAAGAACCAGAAAAATTCAGTCTTAATAAAAGTTTTGAATTTTTAGACTGTATCACAAAATCTTATTATATACTAGAGGCCTGGTGCACAAAAATTTGTGCACTCGGGGGGGAGGGGGGGGTCCCTCAGCCTGGCCTGTGCCCTCTCGCACTCTGGGACCCCTTGGGAGATAACAACCTGCTGGCTTAGGCCTGCTCCCGGGTGGCAGACAGGCCCAATCCCTAGGTGCAGCCCCTGGTCAGGCTCAGAGCAGGGCCAATTGGGGAGTTGGGGCGCCGCCCCGTCATGCACAGAGCAGGACGGATTGGGAGGTTGCGATGCCACCCTCAGTCACGCTCAGGGTAGGGCCAATCAGGGGGTTGGGGTGTTGCCCCGTCACGCACAGAGCGGGCCAATCAGGGGGTTGGGGAGCTCCCCCTGTCTCACAGAGCAGGGTCAATCGGGGTTGGGGAGCTCCTCCCGTCATGCACAGAGCAGGGCCCATCAGGGGGTTGGGGAGCTCCCCCCTGTCACGCACAGAGCAGGGCCCATCAGGGGGTTGGGGAGATCCCCCCTGTCACGCACAGAGCAGGGCCCATCAGGGGATGGGGAGCTCCCCCCTGTCACGCACAAAGTAGGGCCAATAGGGGAGTTGGCGCACCGCCCCCTGTCACACACGGAGCAGGGCGGATCAGGGGGTTGGGGCGCCGCCCTCTATCACCCACAGAGCAGGGCCGATCAGGGGGTTGGGGCACAGCCACTGTCACACTCAGGGCAGGGCCGATGGGGAGGTTATGGCTCTACCCTGTCACACACAGAGCAGGGCCCGTGGGGGTGGGGGGGTTGGGGCGCCGCACCCTGTCACACACAGAGCCGCAGGGTGATCAGGGGGTCGGGGAGCTCCCCCCTATCAGGCACAGAGCAGGGCTGATCAGAGGGTTGGGGCGCCTTCACCTGTCACGAACAGAGCAGGGCCGAAAGGGAGGTTGTGGCCCTGCCCCCTGTCACACACACAGAGCCGCAGGACGATCAGGGGGTTTGGGCGCTGCCCCCTGTCACACTGATCCTGGTGCCGGGAGGCCTCTCAGCTCCGCTGATCCCAATGCTGGGAGGCATATTACCCTTTTACTATATAGAATAGAGGCCTGGTGCATGGGTGGGGGCTGGCTGGTTTGCCCTGAAGGGTGTCCTGGATCAGGGTGGGGGTCCCCACTGGGGTGCCTGGCCAGCCTGGGTGAGGGGCTGAGGGCTGTTTTCAGGCTGGGACTGAAGCTCTCAACTGCTTTTTTTTTTTTTATTCTGGGCCAGCTTTAGCTCTGAGGCTTGGCTCCAGCTCTGAGGCCTCAGCTGCTGAAAACAGGTATCTGGTTTGTGTAGGTTCTATAATCGAAACTCTGTATCAACTCCAGCTCTGAGATCCCAGCCGGCTGAAAGCTGGTTTCTGGGGTTTTTTTTAGCTTCTATATTTGTTACAATGTTTGAAACTGCAGGCTCAGAGGCCGGCAAGGCAGGCAGGGAACGTTGCAGTCCTCCGTCACTGAAGCAAGCAAGCCTCACGTTAGTTTCAAGCTGCCTGGCTGCCGGCCGCCATCTTGGCTGGCAGTTAATTTGCATATCGCCCTGATTAGCCAATGGGAAGGATAGCGGATGTACGCCAATTACCATGTTTCTCTTTTATTAGATAGGAGGATACACATGTATATATAAAGAGATATTCCAAGTACTAAACAAGTGAAGTTTTCAGCATTCAGAATAAATTATATTACAACTTTCACAAAGAATTAAAAATTCATAGTTATTCTCTCATTGCCCTCATAAATCACATTTTATTTAGATTTCTTTATCAAACTTGTGACCTTCAACAGCTCCAAAAATTAAACTATTTGAATATCAATTCAAGCCACAAAATGCACTCACAGATATAATCTTTAAAAATACCAAATAAAATTTTAATCAATATCCCATGTTATTTCTGGACTGAATTTTCCTGGTCTTTTTTTCTACATTATATGTAAAATGAAAATGTTATAATTGTAGACAGAAAATGGTAATTAGGTAATCATAGCACAGGGGCAAAATCAACTTAGTTCTACTGGGTTACTAAATAGTAGAATCACTACCATAATATACAGAAATAATATATGTGAATTTGTTATATCACTAAAATTTATGTATTTGATATTTATATATTAATAGGTATAGACGCTCTTTTTTTAAAAAGAAAAAGTACACTATCTGATAAGTAATGTGTACATTTCTCCATTCAAATCTTTATTCAATTAACATAACTGTTTTTCTGATGTTAATTCTCAAGTAAACAGAACTAAGATAAAAACAAACACACAAACCCCACACTCAATGGAAACTGACAAATCTCTGCTGCCCACAATTTCAAGGAACTAGCCAACGAAGGAATCAAGTTTCCACACCCACTTTCTTGGAATCATTTTCCTGACCTCCTTAAGTTGATCTGTACTGCCCCAGGATGCTGAACGCTTGTGAGACCCTTTCTTCTTTTCAGAATATTCTTCGGCCCATGCACTCTCTGTCTATAATGAGAAAAAGGGGGAAGGGAGATTTTAATGAAAGAATCATTTAACAATAATGTATACCACATTTGCCACAACATGGATGGACCTTCAGGGCATTATGCTAAATGAAAAAAGTGAGACAGAGAAAGACAAATACTGTATGTGGATTCTAAAAAAAACCAAACATACAAAAGAGATCAGATTCGTAGTTATCAGAGCCAGGGGATAGGTTGGTAGGGGACTTAGATGAAGCTGCACAAAAGGTACAAACATACATTTATAAGAGAAATAAGTACTGGAGATGTAATGTACAACATAAAGGTTATTAATTCCCACAGCTGTATAGTATATTTGAAAGTTGATGTTTCTTTCTCTCCCTCTTCCTTCCTCTCTAATGTCAGAAAAAAAATATTTTAAAAAATCAATAAGGAGATAGATAGAAGTTTTGAACACTATAACCAATGTGACCCAATATATACTCATTGAACATTACACCTTATAAATTCTGAACATATGGATTCTTTATCCCAACATGCACGAAACATTTATCATCATAGACCATATGCTAGAGCTAGACCATAGAGATGTCTCAGTAAATATTAGAGGATTCAAATCACTGAGTATATGCTCTGATCACAATGGAATTGAATTTGAACTCAGTAATAGTAAGACATCAAGAAAATATGTATCCAAATATTTGAAAAGTAATCAACACAATTCTAAAGAAATTAACTCGTCAGTGAAAGATTTAAAAGATTAGAAAATATTTTGAACCTAATGATAATGAAAACGTAACATATTAAACTATGTGAGATACTTCAAAATGTACAAGAGAAACCTCAAAGTTCAAATGTTTACATCAAATAACAACAAGGAATGTTTAAAATCAGTAGTAATCTAAGCTTCCACCTTAAAAGGTAAGAACAAAAAGAGGGTATAGAAAGGTTACTATATGGTGACTATCTGGGTTTATCCCAGATAAGAAAGATTTATTTTAAATTTAAAAATCTAGCATTATAATTCACCATGGTAACAGAATATAAGAGAATAACCATATTTATCTCTATAGGTAGAAATAAAACATTTGAAACATTCAGCACCTTTTTGAGGCAAAAACTTCCAATAAACTAGGAATGAAAGGGCACCTTCTCAATTTCATAAAGAGAATTTAAAAGCAACAGCTAGCATCCTACTAAATGGTGACTTTTTTGGCTTTTCTTCTAAGGCTGGGAAGAAGGTTGGATGTCTGCCTGTGCTCACCATTTGTATTAATCATTGTAGTGAATGTTCCAATCTTATTAAGAATTAATATGACAAAATAAGACATTAAAGTTATAAAGACTATAAAACAAGAAGACTGAAACAACAAAACAAACAAACAAATAAATAACAAGAAGCTTAACTATCTTTATTTGTAGGGGACATGATAGTCTATATAACAGAGAACATTTCTATATGCTCTTTTATCAGTTCAGAGCCTGCATAGTTAATTTGCAAAGTTTGCTGGAAAACCAAATTAGCAATATAATAAACTAATCTAAGACAAAGGACAATGAGCTCAACTATTTTTGCTTTATATAAACTTTAAATATGAATAGCAGCAAAACAAAACAAAAGACTTAATGGATATAACTGCATACAGTAATATTTAGATCTATACAAGTCAACCAGGGAAAATTGCATTTTTGTAGAAATAATGGCTATAAAAGATAACTTTCAAAGGCAAACCCTTTACAAGTAAAATTCAACATTTGATTTCTAATTAGTGTTTACCATGTATAATTTTTATATGAAAAAGGACTGATTCATCTGAATATACTCTTAATAAAATAAGCAGAAATTATGTAACTATGGTTTTAGAATAATGAAATTAACTTGGTTACAGGAATTTACTTGGTATAATTTCTTATGCATACTTTAATTTGGAGATTAAAGGAGAGTAACAAAAACTGGAGAAATTAAGACTTTCAGATTACAATGCAATAGAGAGATTTCATGTGAGGCTGACTTTAAGTATGGGGAAGCTACATGGGGTAAGTACATCAGAGTCAAGCTTCCCACATCAATAGTTTACTTGCAAGGTACCATACTGAGTTTGCCTTATCTTCCAAAGTGGTGGGTTAGGGTAACGGTCCCAACAGATGAACAGCTGTTACTGCCGGTGAACAGGTGCACATCAGACACTGGGTTTTTAATTCAGAATAGATTGAAGGTGCGCAACATAGAATTTCACAGGAATTTCTCCTTAGACAGTATTAAAGAGTTGAAACTTGATGCTTGTGAATGTCTGTATTTGAATAGTTTTCTGTATTTGAATAGGTGTCACTGTATGTTAAACAGTTACTGAACACAATGGCATATCGAAGATTTTCTATGAAAGAAATTGATTTTCTGTGAAAAAAATTACATATATTTTATGTGTTTACTCATAAAATAAATTTTAAAAACCTGCTTGTATCAGTCACCTCTTCTGTCCTCTCTCACATTTTCTCAGCCCACTCCCCCCACTCCCCTCCCCCCTTAGAGATTACAAGGCAACGGAACCAAACTTTAGTTGCACTGCATGTGTTTCACATTGTTTTACTAATTAAGGCTTTTACATGACGTGGTTGGGACACCTGTGAGAAGCTGATGATCATTTGTGGGTGCTCAAAACTGCAAATGTGGGGGAATTAACACCCCATAACACAATCCTTGACTTTGAGGGATATTATGCTCAGTGAAATAAGTCAGTCAGGGAAAGATAAATACCATATGATTTCACTTATATATGGAATATAAAAAAAAACAAAAATTGAAACAACTAGTAGAGAACAGAATAATGGTTGCCAGAGGGGAGGGGGTTGGAGGAATGGGTGAAAAAAGTGAAGCGATTAAGAATTACAAATTAGACGAACTCTCCAAAAATTTATCTGGAATAAAAAAGACCCTGATAGCTGCAGCAATCCTGAGAAAGAAGAACAAAGTAGGAGGGATCTCAATGCCAGATATCAAGCTCTATTACAAAGCCACTGTTCTCAAAACTGCCTGGTATCAGCAGAAGAACAGACATATACACCAATGCAATAGGATAGAGAACCCAGAAATCGACCCAAACCACTATGCTCAATTAATATTTGACAAAGGAGGCAAGTGCATACAATGGAATCAAGACAGTCTCTTCAATAAATGGTATTGGGAAAATTGCACAGATACTTGCAAAAAAACGAAACTAGACCACCAACATACACCATACACAAAAATAAACTCAAAATGGATAAAGGACTTAAATGTACGACAGGAAACCATAAAAATACTAGAAGAATCCAAAGGCAACAAAATCTCAGACATATGCCAAAGCAATTTCTTCACCGATATAGCTCCTAGGGCATTGGAAAGTAAAGAGAAAATTAACAAATGGGACTACATCAAAATAAAAAGCTTCTGCACAGCAAAAGAAACCATCAACAAGCCCACTACATGGGAGAACATATTTGCCAATGTTATCTCTGATAAGGGTTTAATCTCCAACATTTTTAGGGAACTCATACAACTTAACAAAAGGAAGATAAACAATCCAATCAAAAAATGGACAAACGATCTACATAGATACTTTTCGAAAGAGGACATATAGAAGGCCAAGAGACATAAGAAAACATGCTCAAAGTCACTAATCATTTGAGAGATGCAAATCAAACAACAATGAGGTACCATCTCACACCTGTCAGAATGGCTATCATCAACATATCAACAAATGACAAGTGCTGGCGAGGATGCAGAGAAAAAGGAACCCTCCTTCACTGCTGGTGGGAATGCAGACTGGTGCAGCCACTGTGGAAGACAGTATGGCGTTTCCTTAAATAATGAAGAATGGAATTCCCATTTGACCCAGTGATCCCACTTCTAGGAATATATCCCAAAAAATTAGAAACACCAATCAGAAAGGATATATGCACCCCTATGTTCATATCAGCACAATTTACAACAGCTAAGATTTGGAAACAGTCTAAATGCCCATCAGCAAATGAGTGGATTAGAAAACTGTGGTACATCTACACAATGGAATACTATGCTGCTGTAAAAAAGAAGGACCGCCTACCATTTGCAACAGCATGGATGAACCTGGAGAGCATTATGCTAAGCGAAGTATGTCAGTCAGAGAAAGATAAATATCACATGATCTCACTTATTTGTGGAATATAATGAACAACATAAACTGATGAACAAAAACAGATCCAGAGACAGAGAAGCATCAATTAGACCCATGGTCGGCAAACTGCGGCTCGTGAGCCACATGCAGCTTTTTGGTTCCTTGAGTGTGGCTCCTCCTAAGCCTTAGGAGTACCCTAATTAAGTTAATAACAATGTACCTACCTATATAGTTTAAGTTTAAAAAATTGGGCTCTCAAAAGAAATTTCAATCGTTGTACTGTTGATATTTGGCTCTGTTGACTAATGAGTTTGCCGACCACTGGATTAGACCGTCAAACCTCAGAGGGAAGGCAGGGGAGGGTCGGGGGAAGGGAGAGATCAACCAAAGGACTTGTATGCATGCATATAAGCATAACCAATGGACACAGACACTAAGGGGGTGAGAACATGAGCGGTGAGGTGGGGGGGCATTGGGAGGATAAGGACCCATATGTAATACAGTAGGGCCTTGACTTACGAGTATCCCAACTAACGAGTTTTTTGAGATATGAGCCGTCTCTCGGCCGATTTTTTGCTTTGAGTTGCAAGCTCAAAAAAAGTTACGAGCCAGCTTCAGATACCCCACTGCTAGTTGGCGCAGCAAACGTCACAGTGATTTGACATACGAGTAATTTGAGTTATGAGCTCCATCACGGAACGAATTAAACTTGTAAGTCAAGGCCCCACTGTACTTTAATCAATAAAGAAAAAATATATATTTTTAAAAAGGAATAATTAAAAAGAAAAAAGAATTAGAAATCAGTCCTGGCTGGTTTGCTCAGTGGATAGAGCATCGGCCTGAGGACTGAGCAGTCCCTGGTTCAATTCCTGGTCAAGGGCACATGCCCAGGTTATGGGCTCAATCCCCAGTAGGGGGCGTGCAGAAGGTAGCTGATCCATGATTCTCTCTCATCATGGATGTTGCTCTCTCTCCCTCTCCAAAATCAATAAACCTGTATTAAAAAAAAAATTACAAATCAAGAGTTACAAAATAGTCACAGGGATGTAAAGTACAGCATAGGGAATATAGTCAATAATATTGTAGTAACTATGTCTGGTGCCAGGTGGGTACTGAAAATATTGGAGGGACTACTTTGTAAGGATATGATTATCTCACCACTATGCTATACACCTAAAACTAATCCTATATAATAAAAGGGTAATATGCAAATTGACCCTAACAGCAAAACGACTGGGAATGACTGGTCACTATGACCCACACTGACCACCAGGGGGCAGACACTCAATGCAGGAGATGCCCCCTGGTGGTCAGTGCGCTCCCACAGGGGGAGCTCTGCTCAGCCACAAGCCAGGCTGATGGCTGCCAGCACAGCGGTGGTGGTTGGGAGCCTCTCCCACCTCCTCAGCAGCACTAAGGATATCCGACTGCAGCTTAGGCCTGCTCCCCACTGGCAAGTGGACATCCCCCAAGGGCTCCCGGGATGCCAGAGGGATGTCTGACTGCCAGCTTAGACCCGATCCCCCCGGGGAGCGGGCCTAAGCCAGCAGGTGGACATCCCCCGAGGGGTCCCAGACTGTGAGAGGACACAGGTCAGGCTGAGGGACCCCCCTGAGTGAACAAATTTTTGTGCACTGGGCCTCTATTACTAAATAATACTAAATGTAAGCTGTAATTGAAAAATAAAGTTTAAAAAAAAGGAGGGGAAAATAGAGTGGGGAAAAAAGAGCACATGGATGGGGAGAAAAGGGACCCCAGTACGACACACAGAATGCTAGAAGGAAAGGTGAAAGATTAGAAAACATTTATTTCTTTCAACCCAGTTATTTTATAGATTAAAAAAAACTGAGGGCAGAATGCTGATATGTTTTTCCCAATTCACTGCATCCAGCAGGTGTCTCATCCAGGAATTTATCTCGACTCTCCGTCCTCAGATCCTTTTAGTGCAAGAAGCACTCACATCAGGTACACATAGAGGCTGAAAGCCAGAAAGAAGATAGAGAAGTTTGAAGCCAAGTGGGAGGGAAAAGAAGAAGCTCAGTAAAAGGCACATGGATTTCTCTAGCAGGGAAGTTGAGGTTACTGCTGCTGGGGAGTGAAAGTTCGGATGAGTGTGTGAGACTGTGTGGGAGGGGAGCTCCCGTCTGGGTTCTGAGGAGAGCTTCAGAGGACAGAAAAATTCCAGAGCTCTGATGGTGTTTGAGGAAGCACCACATAGCAGCCGTTAGAAAGAGCATAAGCATGCCTGTAGTCTAAGCACCAGTGCAGTGGATCAAAAGGAGGGATCCCAGGAAGGTCTGAAGACAAAGGGGAAAATGATGGACTTCCCCTAGGATAGCTGGGTACCCTGCCTTGTTAAGTTCTAATCAGGATATATCCCATTTATCTTGGTTCTCTCCTCTGGGGCTTTCTGTGTCCAGGGAGCACACAATTAATAGTGACCTGAATAGACAACTCCTTCTCTACCAATTCTTTTTTTTCTTTTTCTTTTACTGGTTCTGGTTGCCTTTCTTCACCCCTGTTTTTATCTCTTAATTTTGGTCTCTTTTAGTACTGATTGCATTTAATCTTTTCTCTTTTTCTAATATATTTTGTCACGGCTCTTATTATCAGACTAGAGGCAATTTGTGCACAGGGGTGGGGGGGAATCGTGGGAGGTTGGCCGGTGGCATCAAGGAGGGAGCCGGCCTTCGGGCCCCCTGGGGAAGGGGTTGCATCTGCCACCACCCATCCCCGGTTCCCCATCTCAGCCTGGGGCCTGAAGGCCCCAGCAGATGTGGGACAGGAGGCGACGGTAGCTGGGCCAGGCACAGAAGGAACAGACACCAGATGCCAACACTGCCCTGCCACTGCGCAGTTCCCCACCTCCCCCACTTCTCCTTCCCTCACTGCCGAGGCCCCCCTGGGAAGGGAGAGGATGGGAGCAAGACAAACCCTTGTGTTGAGGGCTGACTTTCAATAGATCACAGCGAGGGAACTGCTCTGCTATATACAAAACCCCAACCCAGAAGCAGGTTGTCTACGAATGGTTTAGCACCAAGGGCTGATGGGAGCCAGCCAACCGGGGGAGGGACTGTGGGCGGTTGGCCAGCTGAAGAAGATTGGCTGTGGGAGCACAGTGACCATCAGAATGTCTGCCCCCAATGGTCAGTGCGCAGCATAGCAACTGGTTGACCAGTCATTCTGGTCATTTGGTCGTAACAGTCGCTTAGGCTTTTATACATACTAGAGGCCCAGTGCACAAAATTCGTTCACAGGTAGGATCTCTAGGCCTGACTGGTGATCAGGGCCAATCAAGTTCCCCGACTCCTCATTCCCTTGACACCCACATGGTTCCTAGCCTCCTGCTTCCCTTACTCAGTCAGCACCCCACGGCTGCTGCTGGTCCTGCACCGCCCCCTGGTGGTCAGTGTATGTCATAGCAAGCCATCGAATTCCTGGTCTCCTGGTCGAACTCCTGAGGGGACACTTTTCATATTAGCCATATATATATATATATATATATATATATATATATATATATATATGTATATATATATATATATATATATATATATATATATATATATATATATATATATTAGAAAGTGGGTAAAGAAACTCTTTACTATGTGTTTACTCAAATTTCTCATTTATAGACAGGTGCTTTGATTTTTTACTTTTGGAATTAAGTCTTCCAAAGGGTCCTGCCTTTCTCTCAATAGTATGAAACCTCATACGGTCTAGGACAGGGTGTTTTACTGTCCTTTCTCCTTTTCCTAGCTGCAGGGCATCTTTACCTGTACCTTGAAAGCTATAGAGCTTTCTGTCCTATTCCAAGCAGGCTAAGAATTTTTTTTTTTTTTTTTTTGGTTGGTAGATAAGGTAGAAAGATCTGGTGGAAAGTTTTTCCTGTTCTCATGCAGTTGCTGGTCTCATGCCTCAGGTTTGCATCAGGAGAAGTTTTTCTGGTCCCTATTCTTTTTATTTTTTAATATATTTTATAGATTTTTTACAGAGAGGAAAGGACAGGGATAGAGAGTCAGAAACATCGACGAGAGAGAAACATCGATTCAGCTGCCTCCTGCACACTCCTCTCTGGGGATGTGCCCACAACCAAGGCACATGCCCTTGACCGGAATCGAACCTGGGACCCCTCAGGCCACAGGCTGATGCCCTATCCACTGAGCCAAACCGGTTAGGGCTGGTCCCTATTCTTGACTCCAATCTTTCAGGAGTCTCTGGTGAGGACTATGGAAGAATTTTAGAAATGTAAGTGAATTACCCATGTTTTTAATTCTCAGGTGTTCTATATACTCCTATTAGCCTTTAGTAATGTGTTAATATTGTAGAGTAGGTGATAATTCTCCCAATCTACCCTTCTTTACTTCTAACAGATATGGACTGGACAAAATTAACGAGAAAAAAGTACTTTAATTCATGCACATGGGAGAATTATAAAATGATACTCCCTCTGTCCCATAATAGTAGCAAGTGAATATTTAAACGGGAATTATTGGCAAATGCAGCTGTAAGTTATGTTGTAGTGCAAAACTGCGAAGCCTTCAATCAAAATCAATGATTTCTGACATCTGTCATTTGTTTTGACACATCTTTCAATATTTAGGTTAATCTAATTATTACAAATTATAACTATTTTTCTAATTTCATCCGCTGACTGAAATCAATTGTTTTATTTCAGTTGAATATAAACCCATTGTAAAAGTAAGATGAAAAAAGGAGAGTTTTCAAGCAAAGATTGAGTTGCGATTGTCCAGTTCTTGATGCATCAAAAGAAAAAGGAAAAGTTGCAGAAAGGTGCAATTACATTAGATGCAAAACAATTTAAGTGCAACAGAATGACCATATCAAAAATTTGGAAACATGCTTCCGAAAAGAATTGTCAAGGAGAATCTTATGCTAATGTTGATTCTTTGAAAAAACAAAACTGTGGACGTAAATGCAAAGATTATGGAGAAAAACTTGAAAAACAGACATATTCCTCTTAGCAGAAGAGGCACCATATTAGCCTTTGATAATATTTCTCCCGAAATACTGGATAATACGTTTCTGTCACTTCAAGTTATGCTGGAAGCAATGAAGAATGATGGCTCCAATAATTTTAAACTTACGCATATAGGAAAAGCAAAGCTTCACAGCCAAGGGATCCTACCAACAAGTTTAAAATGCAGTAACAAAATTATTGAAAAATCCAGAAACTATCTGAACACTCAAAATAAAAATGAGGAGTACTATTTTTAATTTATTGTTTAATTTAATCTAGTTTTTTAATAATAAATGTTGCGTTCTATATTTATTTTCTTTTGCTACTATTATTATGGGACAAATTACATTCATCAACTACTACTATTATTATGGGACAGAGGGAGTAGATCATAATGTGAGGCTCAAAGAAGAGAATGAACTAGGTAACATTTTATACCTTTTAGATGAAGAAACAATAAACTTGTCAGGAATTTACAGGAAAAATAAAGCTAGTGCTCATTCTAAACAGGTTTGGGGTTTTTGTTTTTGAGGAATCTAAACAAAATTTGAGCTCAGGTAGTAAATTAGTAAAGGCATTACAAGGTTTGTTTATACACACTTTTTTACTCTGGATTTCATAACACTTGTGAAAAAGTTCTCTCTTGGTGCTTCAGGAATGGGGAGGGCACCTATCATGGAAATCTGTGTCGTTCTTTTAAGTGGATAGAGGAGGGTCACAGAGCTCTTCCTGCTCTTGCTGCTACTCAGGTGATTTTTAGTTCAAAATAATATGTCACTGTGGAAGATCTCGGGGCAGCCAATTCTGAGCCCCAGTATTAATTTTAGCTGAGTTATTCTTACTAGCTTATATGGCATCTGGCATAAATAAGCAAGCATCTGCATCCCTATTTCCTTGAAGATGTCTGTTTGTCCCTATATTTTGAGTTGATTGCCTTGACACTTCAGTTCTCCAATGGTCTAAGAAAATTTGTAATTTTGATTATAATTGTAAGTAAAGAGTTTCTTTCCAGCTATCTATGTTGTAGTTGTGAAAAGTTGTCTAAATGGAGCCATCTAATCTAATAAAAGAGAAACATGGTAATTAGCCGTAACTTTGCTACCCTTCCCATTGGCTAATCAGCGAGATATGCATATTAACTGCCAACCAAGATGGCGGCCGGCAGCCAGGCAGCTGATGCGAACATGGAGGCTTGCTTGCTCCAGTGACGGAGGAAGCCAGGTTCCCCGCCTGCCTGCTGGGCTCTGAGCTGCTCTCTAAGAAACATTGTTACAAATATAGAAGCTAAACAAAACCCCAGAAACCTGCTTTCAGTCAGCGGGGATCTCAGAGCTGGAGTCGCAACAAAGTTTCAAATACAGAAGGTAAACAAAGTCCAGAAACCTGCTTTCAGCAGCTGAGGTCTCAGAGCTGGAGCTGAGCCTCAGAGCTAAAGATGGCTCTCAGCTCCAGTGACAGCCATAGAAGGTAAATAAAATCCCAGAATAAAAAAGAAAAAAGAAATAAAAGAGAGGTTGGGAGCTTCAGTCGCCCACCAGCCTGAAAACGGCCCTCAGCCCCTCACCCAGACTGGCCAGGCACCCCAGTGGGGACCCCCACCCTGAAGGGGGTGTGACCAGCTGCAAACAGCCATCATCCCCTCATCCACACTGGCCAGGCACCCCAGCGGGACCCCCACCCTGATCCAGGACACTCCTCAGGGCAAACCAGCCGGCCCCCACCCATGCACCAGGCCTCTATCCTATATAGTAAAAGGGTAATATGCCTCCCAGCACCAGGATCAGCAGAGCCGTGAGGCCTCCCAGAACTGGGATCAGCAGAGGAGCGAGGCCTCCCAGCACCGGGATCAGCGGAGCCACAAGGCCTCCCGGCATGAGATCTGTGGAGCCACAAGGCCTCCTGAACTTGGGATCAGCGGAGCCGTGAGGCCTCCTGGCACCGGGATCAGCAGAGCTGCGAGGCCTCCCAGCACCGGGATCAGCGGAGCAACGAGACCCCCCAGCACTGGGATCAGCAGAGCCGCAAGACCTCCCAGCACCAGGATCAGCAGAGCCACAGGCCTCCAGACCTGGGATCAGCGGAGCCACAAGGCCTCCTGAACCCGGAATCAGAGGAGCCGCGAGGCCTCCCGGCACCGGGATCAGCAGAGCCGCGAGGGCTCACTGCCCCTGTGTCAAGTGGAGCCATGAGGCCTCCCAGCACCAGGATCATCGGAGCCACAAGGCCTCCCGAACCCGGGATCAGCAGAGGCACGAGACCTTCCAGCACTGGGATCAGTGGAGCCACGAGGCCTCCTGGCACCGGGATCAGTGGAGCTGCAAGACCTCCCAGCCTGGGATAAGTGGAGCCACAAGGCCTCCCAAACCCGGATCAGCGGAGCTGCGAGGCCTCCTGGCACCGGAATCAGCGGAGCCGCGAGGCCTCACTGCCCCTGTGTCAAGCAGAGCCATGAGGCCTCCCAGCACCGGGATCAACTGAGCAGCCAGGCCTCACTGCCCTGGTGTCAAGCGGAGCCGCGAGGCCTCCCAGCACTGGGATCAGCGGAGTCGCGAGGCCTCCTGGCCCCTGGAGCAGCATGACAGGGGGCAGCGCCCAAACCCCCTGATCACCCTGCAGCTCTGTGTGTGACAAGAGCGGGCTCACAACCTCCCTATCTGCCCTTTCTTTGTTCGTGACAGGGGAAGGCGCCCCAACCCCCTGACCGGCCCTGCTCTGTGCCTGATAGGGGGGAGCTCCCCAACCCCCTGATCGGCCCTGCTCTGTGTCTGACAGGGTGGAGCTGTGACCTCCCCATCGGCCCTGCCTTGAGTGTGATGGGGTGGCGCTCCAACCCCTCAATCAGCCCTACCCTGAGCATGACTTAGGATGGCATGGCAACCTCCTGATCCGCCCTGCTCTACGCATAGCAGGGGGATCTCCCCAACCCCCTGATCGGCCCTGCTCTGTGGATGACAGGGGGGAGCTCCCCAACCCCCTGATCGACCCTGCTCTGTGTGTGACAGTGTACGGAGCCCCAACTCCCCTGATGGGCCCTGCTCTGTGCGTGACAGGGGGCAGCACCCCAATCCCCTGATCGGCCAGCTCTGTATGTGACAGGGGTGGCGCCACAACCCCCTGATCTGCCCTGCTCTGTGCGTGACAGGGGGTGGCGCCGCAACCTCCCCATTGACCCTGCCTTGAGTGTGACAGGGGTCGGCACCCCAACCCCCCATTCAGCCCTACCCTGAGCATGACTGAGGGTGGCATCACAACCTCCTGATCCGCCCTGCTCTGTGCATGACAGGGGGCGGCGCCCCAACTCCCCAGTTGGCCCTGCTCTGAGCCCGACCAGGGGCTGAAGGGCACACCTAGAGATTGGGCCTGCCCTCTGCCACCCGGGAGCGGGCCTAAGCCAGCAGGCTGTTGTCTCCCGAGGGGTCTCAGACTGTGAGAGGGCACAAGTGGGGCTGAGGGATACACCCCCTCCACCCCCCCAGCACCAGGCCTCTAGTCCTATATAATAAAGAGCTAATATGCAATGGTCATCACACCCTCACACAGTAACGACTCAGACATTCAACACTGGGGAGAGAAGAATGGGGACCAGCCAGGCACAAATGAGCTCGCGAGAGAGGAATGGGGACCAGCCAGACTGTGGCCTGGGAGAGGGACAAGCTGCCCGCCCCACGGTCCCGGCTGCCAGTGGCTGCGCCTGCGGCCTGGAGAGAGATCGCCGCAGTCCCGGGCATCAGAGGTTGGGTCTGCAGTCCGGGAAAGGGACAAGCCGCCTGCCTGCAGTCCCAGGCGCCAGCGGCTGCATCTGTGCCTGCGGCCCAGGTGAGGGACAAGCCACCCACCCCATGGTCCCAGGCACCTGCAGCTGCGGCCCGGGTGAAGCTGCCTGCCCACGGTCCCCTGCGGCTGCGGCCGGCCCAGGCGAAGCCAGGCCGGGTCCTGGGTGCCTGCGACCAGCCAGAGGGAGGGAAGTCCGGGTCCCAGGTGCCTGCGACCGGCCGGAGGAGGGAATCCTGGGTCCTGGGTGCAGGGCAAGGCAGAGGTGGTTAAGGGTAATCAGGCCAGCAGGGGAGCAGTTAGGGGTGATCAGGCAGGCAGGCAGAGGTGGTTAGGGGCGATCAGGCAGAGGTGGTTAGGGGTGATGAGGCAAGCAGGCAGGCGAGCGGTTAGGAGCCAGCAGTCCTGGATTGCAAGAGGCAATCGGACATCCCCCAAGGGGTCCTGGATTGGACAGGGTGCAGGCCGAGCTGAGGGATCCCCAGCCCCCTACACAAATTTCGTGCACCGGGCCTCTAGTTTTAAAATGAAACCAGAGCAGCCATTCCAAAGGAACTACATTTCACACTTTACTCCTTAAAACTTTAGAATGCTTGAACTGGGCCAGATCTTTGGACTAGCCAAACCAGTATTGTCTTTCAAACAACTGTTTGCAAGGCTAACTAGAAAGCAGACATTTTGACCACAAGGACTAATTATTATAGACTCTGTCAATGTAAGAATGTCCAAACCTGTAGGGAATTTTCATAAAAGTATGAGTGTAACTGATGACATATATTAGGAAGCAAGATCTCAAATACTTCAAAGAATAACAGTTTTGCAGCTTCTTTTAAGCATTAAAATTAAGAAGGAAACAAGATTACATGGAAATGGGAGGACTGGAACACAGGATAATTAATTAACATGATCGTATGCTCTCTTGAGGGTGTTAATAGCTTATTTCAAAGGTGTATTAACCTAGATGTACAGAAACAATAGACAGGGCTTACTTAGGCAAAGATACACTTTTTACTAAAGAGATTATATGCCTGGAAAATGACTACCAACCAGGACCTGCTCAACTAAGAACTTATGATCAGATCAGCCTTTGAGGTTACTTTGCATAGAAGACCTTTTTTGTTGTCCAAAACTTTCTTTCTGAAGACAGAATTAGTAACCGTCTATGTGTAGTGTAGGGGAAGAAGAAACTTTACCCTCCTAGGTTCTTTCCATGGATCTAATAATTAAATTAACATGAGTCAGATTAACAAGAGAAAATCATCAAATTTAGTAAATATGTCCACATGGGTACCACACATACATGAAAGAGTCAGAGAACCCACATACATAAGAAATTCAAGGAATGTATGTTGATGTAAGAACATCCAAACCTGTAGAGAATTTTTATAAGTTTATTTAAGTCAAACTGATGACATTCTGAGAAGCAAACTCTCAAATGCTCCAGAGAATGACAGTTTTGGAGTTCTTTTTATAAATTTCAAATCAAGGAGGAAACTTAAGGAATATTACATGAAAGTGGGACAAGATATTAACAAAATTATGTGCTCTCTTGATGGTGGTTACCCCTTAGAGAGGGGTCTGGGAAAGATTACCTCTAACATTTCAAAATGCACACTGTTCTAGATGCCCAAGAACAATGGATAGAGCTTGCTTAGGAAAAGATAAACCTTTTATATAGACTAGGAGCATGACTGCCTGCTATGGCCTGCCTAGTTAGAAATGTATGATCAGGTCACCCTGTGAGCTTACTTTCTGTCACTGAACTTGTCAGGTTTATTATATAGCCCTTTTGTTGTTCACAGTTAAAGTGAGGTATATAAGGCAAGTCTGAGGTAAAGATAAGGTAAGGTAGCTTGGGGCTTCAAAAGGTCATCCTATATAATAAAAGGATACTATGCAAATTGTCCCACTGACAGGGAGTTCAACCAGGGGGTGGGGGCAGCACCAGCCGGGGAAAGGGAGGGAGTACCTGGCCAGCAGCCAGCAGCTGCTAGGGATCCTACCAGTGCACAAATTTCATGCACTGGGTCTCTAGTTGAAGGATAATAAGAGATGTTCAGTAATTAATAGTTTGTCCTGCCAGGTATATTGGGGTTTTGTTTTGTTGGTTTTTTTTAAGTTATTTCTGGTGATAGCTTAGTATGGGCAAGACCTCTAATTTAAATTTTTAAAGAGAGAAATAAAGTTTCTCATAAACCTACAGGATCTTAACTGCCTTCAGCTCAAAGTAATTTAAATGCTAAAGTGGTACATTTTGGGAAGAAGTGTTCTGAAGTCCTACAATAGCTAAAGAGTAATTTAGCTTATCAGCTTATTAGCATCAATAGAAACCTTTTTTGTATTCATGAAATTATCCCATTCTTTCCTCATAAAATCCCCTTGCTCTCATCCTATAATCAGGACATTATGTTGGTTTCTGCTTGAATCTGTGCTTCCCCCAATTATAATTCTTTGATCCCAAATTAACTCTTACTGTCTCTCATTTTGTTTTTTAAGTTGTAGGTTGAGATAATCTAAATTTTCCAAAATATTTTGTTTCTTAAATTAGCCTTAGATAATTTGTGTACTTGTGCAAAAAGAAATCTATAATAAAAGCATAGTATGCTAATTAGACTGGACAGCTGAACAACCTTCAGGGCGTCATTCTGGACGTCCTTCCGGACTAAGCCACAGAGGCCAAGGGAGAGGCAGTTAGGGGCAATCAGGCAGGCAGGAGAGCAGTTAGGAGCCAGTGGTCTCGGATTGCAAGAGGGATGTTCCACAAGAATCAGGCCTAAACCGGCAGTCAGACATCACCCAAGGAGTCCTGAATTGTGAGAGGGTGCAGGCTGGGCTGAGGGACCCCCACCCCCGGTGAATTTCATGCACCGGACCTCTAGTAACAAAATAATAGCCAAAGCATATTTATCTAGAAGTTACAAAGAAAAACAAAATTTTAGAGCCTTTTAACCATTATAAATAGCATTAAAGAGGAGCATCAGCATGCCCAGCAAAAAACAGTTTATATATGATAAGACAATCATGGAATATCCAAAGCATGGCCAATAAGAAAGATATCTTGGACAATAACTCCAGAATATTCTATTAATTTCATTTCCCATAAATTATTAAGTTTTTTAAAATATATTTTTATATTTCAGAGGAAGGGAGGGGGAGAGAGGAATAGAAACATCAATGATGAGAGAGAATAACCGACTGGCTGCCTCCTGCATGCCCCCCACTGGGAATTAAGCCTGTAACCTGGGTATGTGCCGCTGACCAGAATCACATCCAGGACCCTTCAGTCTGTGGGCCAACTCTATCTGCTGAGCCAAAACATCTAGGGCTTATCACAGTTTTTTGTTTTTTTTAATAAATCTTTATTGTTCAGATTATTACGTTTGTTCCTCTTTTTTCACCCCATAGCTCCCTTCCACCCGGTTCCCACTCCACCCCATGCCCTTACCCCCTGCCACTGTCCTCATCCATAGGTGTAAGATTTTTGTCCTATCTCTTCCTGCACCCCCCACGCCAGTCAGTCCACTCCCTTTCTATGCCCTGATTCTATTATAATCACCAGTTTATTCTGTTCATCAAAGTTTTTATTGACTTGATTTTTAGATACACTTGATATATATTTGTTGTCACTTTGTTGTTCATAATTTTTATCTTTACTTTTTCTTCTTCCTCCTCTTCTTAAAGAATACCCTTCAGCATTTCATATAATCTGTTTGGTTGTGATGAACTCCTTCACTTTTTCTTGTCTGTGAAGCTCCTTATCTGACCTTCAATTCTGAATGATAGCTTTGCTAGGTAGAGTAATCTTGGTTGTAGGTTCTTGCTATGCATCCCTTTGAGTATTTCTTGCCACTCCCTTCTGGCCTGCATGGTTCCTGTTGAGAAATCAGCTGACAGTCATATGGGTACTCCCTTGTAGGTAACTGACTTTTTTTCTCTTCCTGCTTTTAAGGTTTTCTCTTTGTCTTTTGCCCCTGGCAATTTAATTATGATGTGTCTTGGTGTAGTCCTCTTTGGATTCCTTTTGTTTGGGGTTCTCTGCATTTCCTGGACTTGTAAGTCTATTTCTTTGACCAGGTAGGGGAAGTTTTCTGTCATTATTTCTTCAAATAGGTTTTCAATATCTTGCTCTCTTTCTTCTTCTGGCACCCCCATAATTCGGATGTTTGTACACTTGAAGTTGTACCCTAGGCTCCTTAAACTATCTTCATATTTTTGGATTCTTTTTTCTTTTTTCTTTTCCAGTTGGGTGTTTTTTTGCTTCCTCGTATTTCAAATCCTTGATTTGATTCTTGGGATCCTCTATTCTACTGTTAAATTTCTGTATAATCTTCTTTATTTCAGACAGTGTATGCTTAATTTCCAACTGGTTCTTTTCCATTTTTTTGGCATTCTCATTAAGGTCCTTGAAGGTCTCTGCCCTGACTGGTTTGGCTCAGTGGATAGAGTGTCGGCCTGTGGACTGAAAGGTCCCAGGTTCGAGTCCAGTCAAGGGCATGTACCTTGGTTGCAGGCACATCCCCAGTTAAGAGGTGTGCAGGAGACAGCTGATTGATGTTTCTCTCTCATCAATGTTTCTAACTCTCTATCTCTCTCCCTTCCTCTCTGTAAAAAATCAATAAAATTCATATTTTTTTTAAAAAAAGATCCTTAAAGGTCTCACTAAGGTCCTCAGAGGTTTCGAGAAGATTCTTGAATAACCTTATAACTGTGGTTTCGAACTCTATATCCAGTAGTTTGCTTTCCTCCATTTCTGTCATTCATGACATGTTTCTTTGCCTTCGCATTTTGGCTGCTTCCCTGTGTTGATAGAGTGGCCTTGTGTGGTAAGGGCCCAGTAGCTCAGCCTCACCAATCACCTGACGTGGGCACTCTTGGTGCACCCCTTTGTGGGCTGGGTGCACAGTCTTGCTGTAGTTAAGTCTTGATTGCTGTTGGTATCACTGGGAGGAAATGACCTCCAGGCAAATTGGCTGTGAGGACCTGCTGTGTCTATAATGGAAGAACTGCTGTGCTAGAGACACCCTTATGGGGCAGGACTTGCTTCAATGGGGGTTTGGCACTCACTGAGTCTGCCTCTTGAGTGTGACACTTATGGATGTGAGGAGTTGAAATCTGGTATCGTCTCACACTGACCACCGGATACACTGGCTCCTGGATCTCCAAGGAGATGCAAAGTCAGCCACTGCCTGAGGCCACCCAGCAAGAGCTACAGCGAGATCTTCAGATTTCTCCTCTTTGTTTGGGGTTTGGAAGTTTTGGAGCACTCTGACCCAGCTACAGTTTGCTAGGTTAGGCTGCAAAAGGACAGGGCATTCATATGCAAAAGCCGTTGTGCCCAGCTTGGGTGGGGTTATAAATTGGGTGGGGCAGGGTCTCAGGGACTCACCAGGGCAGAGCAAACAGCAATGGTTGCCGGTCTGCCATCTCCACTTCCCGTGCCCCCACGCAGTAACAACGATCCCTGAGAGCACCTCTGCAAGAAAGTTACCCTCACTTTCCGACCCGATGCCAGACAGTCCAGTTTCTCCCCGTAGGAGTTTGGATCCCCAGAGTATCGCAGGAAACTGGAGTTCAGAGCAGTCAGGAGCTTGTATCTCTCTTCTGAATGAAAGAAACAGCACACCCAGTTGCCAGCCCATTTCACGCGCCTTCGTACCTCCGCTCTTCTGTGCCTCCACACCTTGTAGCCAGTTCAATGTGCTTTTTTCTTTCCTTCTAGTTGTAGAACTTCCACTCAGCCAGCTTTCCTGTGGTTCTGGATGATATCCATTTTGTCTTTTAGTTGTAGTTTTGATGTGGTTGTGAGAGGCAGCATGTACAGGTGTTTACCTTATGCCACCATCTGGGTTCCTCTATCACTGGTTTTTAAAAATTATTACTAATGGGAGATTTACAGCATAACCCTCTGTGTAAACATAATGCTTATAAGCATATATTTTAATTCAAAATAAAACTTTATGAGATTCTCATTTCACCAAGTAGAAATACAAGTAATTATTTCTGATGTCTTAAAAAATTGTTAAAAATCTGCGTAATTAAAAAAATTGGATGCCTGAACCAAATTATTTAATCATTCAAAATTATTCATTGAGCACCTTGCCAGGAGGCATTCTGCTAGAGTTGGGGATGCAGTACAGCAGAGGTATACAGACCTAACACCCTGAGCAAACCACTGAAGTCAAGATTCTGAGTGGGCAACATCAGTTAAGGATTGCCACTTTACAAAATATTGTTTTGAGAAGGTTTGTTTTTGTTTAGACTCTCTACATTATAATAAAATCCATCACGCCAAGATTTATAATTCTTGGTTTATGTTGCTTTCTTCTTAAGTAAAATAAAAGCTCCTTGAATAAAGTGATTGCCTTGTAGACCACTAGATATTCATGAGGGTTGCAAGGTGCTTATTTCCAGGCAGGTGCTGAGTGACTTTTGGGTAAATATTCATTTGGGTATATATCAATGCAAGTCAGAGGAGATTTTTCTTTATGTTTCCAGGTTCCTGTGGTCTCTGTGATGGCTACTGGTTCTTCCCTAAGGATAATGGAGTAGTAGTTTATACTGTTATACAGGGCATAGGAGATTCTGAAAATCAAATAAAGCCACTAATGAGATGTCAGATATATGAATGAGGTGGGATGTGGCTTAGATAGAAGAAGAGATTATTCGGGGAATATTTAAATTTGGCAAGAAAAGGAAAGAGTTACAGAAAAGAGCAGGGGCATAAGAACATCAGGTAGGAATAGAAAAGCCAATCAGTTTTATGCTTTTATTGTATGAATGAAAATAAAATGTCCCCAGAGGTAAACTGACTTTTCAATGCCACATAAGACTTATGTATTCTATAGCGGCTGAATTAGAGAAAGATGAACAGACTGAAGGCTGGTAATGAGGTGAGATACTGAAAGCCAGAGAAGACAGTCAGAACTGGAGGGGAAATGAGAGGCTAAATTGGTGTCTAGGGTTTAGGGAAGGAGCACTGGTGTGTGTTTTTTGTTGGGTTTTTTTGTGTGTGTGGTTTTTTTTGGTGGTTTGTTGGTAGAACAAGGAAGTCAAAATAGAGGTATTGTGGGGTAGGTTTATTTAAAACACAAATCGAAGACAAACTTTCTGAGAGAAAGAAATAACATCTGTAACTGAAATGCTGTTTCTGCAGATTACATTGCTAGCAGTTCTCCTCGCAGCTGGTGACAATGAAGATGGTAAGAATTCTAGCAACTACCCAGTTCAGGGTTGGGGTGGGGGGAACGTGCGGTGTGTATGCACATTGTCCTTACGGCATACCTGGAGAGTGAGAATGTCAGCACAGTTCCATTCTGAATATACCATACTCTAGGACCCTGTGCTTTTCTGAAGGTTGTTTGTAAAGCATGGGGCCTTGGGCAGGTGAATGTTTGCTGAGATAACAATGGCTTCCCTTATCCAGATTCTGAGTTTTCCCTTTCTGACACCTTTCTTCATTCTCTCTCCTTCCCAATATCTTTTTTTCCTCCACATTATGTCTGTTCTTTTGACACAGCCTTCCAGGAGCAGATCTCCCTCCACATGATCCATATCTCATCCTTCTACAATCATTCCTGGACACAAAATTGGGGCTCTGGTTGGTTGGGTGAGTTGCAGATTCTTGGCTGGGACAGTAACTCTTACAGTCTTATTTTCCTGCGGCCTTGGTCCAAGGGCAACTTCAGCAAGAAGGAAATAACAGAAATGGAAAAGTTCTTCCGAAGGTTACACACCGAACTGCCATTTGTAATTCGCAAGCATGTCAGTGAATGGAAGTTTGAGTGTAAGTTCAATTCCCAAAATGTGGAGGTGCACTGTGGGTGGGATGTGCATGTCTCAGTGAGTTTCCTATTCCGATTTTTCCCTGCATTCAATCACTTCAGCAATTTCTGTCTGTACATTCATTGTAACCTATGGCATTACATTCACCCTAGATCAGCAGTCGCCAACCTTTTGGACCTCACGAACCACCAGTGGTCCATGGACCACCGGTTGGCAACTGCTGCCCTAGATTATAATCACAACTCTCACACTAAATCCTTCTTTATTCTCTTGCTCTCATCATTTATGTCACCTTCTTTCAATTTGCTCCCTTCAATTTCCAGAAAATATGTCATTTATTCCCCACCTTCAACTAGCACCAATTATGCATTTTCTGAACTTCTGATCAAACTAAACTTTGTTCCATTACCTCTAATACCCCAAAATCCTCTCTTATATTTCCTTTTTTCACTTCCACTAATTTCACCTTTACTCCCTCTTTCCTCTAATTTACAACCCTTCTTCCCTAGATCCCTTTGAGGTACAAATAACAGGAGGCTGTGAGCTGCACCCTCGGGAAGGCAAGGTAGTCTTCCTGAAATTTGCTTATCAAGGATCAGAACTCCTGAACTTCCAGAACAATTCATGGCTGCCATCTTCAAAGGGTGACAATAGAGCTCAGGAGGTGTGTAGACTATTCAATCAGTACCATGTCGCCAACATAATAACACAGAGGATGCTCTGGGACACCTGCCCACGTTTCCTTTTGGGCCTCTTTGATGCAGGGAAGACAGATCTCCAGAGAAAAGGTCAGTCTCACATCCTTCCTCCAAGCATTTTCTATTCTAAACTTTACCTTCCTACCTCCCCTTTACATTGAGGAGGTTTATATCTTCACATAAGTTTAGACAGACACATCTATCAATTCCCAGCGTGGGATAGATTGTCTGTCTAAAGTGGTGTGAAGATATGAACCTCCAAGTCTGTGTTACTGTCCTTATCTGAGTATCTCTCCTGTTCTCTGCAGTAAAACCAGAGGCCTGGCTGTCCACTGGCCCCAATCCTGGTCCTGACCCTCAGATGCTGGTTTGCCATGTCTCTGGCTTCCATCCAAAGCCAATTTCGGTAAAGTGGATGAGAGGTGAACAGTTACAACAGGGCACTCAACAAAGTGATATCTTGCCCAATGCTGATGGCACATGGTACCTTGAGGTTTTCATGGATGTGGGAGCCACTGAGACATCTGGCCTGTATTGCCAGGTGAGACATAGCAGCCTAGGAGGCCAGGACATCCTCCTCTACTTGGGTAAGAAAAACTGGGGACCACACTGGGAATGGGAGTATATAATGGTCCACAAGCAGAGCAGGAGAGCCAAGTAAAACATTTGGGATTATTGACTCCAGACCCAAAAGAATGAAAATAATTATTACAATAAATAAAAGCTGAAAATGAGAGACCTGCAGATGTAGGAAGATGTTGAGGTGAAAGATTCATCTCTGAAGAGGGATGAGAGAACAAAGAGGAAGAAAGGAGATTAATGAGAACATTCCAAAGAAAAAAGGCAGCCCAGGGAAATGCAGTAAACAGGGGGTGGATTTGAAATGACACCTTGTGTGCACCCAAACCCACAGAACATCAGCATAACTCCGTGGGCTGGATCATCTTGGCAGTGATGGTGCCCCTGGTGCTTCTGACAGCTCTTGCATTTTGGCTTAGGAAGCGCTGGTGAGTTTTTTATGCCCATCTTTCCTCTTCTTTTATCCACTCCCTACTTATCTTCCTCCCTCTTTCCCTCTCTCTTCCCCTCCTGCCCCTTCTCTCTTCTTAGTCCTTCTTTCCTCAGTCCCTTTTCTTTTACTCTTCAATTCTCACCTCCACCTCATGCAGAGTAACTTTCATCTCTGTTCTTATTAGGTCACACTGTGAACCTCCTCCCACTCTTCATCCTTTGAAATGAGATTCCAGCAGCCCAAGGACTCAAGATATATTTGAACACACATGGTGGTAATATGCTTTCAACTCTCCTGGTACAACTGTTGTTTATTTATGTTTAATGATCCATTATTAATATGAGCTAAATGTAATTTTGCAGGACTTGCTTTCTGACCTGGTTCAGAGATGAAAAGTCTTATTTTAACTCTGGATAAAGTGAGATCCTAGCAACCGCTACATATTGAAAAATTGATGAATCTCAGGCCCATTTAAGATGTCACTTCTTTATGGGGGCCTTCCCTGATTCACAAGTGGAAGCAGTGTCTGAAATCCCACCATACTTTTCAGCATACTTTGCTGAATCTACTTCTCACTTTTTATCCTTTGTTGCAGTTTATGCAGGCCCTTTTTTTTCCCCTTTGGATTTTTAAGCTTAAGAACAAAGTCTATGTCTTTTTTTTTTTTAATTAGGTCTTTATTGTTCAGATTATTACATTTGTTCCTCTTTTTTCCCCCATAACTCCCCTCCACCCAATTCCCACCCCACCCTCCGCACTCACTCCCCACCCACTGTCCTCAAGAATAGGTGCACGATTTTTGTCCAGTCTATTCCCACATCCCCCACAACCCTTTCACCCCCGAGAATAGTCAGTCCATTCCCTTTCTATGTCCCTGATTCTATTATAATCACCAGTTCATTCTGTTCATCAGATTATTTATTCCCTTGATTTTTAGATTCACTTGTTGATAGATGTGTATTTGTTGTTCATAATTTGTATCTTTACCTTTTTCTTCTTCTTCCTCTTCTTAAAGGATACCTTTCAGCATTTCATATAATACTGGTTTGGTGGTGGTAAACTCCTTTAGCTTTTTCTTATCTGTGAAGCTCTTTATCTGACCTTCAATTCTGAATGATAGCTTTGCTGGATAAAGTAATCTTGGTTGTAGGTTCTTGCTATTCATCACTTTGAATATTTTTTGCCACTCCATTCTGGCCTGCAAAGTTTCTGTTGAGAAATCAGCTGACAGTCGTATGGGTACTCCCTTGTAGGTAACCGAGTTTCTTTCTCTTGCTGCTTTTAAGATTCTCTCTCTGTCTTTTGCTCTTGGCATTTTAATTATGATGTGTCTTGGTGTGGTCCTCTTTGGATTCCTTTTGTTTGGGGTTCTCTGCGCTTCCTGGACTTGGAAGTCTATTTCTTTCACCAGATAGGGGAAGTTTTCTGTCATTATTTCTTCAAATAGGTTTTCAATATCTTGCTCTCTCTCTCTTCTTCTGGCACCCCTATAATTCAGATGTTGGTACGCTTGAAGCTGTCCCAGAGGCTCCTTACACTATCTTCGTATTTTTGGATTCATTTTTCATTTTGCTTTTCTGGTTGGGTGTTTTTTGCTTCTTCGCATTTCAAATCTTTGACTTGATTCTTGGGATCCTCTGGTCTGCTATTGAGAGTCTGTATAATATTCTTTATTTCAGTCAGTGTATGCTTAATTTCTAGTTGGTCCTTTATCACAACATCGAGGGTCTCACTAGATTTCTTGAGGGTCTCATTGAGTTTAGCGGTGATTTCTAGAAAATTCTTGAAAAACCTTTAAAGTGTGGTTTTGAACTCTATATCCAGTAGTTTGCATTCCTCCATTTGTCATTTGTGTCCTGTTTCTTTGTCTCGGCATTTTTTTATGCTTCGCTGTGTCGATAGAGTGGCTTTCTGTGCTAAGTGTCCTATAGGGCCCAGTGGCTCAGCCTCCCCAATTACCTGACGTAGTCACTCTTGGTGCACCCCCTTGTGGGCTTTGTGCACAGTCTTGTTGTAGTTAAGCCTTGATTGTTGTGGGTAACACTGGGAGGATTTGACCTCCAGGTCAATTGGCTGTGAGAATCAGCTGTATCTACGGTGGGAGAACTTCTGTGCTGAAGACACCGACACCCTTATGGGGCAAGACTTGCCTTCAGTGGGGCTTTGGTGCTCACTGAGTCTGCCCCCTGAGTGTGTCTCTTATGGATCTGAGTTGTAATTGGATGGTCCCGCTCTGACCACTGGGTACACTGGCTCTTGGATCTAAGGAGATGCTAATCTAGCCTCTGCCTGAGGCTACACAGTAGAAGCCAGCTGTAAGGCAATGCAAGTTGCCCTGGGGCCTTGGGGGCAGCTGCAGTTTGTTAAGTAATTTTCAGATTACAAAGGGCCGGGCCTTTCATATGCAAAAGCCTCTGTGCCCAGCCTGGGCGGGGTGGGGCAAGGTCCCAGGGGATCAACAGGGCAGGCGGAGCGAGCAGTATGGCTGCTCTCAGTCCTGCCTTCAGAGGCCCAGGCAATCGCTGCGAGTGCCTCCAAGAGAAAGCTGCCCTCAAGTTCTGACTGATGCCAGACAGTCCGGTTTCTCCCGTATGAGTCTGGGTCCCCAGAGACTCATCCAGAACTGGAGCTCAGAGCCTGAGACTCCCTCCCGATTGAAAAAGACAATCATGTACTCAGCCGCCAGCCCCCTCTGCATGCACCTCCGCACCTCTGTATTTTACTTCCGCACCGCACCTCCTCTGAGTCTCAGTATGCTTTTCTCTTTCCTTCTAGTTGTAGAATTTCCACTCAGCCAGCCTTCCTGTGGTTCTGGATGATGTCCGTTCCGTCTTTTAGTTGTATTTTTGAAGTGGTTGTGCGAGGCAGCAATTTCAGGTGTTTACCTATGCCGCCATCTTGGTTTCTCTCAGGTCTATGTCTTTTTTAAAGTTTGTATCATTTACAAAGTGTATTAACTAAATGTAATATGTTTTCAATAAAAGTCTGTGTTAAATTTATGCCAAATATATAGTCTTTTCTTATTCTTTATCTTCCTGACATGTTTGTTGTAATTGAGACATTTTATGCTCTTTTTGTTAAGTCTTCACCCTTTACTAGTTCCTTAGTAACTTACTTCTCTGAGTTCCTGAGGAGAAACACAATTTTGCCTCTGACCATTCTTTTTTTGTTTTTTTTTTAATCCTCACCCAAGGTTATTTTTTCCATTGATTTTTAGAGAGAGAGGAGGGGTAGAGACAGAGAGAGAAACACTGATGTGAGAGACACATCGATTGGTTACCTACTGCATGCACCCTCAACCTGGGTTGGGGATTGAGCCTGTAACTGAGGTACATGCCCTGACTGAAATCAAACCTGAAACCCTTTAGTTCACAGGCTAATACTCCAGCCACTGAGCTAAACGGGCACCTCTGACCATTCTAATAATTTAACTATAGAGACCTACTGGTGTGAAAGCTTTGCTCCAAGTATTTTAAACAAAAGAGGAAGGAAGAATATAGTCCTTGCTATTTAGTGTGGCCCAGGGACAAACAGCAGAGTTATCCCCTTGGAATTTGTTAGAAACCTATATTCTTGCACCTCACCTCAGACTTACTGAATCATAACTACATTTTAGCAAAATCAAAAGGCATTCATAGGTACATTAAAATTTGAAAAGAACTGATATTGGCGTAGTCTGAGAGGTAGCAGTATAAGTGTGTCACAGAAGCAAAAAGAAGATGGTCAAGAAAAGAGAACAGCATGTTGACAGTCAAGACTGAAGTGAGACCAAAGCAAGGAGAGTACATACAGTACATGCTTGCTATTTATGGTGGTTGTGTTAAAGACACTGTGATCACTGAGTTAATGAATTCTAAGCCACTGCTCCTAGGAAAAATATAAGGTTATGCTCCTGTAAATTTCTGGTTAAAACATTTTGATCAACTAAAGAATACACACACATCTCTGTTTTATGTGTGTTTCTGTTTAAAGTCACCTTTTTTAACGTAGATATAATTTCAAATAATTTATTTATTGCATGTAATATTTTTTAATATTTTTATTGATTTGAGAGAAGGGGAGAGGAAGAGAAAGAAACATCAATGTGAGAAAGAAACAGCAATCTGCCAGCTCCTGCAAGCACCCAAACTGGGGATCGAACCCACAAGGAACAGAACTGGTGACCTTTTGGTGCATGGCATGGTGCTCAATCAACTGAACCACAAGGGTTAGGGTTGCATTTTTTAATAGAACACCAGCCAAGACTGTTTCACATTTCCCTGACCCTGGGCAATGTAATTATAAGTATTTTTAGCCATACAGCTGGGCTATTATGCTTTAAAAAAACAAAAATAGTCATTTTATCATGAATTCACAAATCCAGTCCCTTCTCCATCTATTCCATAGCTTAATCATCTACACTAATAAAAGACAAAGATGCTAATTGACCATACCTTCGCTATGCCCAAGCCATGCCCACCAGCCAATCAAAGCGACTATATGCAAATTAATCCAAACAAGATGGTGACCAGCAGCCACAGAGCTGGAGCAAGCCGGAAGCTTGGTTGCCCCGGCGATGGAGGAAGCCAAGCTTCCCGCCTGCCCTGGCTGGCTGTGGCCTCTGCAAAAGGCAACAAAGTTTCAATTACAGAAGCTTAATAAATCCCAGATACCTGCTTCCAACCAGCCTCCACTGGGAGCTTGGGTGGCTGAGGGCCGTGGCCAGCCTGCAAACAGCCATCAGCCCCTCACCCAGAATGGCCACACCCTCATGGGGTGGAGATCCCTGCTGGGGGACTTGGCCAGCCTGCAAACAGCCATCAGCCCCTCACCCAGACTGGCCAGGCACCCCAGCGGGAACCCCACCCTGATCCAGGACACCCTTCAGGGCAAACCAGCCGGCCCCCACCCATGCACCAGGCCTCTAGCCTATAAAATAAAAAGGTAATATGCAAGTTGACCCTAACAGCAGAGCGTATGGGAATCACTGGTCACTATGATACATACTGACCACCAGGGGGCAGACGCTCAATGCAGGAGCTGCCCCCTGGTGGTCAGTGCACTCCCACAGGGGGAGCTCTGCTCAGCCACAAGCCAGGCTGACGGCTGCCAGTACAGCGGTGGTGGTGGGAGCCTCTCCCGCCTCCTCAGCAGCGCTAAGGATGTCCGACTGCTAGGCCTGCTCCCCGCTGGCAAGTAGACATCCCCCGAGGGCTCCTGGGCTGCCAGAGGGATGTCTGACTGCCAGCTTAGGCCCAATCCCCTGGGGAGCAGGCCTAAGCCAGCATGTGGTCATCTCCTGAGGGGTTCCAGACTGCAAGAGGGCACAGGCCGGGCTGAGGGACCCTCCCGAGTGCACAAATTTTTGTGCTCCAGGCCTCTAGTAGCATTATAAATGTTACTTTAGCGCACTGTGAGCAGCTCCACATACAGATTGGCAAATCCCTTTGCTTTTTTCCAGGCCTACTGACTGTACTGTAGATTTATTAACACTGAACTCACGGCCCACAACACTGTAACTCATGCCGGAACAAAGCATATCTACCTATGCATTTCCTCTGTAAGGCATATTACAGTCTATTTGTGCTTAGGAACACTAGAGAGCTCATTTGTACTGTTTCAAGGATATTTTAAACATCTAAATTACCAACACAAAGAAAAAAAAATGTAGAAAATGTGGCACTAAATAGACCATGAAAGGGACAGCTGTTTATAGTGTGAGAACTAAAATAAGAAGGCAGAATGTCACTTTGTTCAACTTAGCACGAACTGCAGTATAAGTTGATATATCCATGACTAGACTTCAATTACTTCATTAATTAATTCCAAAAATAATTCTTAAGCACTTTTTATGCAGCAGGGACATACTGAGTATAAAGTAGTGGGGACAGAAAGATCACTGCCTTCTGAGCTTGAAAGTTTTGCCTTCCTAATTTGATTCCACAAGTTCACTGTTTTCATTGTTAGATCTTAGTTTCTCAGTACAGCAACTTATTGGATTAAATTAGGGAAAAGAGACTGAGTTCTAGTTTGTTTAGAGAGCTGAGATGGGGGGGACTGGCAAAGAGAACATCCTTATGAACCTAGTACATCTGCACATATCAAAATTTTTGCAAAATAAAGTTGAGATGGGAGAGGGAGGAAAAGGTCAAAATAATGGGATGAGGGAGAGTAAGCAGTGGGACCGCTGCACTCTTCCTAACTGAATTAGGCTGGTTGGTTGCTTCTCTTGGTGCCAATCTACCTTGTCACCATGCAGAGCAGCCATTTGGTTTATGGTTGGTTGATTCCACTCTCATCTGTACTTTAAACCTCATCAGCCTAAGGCAAATATGAGAAAGCATCCCTGATATGTAATAGGCTAAAGGATGGACTGGTAATCTATAATTTAAGCCAAATCATCATTTAGACTTCACTTATCCTAGAGCTCAGAGTGATGGTTCAGGGCTAGGTATCTGCTCTAAGGTGATACAGTTCATATGAAGTCTAATTCTTAAGTTTGATAGTAAGGAAAAGAGACGCTCTTTCTTGTCCTGTTATGGTGTAAGGTATGAAGCTTGAAACAACCGAAGCTAGCCCAGCCTGTGTGGCTCTGTGGTTGAGCATCGACCTAGGAACCAGGAGGTTGAGGTTTGATTCCCAGTCAGGACACATGCCTGGGTTGTGGGCTCAATCCCCAGTAGGGGGCATGCAGGAGGCAGCTGATCAATGATGCTCTCTTATCATTAATGTTTCTATATCTCTCCCCTCCTCTCTGAAATCAATAAAAATATATTTTTAAAAAGAGAAACAATTAAAGCTACTTTTTCAATACCAGAGAAGCAAGCTGTGGATAAAATTATATATGCAAGAAGGAAGAGAAATTTGAAATTTATTAAGAGGGTAGATCTTAAGAATTCTCCACACTAAAAAAGAATAAAACAAGTAACTATGTGAGTTAGTGGACAGGTTAACTTGTCATGATCATTTCACAACATACACATAACTCAAAACACTGAGTTGTGGACTTGAAATATATAAAATTGTCATTTGTTGCCCTGGCTGGTTTTCTCAGTGGTTAGAGCACTGGCCAGCAGACCAAAGGATTGAGGGTTCAATTCCCAGTCAAGGGCATGTACCTCGGTTGCAGGCTCGACCCCTGGTTTGGTCAGGGCCCGTGCAGGAGGCAACCAATAGAAGTCACTCTCTCTCACACTGATGTTTCTCTCTCTCTCTCCTCCACACTCTCTCCCTTCCACAAATCACTGAATCATAACATTAATAAATATTTATGTTTATGCCTTATAATTACTTAATTGAATTCTTTATTATTTTGATTGTTTCTGATGATATTTTTAACAATCCTTTTCTTATTCACTCATGAAAGAAAGTTTAACTGATCAAGTCCACAGTAAACTGCAAGTTTATAGGAAATTTCTCATTTCTAGAAAAGAAGATTAAAAGAAAACTTGTGACATTTTTTTAGTATGCACAATTTCAATAAAGAACAATGGGAGGGAAATTTCTTCTTATAACAGACCTGGCCACACCTACACACAAACTATGTTTCATCACAGGCAGGAGTAAGGGATTCAGAGAAATTTTTGCAAGGTTAAAGGAAAAATTAATTCATATCATGTGTCATAAAAATTAGTATTAGTCACTCTCACTACTGAAGTTCATTTTCTGTGTAACTTTAATTTGGGGTTAGAAACATTTATTGGTGAAGGTAAAAATTGGTATGGTCTATAAGTTTCCGAAATGGTTTATTTAGGCTTAAATTCAATTTTTTGTGGTGATCTGTACATTCAGTACCTCAGTATCTAAAGGGGGATGCAGACATGGACTATGACCAAAGTATGCATCTGCATTCAGACATTACTGCTTTTTGCTTTTGTTAAAATTTTAAATAATCTGAGATTTTAAAACAATGGTCACTAAAGATTAATTTTTGCAATCTTACTACGATGCATTGTTTTTACACAGGTGAGCACAAATTCCTTTTTTCTGGTTCATAAGGAATTCTAAAGTGACACATATAGGGAGGGGATTTTATAGATTTAAAAGCATTTATTTATAAATAAGACAGACTAAAAACATATGAACTAAGACTTTAATTGAGGAAGCTAAAAAAATAAAATACTAAAAAATTAGAAGATAGAAAATTAATTTTAAAGCACTAAAAGTTAAAATAAAAAGCAAAACAAAAAGTTGATAAAGGTGGGTCAAGATGGTGAAGTAGCTGTACTCACCTCCTCCCATAACCACTCAAAGTTACAACTACATTTACAGAACCATCATTGAGTACTGCCTGAAGTCTAGTTGAACAGAAGCCCTATAACTAAAAATATACAAGTCAAGACTAGTAAGAGGGGTAAAGAAGAATGGGCTGGTCTCACCCACATGAAGCAGTTAAAAATCAGGATAGCCCTAGCTGGTTTGGCTCAGCAGATAAAAGCGTCAGCCTGCAGACTGAAGGGTCTTGGGTTCGACTCTGGTCAAGGGCACATATGCTGGGGTTGTGGGCTTGATCCCTAGTGTGGGGCATGCAGGAGGCAGCCAATCAATGATTCTCTCTCATCATTTATGTTTCTCTCTCTATCCCCCTCTTCATTCCTCTCTGAAATCAATAAAAATAAAGAATAAATAAATAAATCAGAAGGGTTATCCTGGGGGCAGAGTTCCCCCTTAAGGAGTGAGGGCTCCCAACCCCGCATCAGGTCCTCCAGCCCATGGGTTTTAGTGCCAGGAAGAGAAGTTCCCCTAAGTTCTGGCTGTGAAAATCAGCAGAGATTGTAGCTGCGATGGAGGCTTCTGGAGTCCCAGCATTCCTCTTAAAGGGCCTGCACAAACTTATTTGCTGACAGGCTCACTCATTTTGAACTCCAGTGCTAAGCTGGCAGCTCAAAAGGCACCAGGGATACACAAGAAGGTACTAAATTGTCTGTCTTTACATCAAGGGCTAGAGGTGCAGCATTCTCTTAGAAATGCTAACAGAGGCCATTATTCCTTTGCTAAGTTCTCCCCCTACAGGTGCAGGCAGGCACTACATCTGAGTATCCATCACCCTGGCTAACACCATCGACCCTGACCCACCCAACTTGTGGGCCCAAGCAAGCCTCTTCCAGTGGTTTTCCATACAAATGGCCTGTCTTGGCTCATAATATAGGAGACTTTCCTAAAATCACTTAAAGGCTCACAAACCCTAAACATATGGAATTTGGCCTCAATGTGCCCTGTATCACTTGATAAGTGGCCTCAGGCTAGACCAGCCGTGGGCAAACTATGGCCTGCAGGCCAATGAATAAAACTATTGAAAAAAAAGACCGTACCCTTTTATGTAATGATGTTTACTGTGAATTTATATTAGTTCACACAAACACTCCATCCATGCTTTTGTTCCGGCCCTCCAGTCCAGTTTAAGAACCCATTGTGGCCCTCGAGTCAAAAAGTTTGCCCACCCCTGGGCTAGACACTTGTGGCAGCCAGACTTGGTGCACAACTTGGCCTCTCTCAGGCACCACCAAATCCAACACAAGGAGCAACTATTGGCAGGTCACTTTATAGCTCAGAGCAGGAGGCCCCCAAGCAGAGCACAGACAGTGGCTGACCTTGGCCTGCACCTTCCAAGAGGCCTGAGAACCAACATACCCAGTGCCCAACTTCAGACTCCACCAGAGCACCACTTCCACAAACAACACACTCAAAAGGCAGACTGGGCAGGCACCAGAACCCCACTAAAGCGAATCCAGCTCCATAGGATTAGCCTTTGCACAGTATCTCCTCCACAACAGTCGCAACCAGTCCTCAAACCAATCAGTCTGAGGGTCAATTCCCTCCCATCGACATGCCAACAGCAATCAAGGCTCGACTACACTGGAGGACACATAGGACCCACACGAGGAACACACCTGAGTGCTTGGCTCAGGTGAACAGAAAGCATGTGCCACTGAGCCACACAGGACACTTGCTACATAAAAACACGCTTACCAAAACAGAGAGGCAGCCAAAATGAGGAGACAAAAAACCATGTCCCAGATGAAAGAACAGAACTCCAAAAAAAAGAATTAAACAAATTAGAGACAAGCAATATATCTGGTGCAGAGGTCAAAACTCTGGTAATAAGAATGGTCAATGATCTCAGTGAGAACTTCAAAAAGATAGGAAACAGAAACTCCTTTCCCCCAGGAGCGTGGGGTCTTAACCCACAGAAGGATCCCCAACACAGAGCAACAGTGATGGAAAGAGGAACCTACATAGATGAGCATCTGCTGGTGCAAACCGGTGGGGGTTCAGTCTCCCTGGGAGACAAGTGAGTCTGCTAAAGACACAGACACCTTCCCAGGTAAGAGCACTCCTGTTGTTGTAGCACCAGCCTGGGAATACACTGCCTGGTCCCCAACTGCTGACGAGACCACTCTGCTGTGCTGGGCCCCCTTTTTCTGAGGAGGCTCTTGACGGAGACTTAGACAGTGACTAAACTGTGTGCCTTTGGAAAGGGGGCCAATCTCCCCCACCTTGAGCACAGCCAGTGCCACCCAACCCCACCTGTTGAATTACTTGGCCGGCCTTGTCCTGCTGAGCTCAGTTGTGCAGGGGGATCAGAGTGTTGTGCAGAGCTGGCACTTTCATAGCCTCCCGGAGAAGCTTTTTAAAAATTATTTACTTATTTATTTATTTTTTTACGTAATCCCCACTCCAGGATATGCTTACTGATTTTAGAGGGAGATGGGGGGGGGGGGGAGAGAGACATCAATTTATTGCCTCCTATCTCACCACGACCAAGGACTGAACCCACAACTTTCCAGACAACGCTCCAACAAACTAAGCCACCAGGCCAGGGCTCCCAGGGAAGCTTTTGTTTAAGAATTAGAAAGTTGGGTGCTGGTTTGTATAGCTATATCACCAGAAGCCCCATTTATCTTCTCTGCAAGCTCACCACACCCTCCCCAGGAAGGGGAAGGAGTGCCTGCCCCCCTACTACAGGCTTGTAGGCACCACCCCCCAATGAGAGTCTGTTTGGATCTGCCCTTCCAAGTCCCAGACACCCAACCTAGCTGAGCTCAGTTCCGCAGGCAGAAGGGAGAGCTGCTCAGAGCTGAGATATTAGAGTGTGAGTCTCTCAGAGGCTACTGTCTGCGACCAGGAAAAAGTGCTTAGCCCACTCCTGCGAGCTGAGCCAACATCAATCCCAACGGGAGACTCTTGATCTGTCCTCCTGAGTCCAGTGGCTCTGCCCAGCAGAGCTGACTCATGCAGAGAGGATGGCTGGCTGCACCCAACTTAAACTTGCGGCGTGCCCCTCCTGGGTGAACCAGAGTTGGAGACTCTAGCAGAGACTGAGTGGTTTGGCTCTGGAGAAGGGACCACTTTTCCTCTCATTGAGTGCCTGACCACATGACCTCCAAGAGGGGACACTAGCTCAGTGATGGTGAACCTAAGACACGCGTGTCAGAGGTGACACGAGAACTCATTTTTTTGGTTGATTTTTCTTTGTTAAATGGTATTTAAATATATAAAATAAATATCAAAAATATGAATCTTTGTTTTACTATGGTTGCAAATATCAAAAAATTTCTATATGTGACATGGCACCAGAGTTAAGTTAGGGTTTTTCAAAATGCTGGCACGCCGAGCTCAAAAGGTTCACCATCACTGCACTAGCTCCATCCTCCCAACCCTGGTTACCCACCCCTACCAAGCTTGCAACTTGTGGAAGGGGCTGTGGGTTGCAGGCAGCCTGGGCACACTCTCTAATCATCCTTCAGAAGACTCTGGAGGAAGATTAGGCAACCCCAGGGAGAGGTGGAGTAGCTGACAAGGACAGGTGGACCTCAGAGAACCTGTCCTCTTACATGCCCCCAGCTCGAAGTTGAAGGAAACTGACCCTTATACACATACTAGAGGCCCAGTGCACGAAATTTGTGCACGGGTAGGGTAACTAAGCCTGGCCGGCAATTAGGGCCGATCGTGGCCTTCAGGCTGCCAGTCAGGGCCCTCCCTTCCCCAGCTTCCAGCTGCTGGCCAGGGCCTTCCTTCATTCTGTGCCACCCCCTAGTAGTCAGCACATGTCATAGCAAGCGACTGGTCTCCCGACTGAACTCCTGTGGGCAAAATTTGCATGTTAGGCTTTTATATATATAGACTGGCTTCTCCCACAAACACCCAGGCCAAGGAGATGCAGCCACAAAGGTGAAAAATATAGTAGCTCCAGACAGGTAGCCCAATGCTGGTTAAGCATAACATCTGACATGAACCCCACCCAAGTGGGCCCAGAACCAACACAACCAGGGTAGACTTCAGATCATACCAGAGCTCAACCCAAATAACCAAACAATTGGCACACCCAAAAAGGAATTCTGGTAGGCACTAGGCCCTGCTGGAAACAACTTCACCTCAGGGGACAGCCCGTGCACAACATCTCACACAGTGATTGAGGTTTATCCTTATGGTCAGCCAGCCTGAAGGGTTAAGTCCACCCACAAAAGGCTAAACAGCATTCAAAACTAAACTACAACAGGAGGGTGCATATAACACCCAAGAAATATTCCTGGAGCATGGAGCTCAGGTGCTCTGGAAGGTTTTGCCACTGAGCCCAACACCTTCATCATAAAGCCACCATAACAAGTTTGGGAGTTGTACCCGATCTACCTAATACACAGAGACAAAATGGGGAAATAAATAAATATACCCCAAGTTAAAGAGTAAGAAAAATACCCAAAGAATTAAATTAAATGAAGCAATCAAAATACCAGAAGCAGAATTTAAGACAATCGTTTTAAAGACGCTCTAGACCAGCCGTGGGCAAACTACGGCCCGAGGGCCGGGCCGGCCCGTTTGAAATGAATAAAACTACTGAAAAAAAAGACCGTACCCTTTTATGTAATGATGTTTACTTTGAATTTATATTAGTTCACACAAACACTCCATCCATGCTTTTGTTCCGGCCCTCTGGTCCAGTTTAAGAACCCATTGTGGCCCTTGAGTCAAAAAGTTTGCCCACCCCTGCTCTAGACCTTAGGGGAAGAATGGTTATCTCAGTGAGACCTTAAACAAAGAGATATAAGCATCAATAAAGGACATAGAAACCACATAAAATAACCACTCAGAAATTAAGAATAAGTAATACAATTCAGTCAAACGTCTCCCATCTAGAACAATTCCATTCTCAACTAAGTTGTTCACGGAAAAAACATCTTGGTTGTGGAACAAAACTTCAGTTTTCAACCTGACAGCCCATTCATGCATGACAAAAAGTATCTCTCAGGCAACAAAGGAGAGAATGCTTTTAAAACATAAAAAGGCCATCGAGAGTGCTAATGTTACAAAGGGTGTGAAAGTGCTCACAAAAAAAACAACCATAGGCAATTGAAAAGGTAGAAAAACTTTTGTTAATAAACAAAAAGTAGTTAGCCAGTGATAGTAATTCAGAGGTAGTAATATATGAAAAATTCCATTTAAGACCAGTAGGGGGAAATCTTTAAAATGTATAGGGTGTCCCAAAATTCATGCAAGAAGTAATTTTGATAGAAAACACAGGTTTATAATTAAAAATTGTAAATATTTTACTGAATCATAAAGTATACAGTATAGGGTTATGTATGGAATAACACATCGGGTAAATGGCCTCCACGGCTTTGCTGGCACATACGCAAAGCCATGGTCTTCATTGGTCTTCTTTGTCCCAGCTTCTGGGCCATAACTGGTACTTGGTAATGCTTATCAAATTGAAGGGATTGAAATCAAAAGGCAACAGATATAAGAATCTGATTCAATAAACCAAGTAAAATTAGGCTCTTTTTTGTTGTTGTTGTTGCTAATGCTCACGGAAAATTCAGATCTTGCGTGAATTTTGGGACACCCTTTACATTCTCAAGCCTCAACCAAAATCTACTAAAGAATATCTGGAGATCAGGCCTAGTTATCTGCTCTTTTGATAAGCTTCAGATTATTCTAAGATACATGGATGTTTTAAGAATTTGATCACAGACCAAAACAAATAATTATGAGAAACAAAAATGAAAATTATAAGAAACAGTCTCAGAATAAAACAATTCAGGGGCTTTGTAGGGCTGCGCGGGTCGGAGGAGCGCTGGACGAACCTCCGGGACGTGCAGGCCGCCTGGTCCCGAGAGAAGAGGAGGATGGTCCGGCCCCAGGTGGACGCAGCCCCAGGTGGATGCAGCTGAATGAGGGACCCCAGCACCTGCAATGGACCAACCTCGCAGCAGATCCAAGCAACAGCAGCCACCTGAGCACCACACCCTCTGCTGAGGAACAGCAGCTGTATGTGAAGCCTCCCCCCACCAGCCAGAAGAGCCACCACAGCTGTGAACAGCACCCACCAGAGGAGCTGCTGCCAACTGAGGAGCAGCTGCTACAGCAACCGCCCGAAGAGCAACCACAGACCAAGGAGTCACTGCCACCCAAGGAGCAGCCACTGAACAACTCAACGTCTAGATATGTCAGTGAGATCAAACATGGGTAGACAAAGAAACCCCCAAAGGAAAGAGAAGGAGTACTCTCCAGAAAAGCAGCTAAGTAATACAGAGGCATGCAACATGACAGAAAAAGAATTCAGAATAAGGGTTCTAGAGTGCATAAACCGGATGGAGGAAAAAATCAACAACTTCTACAAGAAGCAAGAAGAAACAGATGAAAAAGCCAACTACCTATGCAAGAAGCAAGAAGAAACAGATGAAAAAATCAATAACATATGGAAAAAGCTAGAAGAAACAGATGAAAAAATCAACAACTTAAGTAAGATCCAAGAAGAAATGAAGAGTGATATAGCTGCAATAAAAAACACCATTGAAAGTATCAACAGTAGACGAGGAGAAGCAGAGGACCGAATTAGTGAATTAGAAGACAAGGAAGCAAAACACACCCAAAATGTACTGCAATTGGAGAAAAAAATTAAAAGACAGGAGGAGAGCCTAAGGGAGCTTTGGGACAACATTAAACGAAACAACATACAAATAATAGGGGTGCAAGAACAACAGAAAGATGAACAAGGATTAGAAAACCTATTCGAAGAAATAATATCAGAAAACTTCCCTGAGGTGGGGAAGAAAAAAGTCACACAAGCCCAGAGAGTCCCAAACAAGGTGAATCCGAAAAGACCCACACCAAGACACATCATAATTACCATGGCAAATGTTCAGGACAAAGAGAAAATCTTACAGGCTGCAAGAGAGAGACGGAAAGTTACATACAAGGGACCTCCCATTAGATTATCAAATGATTTCTCAACAGAAACACATCAGGCCAGAAAAGAATGGACGGAAATTTACAAAGTGATGCAAAGCAAAGGACTGAATCCAAGAATACTCTATCCAGCAAGGCTATCATTCAAACTTGAAGGGGAAATAAGAAGCTTCACACACAAAAAAAGGCTAAGGGAGTTTATCACCACCAAGCCAGCAATGCAAGGAATGCTAAAGGGACTGGTATAAAAATAAGAAATAAAAAGCTCAGAAAGAAAACAGCCACACAAAAAAAGAAATGGCTACAAACAAGTACCTTTCAATAATAACTTTAAACATAAACGGACTAAATGCTTCAACCAAAAGACATCGAGTGGCTGAATGGATAAAAAAAACATGACCCATACATCTGCTGTCGACAAGAAACCCACCTCATTAGAAGGGACTCACACAGACTGAAAGTGAAAGGATGGAAAAATATCTTTCAGGCAAATAGAAAGGAAAAGAAAGCTGGGGTAGCAATACTTATATCGGACAAAATAGACCTCAAAGTGAAGGCCATAACAAGAGATAAGGAAGGCCACTTCATAATACTAAAGGGATCAATACAACAAGAAGATATAACCCTGGTAAACATATATGCACCCAATGCAGGAGCACCCAAATTCATAAAAAAAACTCCTGGAAGATATCAAAGGAGAGATCGACAACAATACAATCATAGTAGGGGACTTTAATACACCACTGACAGCACTGGATAAGTCCTCTAGACAAACAATCAGCAAAGATACAGCAATCCTAAATGACTCACTAGATCAGATGGACTTAATAGACATCTTCAGAACACTTCACCCCAAAGCCAGGGAATATACATTCTACTCATGTGCTCCTAAGACATATTCAAAAATAGACCATATATTGGGTCACAAGCAAAGTATCCCCAAATTCAAGAAGATTGAAATCATCAAAAGCATCTTCGCAGACCACGATGGCATAATATTAGAAATAAACTACAATAAAAACAACCCAAAATACTCAAACACCTGGAAGCTGAATAGCATGCTATTAAATATTGACTGGGTAACCAATGAGATCAAAGAAGAAATTAAAAACATCCTGGAAACTAATGACAATGAAAACACAACAATCCAATACCTATGGGACACAATGAAAGCAGTCCTGAGAGGGAAGTTTATAGCTCTACAGGCCTATCTCAAAAAACAAGAAAAAATGGTAGTAAATCATCTAACTCTACAACTCAAAGATTTAGAAAGAGAGCAACAAGAAAACCCCAGAGTGAGCAGAAGGAAGGAGATAATAAAGATTAGAGCAGAAATAAATGACATAGAGACAAAAAAAACAATACAGAAAGTCAATGAAACCAAGAGCTGGTTCTTTGAAAGGATGAACAAGATTGACAAACCTCTAGCCAGACTCACCAAGAAGCAAAGAGAGAGGACCCAAATAAACAAAATCAGAAACGATAGAGGCGAAATAACAACAGACTCCACAGAAATACAAATGATTGTTAAAAAATACTATGGACAGCTCTACTCCAACAAACTAGACAACCTGGAGGAAATGGACATATTCCTAGAAAAATACAACATTCCAAAACTCAATCAGGAAGAATCTAAAAATCTCAACAGGCCAATAACTATGGAAGAAATTGAAGCAGTCATCAAAAAGCTTCCATCAAACAAAAGCCCAGGACCAGACGGCTTCACAGGGGAGTTTTACCAAACATTCAAGGAAGAACTAAAACCTATCCTCCTCAGACTACTACAAAAAATTCAAGAGGAAGGAACACTTCCAAGCTCATTCTATGAAGCCAGCATCACCCTAATACCAAAACCAGGTAAAGACAACACAATGAAAGAGAATTACAGGCCAATATCCCTCATGAACATAGATGCCAAAATCCTCAACAAAATCTTAGCAAATCGGATCCAGCAATACATCAGAAAGATCATACACCATGACCAAGTAGGATTTATCCCAGGAATGCAAGGATGGTACAATATCCGCAAATCAATAAATGTGATACCTCACATAAACAAATTGAAAGAAAAAAACCACATGGTCATATCAATTGATGCAGAAAAAGCATTTGACAAAATTCAATACCCATTTTTGATAAAAACTCTCAGTAAGGCGGGAGTAGAAGGATCATACCTCAACATAATAAAAGCCATATATGACAGGCCCACAGCCAACTTCATACTCAATGGACAAAAACTAACACCATTTCCCCTAAGAACAGGAACAAGACAGGGATGCCCCCTCTCACCACTCCTGTTCAACATACTACTGGAAGTGTTAGCCATTGCAATTAGGCAAGAAGAAGAAATAAAAGGCATCCAAATTGGAAAAGAGGAAGTAAAACTGTCCTTATTTGCAGATGACATGATACTATACATACAAAACCCTAGAGACTACATCAAAAAGCTACTAGACTTAATACATGAATTTGGCAATGTAGCAGGATACAAAATTAACCCCAAGAAATCTGAGGCATTTCTATACACCAATAGTGAACTTTCAGAAAGAGAGATTATAAAAACAATCCCGTTTACCATCGCACCAAAAAAATTAAGCTATCCAGGAATGAACTTAACTAAAGCAGTAAAAGACCTCTACTCAGAAAACTACAGGACGTTGAAAAAACATATAGAGGAAGACATAAACAGATGGAAGAACATACCGTGTTCATGGATTGGTAGAATCAACATCATTAAAATGTCCATACTACCCAAAGCAATCTATAAATTCAAAACGCACTTCCCATTAAAATACCAACGGCATACTTCATAGATCTAGAACGAACTCTCCAAAAATTCATCTGGAATAAAAAAAGACCCCGAATAGCTGCAGCAATCCTGAAAAAGAACAAAGTAGGTGGGATCTCAATACCAGATATCAAGATGAATTACAAAGCCACTGTTCTCAAAACTGCCTGGTACTGGCACAAGAATAGGCATATAGATCAATGGAATAGAATAGAGAGCCCAGAAATCGGCCCGAACCAATATGCTCAACTAATATTTGACAAAGGAGGCAAGAACATACAATGGAGCCAAGATAGTCTCTTCAATAAATGGTGCTGGGAAAATTGGACAGATATATGCAAGAAAATGAAACTAGACCACCAACATACACCATACACATAAACTCAAAATGGATAAAGGACTTAAATGTACGACAGGAAACCATAAAAATTCTAGAAGAATCCAAAGGCAAGAAAATCTCAGACATATGCCGAAGCAATTTCTTCACTGATACAGCTCCTAGGGCACTTGAAACGAAAGAGAAAATGAACATGCCAAAACCGGTTTGGCTCAGTGGATAGAGCGTCGGCCTGCGGACTGAGAGGTCCCAGGTTCGATTCCGGTCAAGGGCATGTACCTGGGTTGCGGGCATATCCCCAGTAGGAGATGTGCAGGAGGCAGCTGATCGATGATTCTCTCTCATCGATGTTTCTAGCTCTCTATCTCTCTCCCTTCCTCTCTGTAAAAAATCAATAAAATATATATTTAAAAAAAAAAATAAAAATAAAAATAAAAAAAAAAAAGAAAAAAAGAAAGAGAAAATGAACAAATGGGACTACATCAAAATAAAAAACTTCTGCACAGCAAAAGAAACCATCAACAAAACAACGAGAAAACCCACTGTGTGGGAAAACATATTTGCCAATGTCATATCTGATAAGGGCCTAATCTCCAAAATTTATAGGGAACTCATACAACTTAACAAAAGGAAGATAAACAATCCAATCAAAAAATGGGCAAAGGACCTAAATAGACACCTTTCAAAAGAGGACATTCAGAAAGCCAAGAGACATATGAAAACATGCTCAAAGTCACTAATCATCCGAGAAATGCAAATCAAAAGAACAATGAGGTACCATCTCACACCTGTCAGACTGGCTATCATCAACAAATCAACAAACGACAAGTGCTGGAGAGGATGTGGAGAAAAAGGAACACTTGTGCACTGCTGGTGGGAATGCAGACTGGTGCAGCCACTATGGAAGACAGTATGGAGTTTCCTCAAAAAACTGAAAATGAAACTCCCATTTGACCCTGTGATCCCACTTCTAGGAATATATCCCAAGAAACCAGAAACACCAATCAGAAAGGATATATGCACCCCTATGTTCATAGCAGCACAAGTCACCATAGCTAAGATCTGGAAACAGCCTAAGTGCCCATCAGTAGATGAATGAATTAGAAAACTGTGGTACATCTACACGATGGAATACTATGCTGCTCTAAAAAGGAAGGAACTCTTACCATTTGCAACGGCATGGATGGAACTGGAGAGCATTATGCTAAGTGAAATAAGCCAGTCAATGAAGGAAAAATACCACATGATCTCACTCATTCATGGATAACAGAGACCATTATAAACTTGTGAACAATAATAGATACAGAGGCAGAGTTGCCTCAAACAGATTGTCAAACTGCAGCGGGAAGGCCGCGGAGGGTTGGGGGACAGGAGGTAGGGGGATAAGAGATCAACCAAAGGACTTGTATGCATGCATATAAGCATAACCAATGGACATAAGACACTGGGGGATAGGGGAGGCTAGGGGACTGTCTAGGGCAGGGGGGGGAAAAATGGACACATATGTAATACCCTTTGTATTACTTTAAGCAATAAAAAAAAAAAAAAAATTCAGGATAAGACCTGTAATACACCTACCTGTGTAGCTTTGTCCTTCATGCAAGGAGCAGTTTGACCATGATTATCACGAGGCCAGTGCCCTGCAAGGTATGGAGCAGCAAGTGTATCCAGAGAGGAAGTGCGGCGAATAATAGTAGAGGGGCTTGAGGAAGGCGGTCGTGTTTTGTCACCTAAATTTAAGGCAAATATATTTATTTTAAAAATAGATGAAAGAAGAAAAAAAGTAGAACCTAAGTTTTAAAACAGTCAGGAGTTTCCTAACTAAAATATAAATATATATATAACAAAAAGAAATTACAAACTACTAGAGGCCTGGTGCACGAAATTCATGCACGGGTAGTGTCCCTCAAGCCTGGCTGGTGATCAGGGCCGGCCAGAGCCTCCCTTCCCCAGCTGCCAGCTGGGGCCCTCCTTCGTTCCACGCCACCCCCTGGTGGTCCACACACATCATAGCAAGCGATCAGTCTCCCGTCAAACTCCCATGGGGACAATTTACATATTAGCCTTTTATATATAGACTAGTAGCCCGGTGCACAAAAATTTGTGCACTTGGGGGTGAGGGTGAGGGGTGGGGCCAGACCCCTCAGCCCGACCTGCATCCTCTGTCATGTTCTGGGACCCCGGCCACTCCTGGCCTAGGCACAGGCCTACAGGCTTGGGGCGGCCTGGGGGGACCAGTGGCTGATCGGTGCATTAGCACCTGCCAACTCGGGATCCCCGTGGGAGGGCGGCTGGTGGGCATGGCCATTGGCGGATGGGTGCATTAGCACCTGCCAACCCGGGATCCCCGCGGAGGGCCATTTGTGGGCATGGCCAGTGGCGGATGGGTGCATTAGCACCTGCCAACCAGGATCCCAGCGGGAGGGCCGTTTGTGGGCGCAGCCAGTGGCTGATCGGTGTATTAGCACCTGCCAGCCACGGATCCCCACGGGAGGGCCATTTGTGGGCGTGGCCATTGGCGGATCGGTACATTAGCATCCGCCAACCCGGGATCCCCAGGGGTTAGAGATAAGGGAGGAAAAATAAAAGTACTGGGAGAGAAGCAGGGACCTTTGTGATAAGGAAGTATTCAATATCTTGACTGAAGTGGCAGATATAGAAACATACAAACAAGAGTAAAAGTATAGAATTACACACACACACACACAAAAGAATACAAGTAAAATTGAAGACATCTGAATAAAGCAGTGAATTGCACAATGTCAATATTCTGGTTATAACGTTGTAGAGTAATAGTTCTACAAAATGTCATTGGGGAACCCAGGCAAAGTGTACAAAAGATCTCTTTGTTTTATTTCTTACAACTGCAATTACCCCTACAAACACACACACACACACACACACACACACACACACACACAGAAAAGACAAATGTATGTCTATCAATTTAAAAAGTGTTCATCTAGGTTTTAAAATTAAATTGGTATGATATGTAAAATACTCATTCATCATTATACCATCTATACTCAAAAGGACATAAGGCAATTAAGATAAAGTTAAAATTACACTTTAACCTACTTCTATAAAAATCCTTACCTTAGTGAGATTTTGTTACAGTAAATACACTGCAAGAAACCATATTAACCAGGCTGCAGGAGTTCTAATTAAAGCCACATATGCAAAAAATTTTGCATTTCAAGATACAAATAGTTATATACTTAGATGTAAACCAAAAGCAAAATACTAGAGGTAATAGGAAGTTAGAGGTGACGCAGAAGAAACACCCTCATATCTCCTTTTTTTTTTTTTTTTTTTGATGTGGGTTAGGCGTAGGCTTAATTTATGCTGTAAATTAAAGAAAATTAAGAAGCTTAAATATATTAAACATAAATATATGCATTCATAAAATTATACTATTACTAGTGGGCCGGTGCACAGATTCGTGCACGTTGAAAGGAAATTAATTAGAAGAAATATTTTAATATCGCTATTCACCCTTCTCTATAATACAAGTGTCAACCAAACACAATTGACAATGACAGATCAAAACACACCCGCGCAACTGGAACCAGCAAAAGCTTTATATGTATCGTGCATGTGCAAGTCAACTTAGCCTTTTATCTATGTACTAGGAGCCCAGTGCACGAATTCATGCACCTTGCAAGTAACTGTGGGCCCCAAGGCCTTGGTGGGCACAGGGGCAGGTCTCAGCCCATCCTCCACACTCCTGCCCAGGCCCCCTCCTGCCGTGGCCCCCAGTTCCCTGTCTGCTGGCAGCCCTGCTCCCGTTGCCACCGGTGGCTCTGCTTTCACCCACTGACAGTGTGCAGCAATTGGAACCCCCGCTCACCTGCTCCACCATCCTGCCACAGCCAATGCCCACCATGTTCTATGCTCTGCCGCCTGCTGCTGACACCTGCCATGTTCCACGCACGCCCATGGTGGTCAGCGCACATCACAGCAACTAGTTGTTCGGTTGTCCCGCCATTCGGTCTATAAATCCCCTATATATATTAGGGATTTATATATCTACTAGAGGCCCGGTGCACAAAAATTTGTGCACTCGGGGAGAATGGGGCGACCCTCAGCCTGGCCTGTGCCCTCTCGCAGTCTGGGACCCCTCAGGAGATAACGACCTGCTGGTTTAGGCCTGCTCCGGGGTGGCAGAGGGCAGGCCCAATCCCTAGGTGCAGCCCCTGGTCAGGCTCAGAGCAGGGCCAATTGGGGAGTTGGGGCGCCGCCCCCTGTCATGCACAGAGCAGGGCAGATTGGGAAGTTGTAATGCCACCCTCAGTCACGCTCAGGGTAGGGCCGATTGGGGGTTTGGGGCACCGCCCCCTGTCATACTCAAGGCAGGGTCGATGGGGAAGTTGCGGCGCCACCCCATCACGCACAAAGCAGGGCCAATCCGGGGGTTGGGGCACTGCCACCCGTCACACACAGAGCAGGGCCCATCAGGGGGTTGGGGAGCTCCCCCCCGTCACACACAGAGCAGGGCCCATCAGGGGGTTGAGGAGCTCCCCCGTCACTCAGAGAGTAGGGCCGACAGGGGAGTTGGGGCACCACCCCTGTCACACAAAGAGCAGGGCGGATCAGGAGGTTGGGGCACCTTCCCCCATCACGAACAAAGCAGGGTGGATAGGGAGGTTGTGGCCCCACCCCGTCACACACAGAGCCGCAGGGCGATCAGGGGGTTTGGGCGCTGCCCCCTGTCACGCTGATCCCGGTGCCAGGAGGCCTCTCGGCTCCGCTGTTCCCGGTGCTGGGAGGCATATTACCCTTTTACTATATAGGATAGAGGCCTGGTGCATGGGTGGGGCTGGCTGGTTTTCCCTGAAGGGTGTCCTGGATCAGGGTGGGGGTCCCCACTGGGGTGCCTGGCCAGCCTGGGTGAGGGGCTGAGGGCTGTTTGCAGCTGGTCACACACCCTTCAGTGTGGGGGTCCCCACCGGGGTGCCTGGCCAGTCTGGGTGAGGGGCTGAGGGCTGTTTTCAGGGTGGCGGGTGACGGAAGCTCCCAACCGCTCCTTTTTTTCTTTTTTCTTTTTTTAATTCTGGGCCAGCTTTAGCTCTGAGGCTCCAGCTCTTAGGCCTCTGCTGCTGAAAGTAGGTAATCGAAACAATGTATAACTCCAGCTCTGACTCCAGCTCTGAGATCCCGGCTCTCGCAGGTTTCTGGAGTTTTTTTTTAGCTTCTATATGTTACTATGTTTCAAACTGCCCACTCAGAGGCCTGCAGCGGCAGGCGGGGAACGTTGGAGTCCGCCGTCACTGAAGCAAGCAAGCCTCATGTTCAGTTTAAGCTGCCTGGCTGCCGGCCTCCATCTTGGCTGTCAGTTAATTTGCATATCTCGCTGATTAGCCAATGGGAAGGGTAGCGATCGTACGCCAATTACCATGTTTCTCTTTTATTAGTGTAGATTATATAGGATAGGATTGCTTAAATGGGGGGTAGGGGCTTTTTCAGCAGGAGGAGATGCTCTTGGCAGACAAAAATACATAATCCCTATATCTGGACTGATAGCCAGCCATATGCACTGTACTGCCAAACTGGTCATTAAAAAATTGAACTGCTTTCTTACACCTTACACCAAACAGCTGTTGCCCTTAAAACCCCTCCTCAGCCCCAACCTTAGGTTCTGCCTTTGCAATTTACCCAGATTAGGTTCTGATTGGTCGGTTTCTATGCCAGTCAGTGCCAAAAGCTCCGCCTCCTAGGCAGCCATTGGCTCCTCGCAGTTTTCCCAGATTTGGTTCTGATTGATCAGTTTCTATGCCAGTCAGCATCTCTGAGCTTATTTCCCGGCCTGATCAGAGAGGCGGGGCTGATCAGCAGCCGCTCCATCTGAACTGCTGACCTCTCAGAGAGAGAGATGCTCAGCTGTTGGCGAAGCCTGGGGCCTTTCTCTGTCTCCAAGAGGTGAGCAGTTCAGCCTGCTCGCCAGTCCCCGCCCACCTGAGCCTGCTGCGCATGCAGCCTGGCATTTGATCGTCCCTTTGGTCATTTTGAACGTTATGGACCCTCACTCTTTATATATATAGATGGTGACTACAGTTGACAACACTGTTGTATAATTGAAATGTGCTAAGAAATAGAACTTAAATGTTCTCACAAAAGAAGAAGGAAGATGCATAGCAAAAGGAGGAGGAGGAGGAGAAAAATATGTGAGGTGACGAATAAACTAGATGGGAGGAATCCTTTTACAATGGATATCAAATCACAATGTACACTTTAAATGTCTTGCAATTTTATTTGTTAATTATACCTCAATAAAAAAAGAAAAGAAAATCAAATCTTTACAGAAGTTAACTACAATATGGTGTGGCACTAAAAGTTTCAGTCATAGGAGTTTGGAACTCCCAAACCACCTGTACTAGTTCAACTGGTTCCTGTGTTGCTTCAATGACAATAGAGCATCCCAAACCATGGCCCTAGGTATTACATTATAAAGGTTCTAAAACCTGATCAGCTACTGACTTAAAGGCTGTAGTTCCTGTTATCCACAAAATCATTTAAAAAGAAGAAGGGATATACTAGACATAATTATTTGTTCAAAAGGGGGGAAACCCTAGCAAGTGTGGCTCAGTGGTTAAACCATGAACCAGGAGATCATGGTTCGATTCCTAGTCAGGACACATGCCCAAGTTGTGGGCTCAATCCTGTGTGGGGCATGCAGGAGGCAGCCGATCAATGATTCTCTCTCATCATTGATGTTTTTTTCTCTCTCTCTCTCCCTCTCTCTTCCTCTCTTTTCCTCTCTCTCTAAACAGAAAAAAAATCAACAAAAACATATTTTTTAAAAATAGAAAAAATATCCTCAGGTGAGGATTAACAACAACAAAAGTACAGTACAAGTCTAAGATGCTGCAAATATTAAGTTCTGATACCCTACTTTCTCCTGATTATTAGTCTAGAGACCTCCATCTCTTGTTGCTCTTGCCACTTCCTCCACCCCAACAACCAACCAAATTCATACACAACATAATGCATCCAAAGTAAGGGAGAAATTAGCAAAAACACAACTTGCTATCTACGTATCAGCCACACTGCAAAAAATAACTTTTACACATACTGTACGAAAGCCATTTTTTCTAATGATGAGTTTTCAGATTTTCTTTTGGTGCTTCTAGTCACTTTTTTTGTTTTAGAGTACAGCAAAATCACAGTGGGTAGAGATCAGGCTTTTAAGGTCTGTACTAGAGTCTGGTAACCTGCATTTTTACCAAGGACCCTAAGTAATTCTGATAAAGATAAACTAGACCACACTCTGAGAAACATTTCTGGATGTTCACAGGCAATATTCTCTCTAACATGAAATTTCATACAACCATGAAAACTAAGCCTACATTGGCAATTTATGTTATATCCACTAAAACTAGAAGCAAACTAATATGATACACAATAGCCAACTTTTATGATGAGGTACAGTACTCTTTTAAAATTTTCTCTCATGTCATCCTTACCACCAGATGAAAATGACATCCATCACTACCTTTTTCATACAAATGAGAAAGATAAGGGTCAGAAAGTTATTCACTTTCCAATATCACATGGTTTCTAGGTGGCAAAACAGGTATTAAATCCAGACTGTCTACCCAAAGCCGATGCTCCCAACCTCCATGTTATGCTACCTCTCCATTTATAACATATACTAGAGGCCCGGTGCACAAAAATTTGTGCACTCGGGGGGGAAGGGGGGTCCCTCAGCCCGGCCTGTGCCCTCTCGCAGTCTGGGACCCCTCGGGAGATAACGCCCTGCTGGCTTAGGCCTGCTCCTGGGTGGCAGAGGGCAGGCCCAATCCCTAGGTGCAGCCTCTGGTCGGGCTTAGAGCAGGGCCGATTGGGGAGTTGGGGCGCCGCCCCCAGTCATGCACAGAGCAGGGCGTATCGGGAGGTTGCGATGCCACCCTCAATCACACTCAGGGTAGGGCCAATTGGGGGGTTGGGGCACCGCCCCGTCACACTCAAGGCAGGGTCGACGGGGAGGTTGCGGCGCCACCCCCTGTCACGCACAGAGCAGGGCCAATCAGGGGGGTTGGGGCTCCGTACCCTGTCATTCACAGAGCAGGGTCTATCAGGGGGTTGGGGAGCTCCCCCCTGTCACGCACAGAGCAGGGCCCATCAGGGGGTTGAGGAGCTCCCCCCTGTCACTCACAGTCTAGGGCCGATAGGGGAGTTGGGGCACCACCCCGTCACCCACAGAGCAGGGCCAATCAGGGGGTTGGGGCACCGCCACTGTCACACTCAGGGCAGGGCCGATGGGGAGATTATGGCTCTACCCCGTCACACACAGAGCAGGGCCCATGGGGGGAGGGGGGGTTGGGGCGCCGCACCCTGTCACACACAGAGCAGGGCCGATCAGGGGGTTTGGGCACTACCCCCTGTCATGCTGATCCCGGTGCTGGGAGGCATATAACCCTTTTACTATATAGGATAGAGGCCTGGTGCACAGGTGGGGGCTGGCTGGTTTGCCCTGAAGGGTGTCCTGGATCAGGGTGGGGGTCCCCACTGGGGTGCCTGGCCAGTCTGGGTGAGGGGCTGAGGGCTGTTTTCAGCTGGTCACACACCCTTCAGGGTGGGGGTCCCCACCGGGGTGCCTGGCCAGTCTGGGTGAGGGGCTGAGGGCTGTTTTCAGGCTGGCGGGTGACAGAAGCACCCAACCGCTCTTTTCTTTTTTTTTTTTATTCTGGGCCAGCTTTAGCTCTGAGGCTTGGCTCCAGCTCTGAGGCCTCAGCTACTGAAAGTAGGTATCTGGTTTGTTTCGGTTCTATAATCGAAAATCTGTATCAACTCTAGCTCTGAGATCCTGGCTGGCTGAAAGCTGGTTTCTGGGGTTTTGTTTAGCCTCTATATTTGTTACTATGTTTCTTAAACTGCAAGCTCAGAGGCCGGCAAGGCAAGCGGGGAACGTTGGTTTCCTCCCTCACTGAAGCAAGCAAGCCTCATGTTAGTTTCAAGCTGCCTGGCTGCCGGCCACCATCTTGGCTGGCAGTTAATTTGCATATCTCGCTGATTAGCCAATGGGAAGGGTAGCAGTCCTACGCCAATTACCATGTTTCTCTTTTATTAGATAGGATTAGAGGCCCGGTGCACGAAATTCATGCACAAGTGGGGGGGGGGGTACTTCAGCCCATCCTGCACCCTCTCCAATCTGGGACCTCTCGAGGGATGTCCAACTGCCCAGTGGGATTGGGCCTAAAAAGGCAGTCGGACATCTCTTTCATAATCCAGGACTGCTGGCTCCCAACCGCTCGCCTGCCTCCCTGCCTGATTACCCCTAACTGCTTCTGCCTGACAGTCTGATTACCCCCTAACCACTCCCCTGCCAGCCTGATCGACGGCCTAACTGCTCCCCTGCCAGCCCAATTTCCCCTAACTGCCTTCCCCTGCCGGCCTGATCACCCCCAACTGCCCTGCCTTGCCAATCTGGTCGCCCCCAACTGCCCTCCCCTGCAGGCCTGGTCCCCCCAAACTCTCCTCCCCTGCCAGCCATCTTGTGTCCACCTGGGGACAGCCATCTTTGACCACATGGGGTGGCCATCGTGTGTGTGGAGTGATGGTCAATTTGCATATTACTATTTTATTAGACAGGATATTTGACATTTTATTAAGATGAAATGAGGTAAAAAGAGGAAAGGCACAAAAACAAACCTCACCTTTTTCATTATTTTATCTACAGTTAACACTGTTGCCAACTCACCTTTCTCTAAGCCTTTCTCAGTTTCTAATGACAAACCACATTGCCATGGACACAGCAGGCACTGAAGGTGGGAACACAGATTGGTGTAGCCATTATGGAAGACACTGAGGAGGTTCATCAAAAAATTAAAAATGGGCCCTGGCCAGTGGTGGGTCAGTTGTAGGAGTGTCATCAAAAGGTCCCAGATTTTAAAACCAAGATGGTGGCATAGGTAAACACCGGAAATTGCTGCCTCCCACAACAACTTCAAAAATACAACTAAAAGACAAAACAGACATCATCCAGAACCACAGGAAGGCTGGCTGAGTGGAAATTCTACAACTAGAAGGAAAGAGAAAAGCACACTGAGACTCAAGAGGAGGTGCGGAAGTGAATTGCAGAGGTATGGAGGCTCAAGTGCTCACGCGGAAGGGGGCTGGCACCTGAGGACGCCGCTGTCTTTTTGAATTGGGAGGGAGTCACAAGCTCCTGACTGCTCTGAACTCCAGTTCCCGGAAGTCTCTGGGGACCCAGGACTCATACAGGGAGAAACTAAACTGTCTGGCAGCAGGCAGAACTCGGAACTTGAGGGAGGCTTTCCCTCAGAGGTGCTTGCAGCAATTACCAGGACACTGAGACGCGCGGCTCCTTAGGGCAGGGCTGAGGATCAGCCATAGCTGCTTGCTCCACCCTGTTGATTCCCTGAGACCCTGCCCCGCCCAGGCTGTGGCAGAGGCTTTTGCATATGAATGCCCTGGCCCTTTGCAATCTGAAAATTACCTAACAAACTGGAGCTGGGCCAGACAGACCCAGAACTTCCAAGAGAAGGCCCAAGGCCCCACAGCACCTTGCATTGCTTCACAGCTGGGCCTCATCTGGGCACCTCCAAACCCCAAACAAGGAAGGGGAATCTGCAGACCTCTTCGTAGCTCCTGCTGGGTAGCCTCAGGCAGAGGCTAAACTAGCACCTCCTTAGATCCAAGAGCCAGTGTACCCAGTGGTCAGAGTGGGACCATCCAGACTACAACTCCTCAGATCCATAAGGGACACACTCAGTGGGCAGATTCAGTGAGCACCAAAGCCCCACTGAAGCAAGTCTTGACCCAGAGGGTGTCTTCAGCACAGTTCTCCCACTGCAGACACAGCTGATTCTCAAGGCCAATTGGCCTGGAGGTCAATTCCTCCCAGTGATACCTACAACAATCAAGGCTTAACTACAACAAGACTGTGCACAAAGCCCACAAAGGGGTGCACCAAGAGTGTCCACCTCAGGTAATTGGGGAGGCTGAGCCACTGGGCCCTATAGGACACCTAGCACACAAAGCCACTCTACCAACACAGGGAAGCATTAAAAATGTGGAGACAAAGAAACAGGTCACAAATGACAGAAATGCAGGAAAGCAAACAACTGGATATAGAGTTCAAAACCATGGTTATAAGGTTTTTCAAGAATTCTCTGGAAACCACCGATAAATTTAGTGAGACCCCTGAGGATATGAAAAAGGACCAACTAGAAATTAAGCATACACTGACTGAAATAAAGAATAATATACAGCGATCCAACAGCAGACAAGAGGATCACAAGAATCAAGTCAAAGATTTGAAATACGAAGAAGCAAAAAATACTCAACAGGAAAAGCAAAAAGAAAAAAGAATACAAAAATATGAAGATAGTGTAAGGAGCCTCTGGGACAACTTCAAGCGTACCAACATCAGAATTATAGGGGTGCCAGAAAAGAGAGGGCAAGACATTGAAAACCTATTTGAAGAAATAATGACAGAAAACTTCCCCTACCTGGTGAAAGAAATAGACTTACAAGTCCAGGAAGCACAGAGAACCCCAAACAAAAGGAATCCAAAGAGGACCACACCAAGACACATCATAATTAAAATGCCAAGAGCAAAAGACAAAGAGAGAATCTTAAAAGCAGCAAGAGAAAAACAGTCAGTTACCTACAAGGGAGTACCCATACGACTGTCAGCTGATTTCTCAACAGAAACTACGCAGGCCAGAAGAGAGTGGCAAGAAATATTCAAAGTGATGAATAGCAAGAACCTACAACCAAGATTACCTTATCCAGCAAAGCTATCATTCAGAATTGAAGGTCAGATAAAGAGCTTCACAGATAAGAAAAAGCTAAAGGAGTTAATCACTACCAAATCAGCATTATATGAAATGCTGAAAGGTATTCTTTAAGAAGAGGAAGAAGAAAAAGATAAAGATAAAAATTATGAACAGCAAATACATACCTATCAACAAGTGAATCTAAAAATCAAGGGAATAAAAAATCTGATCAACAGAGTAAACTGGTGAATATAATAGAATCAGGGGCATGGAAAGGGAGTGGACTGACAATTCTTGGGGGGAAAGGGGTGTAGGGGTGCAGGAAGAGACTGGACAAAAATCGTACACCTATGGATGAGGACAGTGGGAGGGGTAAGGGCAGAGGGTGGGGTGGGAACTGGGTGGAGGAGAGCTATGGGGGGGGAGGGGAACTGTAATAATCTGAACAATGAAGATTTAATTTAAGAGAAAAAAAAAAAAAAAAGGTCCCGGATTTGATTCCCATTTAGGACACATGCCTAGGTTATGGGTTTGATCCCTGGGCCTTATTGAGGCTCATGCAGGAGGCAACCAATCAATGTTTTTTTCTCTCTCTCTCGCTCTCTCTCTCCCCCTCCTCCCCCCCTCTAAAAATCAGTAAAAAAAAATCCTCGGGTGAGGATTTTAAGAAAATATTAAAAACGAAATTTCCTTATGACCCAGTGATTCCACTTTTGTGAATATATCCAAAGGAACCTAAAACACTAATTCAAAATAATATATGCACCCCCTATTTTCATTGCAGCATTATTTACAATTAAAGGCCTGAGGCACGAAATTTGTGCAAGGGGCTCAGCTCTCGCAGCCGCGGCAACCTGCCTCGGCCCTCACAGCTGCGGCGGCTTGCCTTGTGGCTTGCCTCGCCCCTCGCAGCCCCGGCTTCCTCCAGAAGTACGTCAGCAAGGTAGTTTGGCTGTCCAGTCTAATTAGCATATTATGCTTTTATTAGTATAGACTAGAGGTCCAGTGCACAAAATTCATGCATGGGGGGTGGGGGTCCCCTCAGTCCAGCCTGCACCCTCTCCAATCTGGGACTCCCCAGAGGATATCGACTGCCGGTTTAGGCCCAATCCCTGGGATCGGCCATCAGAAATCCATCTCACAACCCAGGACCGCTGGCTCCTAACTGCTCCCCTGCCTGCCTGCCTGATTGCCCCTATTTGTTCCCCTGCCAGCATGATCACCCCTAACCGCCTCTGCCTGCCGGCCTGATCGCCCCTAACTGCCCCCATGCCGGCCAGGTCGCCCCCAACTGCCCCCCACCGCTGGCCTGGTCGCCCCCAAATTCCACCCCTACCAACCTGTTCGCCTCCAAATGCCCCCCTGCTGGCCCAGTCACCCCCAACTGCCCCTTCCCTGCTAGCCTGGTCGCCCCCAACTGCGCCCCCTGCAGGCCTTGTCACCCCACGCAGCCTGTTGTTGAGTCACTTGGTTGTCCCTCACTAACCCCCCTGCTGGCCTGATTGCCCCACGCAGGCTGTTTGTTCAGTCGTTTGGTCGTCCCTCACTAACTTCCTGCCTGCCTGTTCGCCCCACGCAGCCTGCTGTTTGGTCATCCGTCCAGTTGTTTCGGTCATGAGGGCCCCTGGCTTTTTATATATTAGAATAGTCAAGGTATGGAAGCAACTCAAGTGCCCATCCAGAGATGAATGGATAAAAAGGCTGCGGTACATTTACACAATGGAATACCAATCGGGCTTAAAAAAAGAATGAAATCTTACATTTTGTGACAGCATGATGGACCTAGAGAGTACTATGCTAAGTGAAATAACTCAGAAAGAGACATACCATATGATTTCACTTATATGTGAAATCTAATGAACAAAATAAACAAAATAGAAACAGACTCATAGATACAGAGAACAGAATGACAGTTATTAGAGGGGAGAGGGGTTGGAGAGCTGGGTGAAAAAGTAGAAATTGGTAGTAACAGTACAGTCGCAGAGATGTAGATTACAGCATAGCGAATGTAGTCAGTAATATCAATGATAACTGTATGGGGACAGGTGGATACTTGAAGCAGTGATACATGATTTTCAAACCACTTTGTTGTACATCTGAAACAAATACAGAATATGGGATGTAATTGAAAAAAATTAATTATCTGTCAGAATGGGTGCTTGGATTACCTTATCACAACGATTTTCAACCCTTTTTATCTCATGGCACATAAACTAATTACTAAAATTCTGTGGCACACCAAAAAAATATATTTTATGCTGATCTGACAAAAAAAAATAGGTATAATTTTGATTCATTCACACCAGATGGCTATTGTTGTGTTGGCTACTGTCATTTTTTTTTATTTCACAATCTAAGGGAAATGAGTTCAGGGCCCGTGACTAGTCAGGTATTGCATGTTTTAAAAATTCTTGCGGCACACTGGTTGAAAATCACTGCCAAATAGTAGTCAAGAAAAGGGGAGTTCTCAGAGCCAATGATTAGCTCTAAACCTGGAGGAATAAGGCAACTGTGTAGGAATCCAACCCTCTAAGGATCCTGAGACGTTCAACTCAAGGACTTTTAGATACTGGATCCCTAATAAGGTTATGGCATCCAGTTCATCCCAGAGACACCCAGAAAGTGGTAGCCTGATCTACATGGACCCTGGAATTTGAGTCAGATGAGGTTTACAAAACTATATAAGGTGGACACTTCCCCTCTACCAGTAAAGATTTCTAAATTCCACTGAGGCTGTAAACTGACCTCTAATCTAAAAGACTCTTCCTTAGGCCCTGGCTTTTTAGCTCAGTTAGAGATCAAAGCATCATCCCAAAAAGCTAAGGTTGGGGGTTCAATCTCCGGACAGGGCACATGAAACAACCAAGGAAAGCATAAATAAGTATAATAACAAAGCAATGTTCTCTCTCTCTCTCTCTCTCTCTGTCTCCCTTCCTCTCTCTAAAATCAATCAATAAGTAAAATAGCCCTACACAGTTTGGCTCAGTGGATAGAGCATCGGCCTTCAGACTGAGGGTCCCAGATTCGATTCTGGTCAAGGACACATGCTCGATCCTCAGTAGGGGTCATGCAGGAGGCAGCCAATCAGTGATTCTCTCTCATCGTTTTTTAAAATATATTTTTATTGATTTCAGAGAGGAAAGGAGAGGGGAGAGAGAGATAGAAACATCAGTGATGAGAGAGAATCATTGATTGGCTGCCTCCTGCATGTCCCCTACTAGGGATGAGCCCACAACCCAGGCATATGCCCTTGACCGGCATCGAACCTGGGACCCTTCAATGCGCAGGCTGGCACTCTATCCACTGAGACAAACCAGCTAGAGTCTCTCTCTCATCATTGATGTTTCTATCACTCCCTCTCCCTTCCTGAAATCAATAAAAATAAATAAATACTTTTTCCTTTTCTCTCTTTCCAGTTTTAGTCTGAGAAAAAAAGCAAAATGCAAATGGTCTAGTTTGTGCTACGAAGACTTGAAATCTGAAAATTGTTCTACTCTGCATGGAAATTCACTAGAGTGAAACAATACAATCCTGGGAAGGAAGCTATCAGACATTCACTTCAGCATAACTTAGTAACAGATGGTATCCCTTTTCAGTTGAGAGTGCTGCATTAGAGGAAAAAGTTGTTTTAGTTTTGGGGGGTTTTTTTGGAGGGTGGGTAATGAGAGGGTTAATTTAACAGCATGAATACTCTAAGGAATAACAGATCTGAGGAAAGGGAGCTATGGGAAGCATGACGAATGGGCACATTAGGAACCTGAGATCCCTGGAAATCCAACAACTCAGTTCTAGAGATCAGAAGGAAAGAGCACCTTTCTCCACACACAGCCAATACCTAATTTTACCCTCTCTCCCTAGACTGCCGCTCTGCTTCAAGGGTCAAACCGTTAAGAGGGTAGCCAGAGTGCATTCTCAGAATGCAGCCACCACCTCCTACCAACCTACCTCCACCTCTATGCCCACTTAAGCAGCTCTCCTTCCCTTCCACCTGCCACGCACTATGCCAGCTCCAGAGGGCTGAAAGTAAACTGAGGCAATTATGGTCACCAGGTATCTCAAAGAGTTACTTCAAAAACTAAGCACATGCAACTTTGCTGTGCTATATATTTCCCAGGTTCTATCTTATACATCATAAAGCTACTGCCTTGATATAAGGTAAAAGATAGGATTGAAGTATCTCGCAGCAGAGTTCAAATATCAACTCTAATAGTTGTTACTTAAGCTCTTTAAAACCTACTGTGAAAATTAAAATGGGAACTTGTAAGTAAATCACCCACCATTATAGCAGAAGCTCAGTAAAGTGGTAGCTATTTTTTGAAGAGGATGTAGTACTTTTAACAATCAGTTTTTAAAAAGCACTTTGCATTTTCAAAATATTTAAATCAGTACTCTTGCTTTAATTAGAAAACACTATTGATCATTTTTCAGGGCAATTCTCTCCAAAAAATCTGGTAAAATAATATATGATAAAATAAATAGTAGGAAAGGTTCACCCTACTCCCTGCATTTCTGAATGAACCTTTGAAATCACTTCATCTGTTTTATTTGGTTAGGAAGTACTGTACAAAGTTTCCTGAAATTCCCAGCCATTCTGCCTGAAAGATTTTAACAGAAATTCCCCAGAAAAAGGAAAGACAAAGGTCTATGTTGACAGTATTAACACGCAAACTAAAAACCATCCACATCTTTCTTCACTAGGTCCTAACAGGAAGGCAATCAGATAATAAATTTTACCTCTGTTTCCCCAATCCGAATGTCTCTATTGAGTTTCTCTTTATGAATGACTCCACGAGAACCCAACAACTCAGTTCAAGACCTTTCCAGGGACCTTGCTCAGGTGTAGAGGAAAACAACCAATTTTAGGTCCAGAAAATGATCACAGAAAAACCCCAGATTTTCTTTCGCTTTTTTTAGAAAAACAAAGGAATGGTTTTACATCCTAAGCACAGAATCAGTCGGTATACGAGAAAGACACGCAGACCCTGGGACAAAGCCCATAACCGTCCAGAGCAGCGGTTCTCAACCTGTGGGTCGCGACCCCTTTGGCGGTCGAACGACCCTTTCACCGGGGTCGCCTAAGACCATCCTGCATATCAGATATTTACATGACGATTCATCACAGTAGCAACATTACAGTTATGAAGTAGCCACAAAAATAATTTTATGGTTGGGTCACAGCATGAGGAACTGTATTTAAAGGGCCAGAAGGTTGAGAACCGCTGTTCCAGAGGAACCTGCTTCCTTCCCTGCGCTCCGCGCCAGCCCCTTCCCGAGGCTACGGACGCGCTCACACTCTCCCGGGCTCAGACTCTGCGGGTACCCGCAGCTGCCGCGCTGACGTTTTCAGTCCCGCAAATCTGGGCTGTGTGGGGAGAGAAATACTCAGCAGCCGCGTGCCACCTTCACATGAACCTTGTCACTCGGACGAGGGGACAGCCCGCGCCCCGCCTCACCGCCAGCGGAGGGTGGGCAGGTCCGCAGGAAGCGGCCGGCGGCCAGGGGCCCGGGTTTACCGTCCACACACATCGGAACAAGCACAGGTGAGCGGCGGCCCCGCCGCGGGCGCGGACAAGCGGGGACTGGCTGAGGCGAGGGATGAATGAGGCGGGCAAGGACCTGGGGGGGGGGGCCGCCGCGGGATGGGGGGGCCGCCGCGGGGCAGGCGGGTCCGCCCCACTCGGGCCCCGCCCCCGGCCGCCCCGGCCCCGCCGCAGCGCCGCAGTCCCCGCGCGGTAGCGACGCGCACCCCGGCCCCTGCCCCGCGCCGCCCGGCCCCCAGCACTTACCTGCTTTGCAGACCGGGGCGCTGGGGCTCCGCCTCTCCGGGGAGCAGCGGCTCTGCTCCGGGGACCGCCTCCGGTGGCGGACGCGGGCCGGGGGTGGGGCCGCGCTCACCTCGCCCGTCCACAGGTGGGTGGGCGACGAACACGGCGACGACACGGTGCCCAGCAGCGGCGGCGGGGCCGGCGGCCGCGGGGGGCTCCCGCGGGCTCCGGGCGCGGCGCCGCGCGTGGGGCTGGTGCCTCGCGTGGAGGTGGCTGACGCGCCCGTCTGCGTGGCCACGGTGGGGCTGGTGCGCGCGGCCGCACTCCCGCCGCCGCGCGTGGGGCTGGTGCTGCGCGAGGCCGTGCGCAGGCCCCCGCCGCCCGAGGGGCCTGAGGCGCCGCCACAGCCGCCGCCGTTGTTGCCGCCGCCGCCGCCGCTGCTCCGCGTGGGGCTGCCATGTTGCTGCTGCTGCTTCAGCTGGAACGGAACCGTCGCCCTCATGGGCTGCAGGCGGCTCCCGGCGCCCCCGGTCGTGGCGACCGCACCGCCCCCGAGGGCGCCGGCCGGCGTGGGGGACCCATTGCGCCTCATCCGCTGGGACATGGTCCACCCTCCCCGGTGACTGGGCGAGACGGGGGCGGGGGCCGTTGCTGGGTTGAAGGGGAAAAGGTTCTCGAGGCCGAAGAGAAGGCCCCCGCGACGGGGTGACGAAGCCGAAATCCGGGGTGCGGGGGGCGCCCGGGCCGCGGCCGGCAGCGAGGAGGTGGTGCAGCCGCCGCCGCCGCTTCTCCTCATCAACAATAGTGTCTCCGCCGCTGCCCCCGCCCCCCGCGCACGCCCATTGGTGCAGCGTCAGCCGCGCTCGAGCCGCTCCGCCGCGCCCATTGGCTGCCGGCAGCTCGGGCCCTGGCCCCCGGGGCCTAACAGAGCCTGGCTTTGCGCGGAGACCGTCCGCTCTTTAACGAGAGCAGCCCGCCCCCGGGATGGGGTGCGGGGGGAGCGGGGAGCCGGCCGTGTGTATGTGTAGCGCGTGCGCGCGCGCCAGTGTGTGTACACGTGAGTGCGCGTGCGCGCGCCTGGCCCCGCGCGCCTCCGGTCCACGCAGGGCAGCCCCGGGCGCTCGGGCTGGAACGTTGCCAACGAGAATGTCCCGAGCCGGAGCCGTCCCCGGGGATGTCCCGAGTCTGTCCTCACCCGTCTCCTCTCCCCTCCGTGTGCCCCGACCGAGGCCGGGTCCCTGGCCTTTTCTCTGGATCTTTTTGTTCTGTCCTAAAGCCATCAACGTTTGGGCAGGGCTCACAGGAGGAGAGATTACGTTCATCTGAATGGCATGTTGCACCTCGTGTCCCTTTTAATTCATCTTTACAAAGAGCCAAGTCCCGGGAGGCCAGGCCTGCTGGTCAGCGTGCACTTGGAGGTTGTATCCACGAGGTCCGGTTATCCAACGCTGTTACCATCACCACCATCACCCCCACCCCCACCCCCGGCACCTCGAGTCACCGGAGATTTTTTTCATCCGCTGCTGCCCAGCCCCCGGGTTCCTGGGGAAGATGTCCGCTACCCTGCAAGTTTGTGAAGGGCCTCGGTTTACCAAGGGCCTCGTTTGATCTTCACGGTCATTATTTGAGGCAGAACTGGGCTGGCCGTCCACGTTGTCTTCTGGTGCAGGAAACAGGTCTCTGTGTGCCGGGCAAGCACTCGGGAAGACAGGCAGCAACGTCAGTGCTAACATAACCTTAGGCGCTCCTCGTGAAGACAAAAAAAATTTTAAAAAAATAAAAAATGGTGGAATCTTACCGCACATACTCACCTCTCGGGCTATAAATTGCTTCCCCTTTGCGACTTTATTAAATGTCCATTCTAGACAGATTTCATCTTGTAAAAATGTGGGAGTGGAAGGTGCGGGATGATTTGCTCTGGACCCGAAATTCCACTGGGTCCCTGTGCGTTGCGGTGGGAAGCCTGTGAGGACCTAGAGACTCAGATCCCAGACCCACCACCGCCTCCGTGACCTTTCACAGGTCCCTGGCCAGTTCCCTTACCTGTAAAATGCAGCTCTACGCCTCCTCTTCCATCCGATGGTTGTGATTATCAGCCACGGGGTAAACGAGCATGTGGTATGTAGAAGGCACTCGCGGTTCCAGGGTCTCAGAGTGATTCAGTGGCCCACGTCTCCCCCTTTTCCCTATTCCTCCTCCCCCCCCACCGCAGAGAGGCCCCAAGTCCCAGAAAATACCTCGTTGGCTGGATAGACCTGGCATCGCTACCATTCCCACAACCTGGAGTGAAAACAAAAATAGCTTCTCACTAGACAGGACATACAGGAACCTGCCTGCAAGATCCATGCAGAGCGATAAGGCTAGTCTTAACACAGGAGAGAAGATAAGCCTTTAAATAAGGATTTCATGTCCTGTACCAAGTAAGAGCTCTATATATTTACTGAATTAAACTGCAAGAGTTCAGCAGCCCTAGTGTCTTAGGCTTCCTGATCAATCACCTTTTTTAAATTAAATCTTTATTGTTGAAAGTATTACAGCCTGCTGGCACGGCTCAGTGGTTGAGTGTTGCACTATGAACCAGGAGGTCATGGTTCGATTACCCGTCAGGGCACATGCCCGAGTTGTGGGCTTCATCCCCACTGAGGGGCATGCAGGAGGCAGCCGATCAGTGATTCTCTCTCATCATTGATGTTTCTATCTCTCCCTTCGTCTGAAATCAATAGAAATATATGTACTTTAAAAGTATTACATATGTCCCCTTTTTTCCTCCATTGACACCTTCTACCCTGCCCCTTTCCCCATAACTTTTGATGTTACCAAACTAGAGACCTATTTGTTGAAAGCAAGAGACTTTTAGCTTTTCTGAGCTAAAGTACTAACGTCAGCACAGAAGTTTGTTAGATAAAAGAGTTAAAAATGGCCCTAACTGGTTTGGCTCAGTGGATAGAGCGTCAGCCTGCGGACTGAAGGGTCCCAGGTTCGATTCCGGTCAAGGGCATGTACCTTGGTTGCAGACACATCCCCAGTAGGAAGTGTGCAGAAGGCAGCTGATCGATCTTTCTAACTCTGTATCCCTCTCCCTTCCTCTCTGTAAAAAATCAATAAAATATTTTTTTTAAAAAAGAGTTAAAATGTCCTTGGCTCAATCATGAGTTCACCTTTTGCTTCTAGTCATGTTTCCTGTGGAAACCAAAAACTCTATAGCTCCAGAAAATGCTCTTTTTCATCTTGACAGTCTCAGGCTTACCTAAGTGAGGGCATGTCAGCTGAAGCAGGTGTCAGCCATTTCAGCCCCCTTTGTACTAAAGGATATTTGTGATGACTTGCAAGTAAAACTTGGAAGATATGAAATCATTCAAGAATGCAAAAAAAAAAAACACTCGGATACTTTAGAACTTTTTGTCTGAGTTTAAGATATAATGGCAATGCATGAAAGCATCATGTACTTGACTTCATTATCTGTCATTGAAGATTCAAAACAATGCATCAAGGTGATGTATTGGTCTTCAGTTTGATAGTATAGCTATGAAGAGTGTCCTTGTATTTCAGGGATCAACAAAACAAATGTCTCCCTCTGGCTTAAACCTTTAACCCTGTTCTTAGAGTATCATTCAGATTTTCCATTTGCTCTCCAAGGTTGAAATGTGACTATATGAAGCTGAGGAAGCAACACGTTGGAATGGTTTATCTATATTTAAACTCCAGAAGACAAAATTAATAGGCTCATTTGCTTCTGTGCTTTTTTAACTCTTTAAAATGATCTTCTTACGGTAAAGGAAGGTGGATTTTAAGAAAAACTTTGTAGGTTTTTTTTTTCTTCCCCTGGTTTTAGTAGAATTAGCCATATTCTTTTATAAATCTCTAAATTAATGTCATTGAATGGAACACTCTACAGCCACTAAAATGATAATTATGAAGTCTTAAGTTCCTTTCATTTTAAAATAGAAAAAATGAAAATTATGCATTCAGCTGCATATATACAAAAATTCATTGTAGCTGCAATAATACAAAAATGTTCATGCATTATAAACAAACTAGAGGACCATTGCACGAAGATTTGCGCAATAGGCCTTCCTTCCCCTGGCTGCTGGCACCAGTTTTCCTCCAGCACCCGGGACCCAGGCCTTTGGTCCAGCCTCAGCGGAGAAGCCAAGCCTCTTCAGTCTTCCCTCGTCTTCAGTCTTCCCTCGGGCCAGAGCCTTCAGTCTTCGCTCTGTGCCTGCATATGCAAATTAACCCACCATCTTTGTTGGGTTAATTTGCATACTCATCCTAATTGGCTGGTGGGTGTAGCGGAGTGATGACCAGTTTACATATTTCTCTTTTATTAGTGTATATATTGGAGGATAAAATACTGATATGAAAATAGAACAGTCATTTTTAATGTGGGATTTGGGGCGGTGTTTCCCCCCCCCCAAGAAATATTGATATATGATTTCCTAATAAAAGGGCAGAATTATCAGAACTTAAATTGCAAAGTGATATCCTCTACTTAAAATCTGCTGCTTCACTGAGACTTTGGTCTCGACTAGTTCAGCAAGGCCTTCTATAGCACTACCCACTCCTGTGTTACTCTTACCTCTCTGACTACGCCTTGATCTCTTTCACTGGCTCCTTCTCAACCTGACCCTTATATGGTGAGAGTGCCTCAGGACTCCATCCCAAGTCTTCCCTCCACTCATTCCCTAACCAGAGAGCTTCATTTGTACATAAAATTTTACTGACCATCACATTGCCATCTATTCAATTGCTGCTTGACATCTCTCCTTGGATTTCTCACAGATGCCTCAAACATTGTCCACACCTGAATTTGTCATCATCCCACCATTCACCCAGCAACAACTGGTGGCTCTTCCAGTGTTCTATTATCTCAGTATATGGATCCACTGTCTACTCAGTGGTCTAAATTAAAACCCTGAAGTCATCTTGGCTCTCTGGCTCCCTTGTGGCAGGTTCATTTATCTTAACTACTCCAGCTTCTAAATCTCTTGTGAATCTACCACTATCCTCCAAACTCACCATCTCTTCTAGCCATGCTTCTCCTCTTCTCTGACCTGTGCTCTTTCTTATACTTACCTAGCCAGTCTCCCTAGATCATTTATGCCCCAGTTTACTTCTCCAAGCACCCAACTTTCCCAAGTTCCCCATTTCTCACCTGCAGTCCAGTCCCCATACATCTATAGTGGTCTTTTAAAAACACAAACTTTGTCCCAGTCTGGTGGCTCAGTTGGTTGGAGCATTGTCCCATACTTAGGTTGTGGGTTCTGTCCCCAGTCAGGCATGTATGGGAGGCAACCCATTGCTCTCTCTCTCCCCACCCCATCTCTAAGATAAATAAAAATACCCTCCAGTGAGGATTAAAAAAACAAACACACACACACACACACACACACACACACACACACACACACACAATCATCTCACTCTACAGCCTGGAGCTTTCCATTCCTCTTAGGAAGATGCGCCCAGTCCTGAGGTTTACCACATAATCCATAGGCCCACCTGTTCCCCTCTGAGCTCCAGCCATGCTGGTCTCCTGTGATTTCCCCCAAATACTCCATACTCCCATCCAGAGGCCTTCACATTTATTTCCTCTGCCGCCAACAGTCCTCACTCTCATCACTTGGCCAACTCTTGATCAAAGTTTTTAGATCAGGGGGCCTCTTAAACTAGCTTTCTCACATTTACAACATTTACCATGCTTCCCTATTGTAGTTATTATAACACAATGATCTGTTCAGTATCTATTTTTCTTTTTAATGTTAAGCTCTTGGCTGCCTTCTATATGCAGAGCACTGTGAGAGACATTGGCTCTACAGCAATGAACAACCCACAAGCTCCTTGTCCTCTTGAACATACATCTGTTGGAAACAATGAACAAAACAGGCATGGATGCACACACACACATTACCACACACCTGAGTAAATTACCACTTGCAACGTCCTGTAAAGGAAGCCATAGAGTGCCAAGAAGGAGAACAATGGAGATATAGCTAAGCTAGGTGGGAAGGACTTTCTGAAAAGGTGACATTTAAGATGAGACCTGAAATATAAGAAGGTGCTATTCATGGGAAGAGCATTCCAAACAGGAAATAGTTGTATAGAGACTGAGAAAGGAAAATGCTCTGTGTGTTTAAGGAACCCAGGTAAGACCAGTGTCAACAAAGGGGAGAGTAGTTCAGAGATAAGACTGAAGAGGCTAGATGATATAGAGACTTTTAGGCCCTGGTAAGGGATTCAAATTTTATTTATTTATAAATGCAATGGTGATCTTGAATAAAGCTGAGTCCACTCATTGCCTGTATCAGCATAGCATCTCATTCAAAAGAAACAACAGATAACAAAACTAAAAATGAAAAGCAATCCAATATTTACTGAAGTCTATGAAAGGTACAAAGGGAAATTTCTGGGCATAAGTCTCAGTAAACATGATTTTATAAATCTTGATCCATCTAAGTTCTACTCAGCACAGCAACAGTCTCCAATCTCTCTTCTTTCTAAATATTACAAACACCCTCCCCCATCCCCCCACCCCAAAAATAAAACAAAAAAACTAGTGAGACCTGGACCTGGATCTTCTTTGGCCTCATTCTCTCACCTTCAAAAGTCCATTCTTGCTCTATCCTTTCTGACCTCACCATTTCTGCATCTCTACTCCAGAACCCAGAGTAGGATCTTCCCAGAAAGGTGTAGGAATGAAAGAATACTTACATTTTCTGGTTTTTAAATTTGTTTTGTTTGTGTTTGTTATCACTACTGTTTGATGTTGCTTTCACACTGGGAATCCACTTTGGCCACTGTGCAGAGAATGGCTTATAGTGGAGCAAGAAGCAGCAAGGCAAATAATGTGGCACCTATTGCAAAGAAGGCGTTCGAGCAAGGGGCGTTGCAGAGAGGAAAACAGTGGATGGATTAAAAATCTACCTTCCAGGTAGAACTAATTTGTCTTGCAGGTGATAGGGTGAGGGAGACGAGCTGTCAGGAGTGTCCCCAGGTCTCTGGCTTGAACACCTTGGTGGGTGGTGGCCTGTTTACGGAGATAGAAAGAGAGGAGAGAGGGACAGTCTTTGGATCAAAATCAGTCTAGGTTTGGATGTATTATGTTTGAGTCTATTATGAATTATTTAAAGGGAGACATTGAAAAGGCAGCTGTACATATAAGACAAGTTCTGAGAGGTCAGTCCGGGAGGTGTAAATTTGGGACTTGGGGCAAATAGATGTTATTTGTGGCTGTGTGAGCAAATGAGATCACCTAAGGACTTTCGGCTACTTCTCGGTCTTAGCACAGTGCCAGGTACACTCTAAGTGCTCAAAAACATTATAATTTAAGCTCCTGTCTGTCTGTCGTGTTCTCCCTTGTGTCCTCATGCCTAGGACAGGGTCTGGCATATGGTAGGTACTCAATAATTTCTTGTGAATGGAATGAATGGTTTAGCAACTGTACCATTCACAGCAGCAAAACAGTGATTTCAATCCCATGTCCCTCAGAAACCAAAGTCCATTTGCTTTCACCATAGGATGGTGCTCTCTCTAGTTCAGCAGATAGTCTCAAAGGCTAGGTGAGAAAAGCAAGTTCATGGTATTTCGTTATATAAAAGAGGAAACTAAAGACGTTCCATGGCTTGCCTAAAACTACAGCCTACGTCTTTTGATTTATATTCCAGCATTCCTTCACCAGAGTAGGACTGACTTTCAACAGACCAGCAGCTGCTGGAGATATGTGGTACCTACCAATTAGCATAAGCTGTGAAGAGAAAGAAAAAACACACCTAAAAACATAGGTTTGGAAGTGGTATTACAACTTAAAGCAATCTTCTGCTATTCTGCCATGCAAACTTTTCCATCCAAATTCAGGTGAAATATCATATGGCCTTTTCCACTTGCCAAAGCAAGATATTGGCTCCCTCCTCCCTTTGTTCACTGATATTGTGCTGTCAGAGATATGGTTCCCATTATACCAGCAGTTTTGTATCCTTTCAGAAAATCTTCCTGTATTAAAAGATATGTTAATGAACAAAGGCATTAATACACAACGGTGCTTTGCTCCTCCTTTAAGGATTACAGTTATCTACATGCTTGTATGTGCATGCATAGAATATTTCTGGAAATTCTCCCAAGAAACTGGCCTGTGAAAAGAGGAACTGGGAGGGGCGGGGAGAGAAAGATATGGTGGGAAGGACTTTAGATCCTTTTTTTATGCATACCCTTTTTACTATTTTTGAGGTTTTCGATGCATGTTCACACATTAGCTTTCTTTAATGTTTTTTCACATATTAGTTTTAGAAAAAAAATTGAATGTAAAAACTTAATCTCAGAAAACCGGTTTATTTTAGTGAACCTTAAGTTTAAAATTGGGATTTATTACTGATCATCACAGTCTCATATAAGCATCAGTACCCAAAATATTTCTGGATTTTGTTTAGGTTAAATAATATTGAGAAAATCCTTGTCCACAAAAATATGTAATTGCAAATGGTAGCAGTGTTCTTTTAATTGATCTTCAACCAGGCAGATTCAAAAAATGGAAACAGGAATCATGGAAAATGTTTGTCGGAAATAAGTAATAAAGTGGGAAACATTGAGATTTGAGGACACAGAATGGCAGAATATTGATAATTGTTGAAGTTGGGTGATAAGTACAGACTTGTTCATTATTCTAGGGGTTACTTTTTGTCTGTTTCAAAGTGCCTATAATAAAATGTTTTAAAAATTGATTCACAAAAAATAGCCAACAACTTCACCCATGCCTTATTATAAAAGCCAGAAAAACACCAAGAACTTATAAAGCTCTGAATTTAAGAATCTGAAAAACCTTATCTACCCAACCTGACATGTTATACATTTATTTGTTATTGCACATAAGACTATATATATATCAAGCAGATGAACTTGAACTTTGCTGTATATTTCATTGTGCTCAGCATATACGTGCTGTGGTTGCATAGTCACCTGTAGATTTTTCTATAAGCAGAAATATGCAGGCTGATTTTTTAAAAGACCAATGTAAAGCTGCAACCTTTCTAAGTAATGACAGGTTTACAATAAATTTAAATGTAGCTCAGCGATGACAGGAAAAATTTAACACTAACAGCTACACGCAAAAAAAATAGTTTACCTGATGGTGGACATTAGCCAGTGGTGGTCCCAAAAAACCACTTGTAGTATTATATTAAATTAATTGATTTTATTACAGGTGTTTCAATATTTAAAATATATTCAAAAATGAAATTCAAATCATTTATTCCACCCCTAAAACACAGGGCAGTTTAAAAACCATTCCACTAGACTGTGATAAAATTGAAAGCAGGAAATATATTTTACTCACCTCTATCTCTCCACTACGAAACACAATAGTTTGATGAATGAATATTATTAACTGCAAGTATAGAAAAATTGATTTCTAAGCCCCAAAGTAATCTTATTAAAAATTCATATGTTGATTTTTCTGAGTACACAAATTCCATTCTCATTATAAACAATTGAATAGAAAAAAATTACTTAGAAAATAAAATTCACAGTTCCCCAAGCTTTCATTTTTCTATGTATAAAGTAACCTACATTCATGAGAATTTTTACTTTAAAAAACAGGATCACATACAAGTTTTAAAACCCATCTTTTTCCTTTAAATACTGTATATATCTAGGTCATCTTTCACTCAGTATGTATCTAGATTCTCTCTTATATATAGTATTGCATCATTTAGCAGGAGAGTCCAGCGCTGCTTAACGATGGAGATGTGTTCTGAAAAATGCACCAGTTGGCAATTTCATCGCTGTGCAAACATTGCAGATTGCATGTACACAAACCTAGATGGTGTAGTCCACTACACACCTGGGCTACATGGAATCGCCTATTGCTCCGAGGCTACAAACCTGAACAGCATGTGACTGCACAAAACAACACAAGATTAAATCAAGCACAAAAGAAAGTGATGCAATCAAGAAACACATAAACATGAAATGCATGAGGTTGCTGCCGGTGTAATATGACACTGTTTTACAGCAAACATTTTTTTTTATAAGTAGAAACAGTACATTCTAAGTAAAAATAATGCCCTAGCTGGTTTGGCTCAGTGGATAGAGCGTTGGCATGCAAACTGAAAGGTCCTGGGGTTTGATTCCGATCAAGGGCACATGCCTGGGTTTCGGGTGTGATCCCCCGTAGAGGGCATGCAGGAGGCAGCCAATCAATGATTCTCTCTCATCATTGATGTTTCTATCTCTCTCTCTCCCTCTCCCTTCCTCTCTGAAATCAATAACAATATATCAAAAAATAAAGATAAAAAGTGTAGTATAATAAATACAAAAACCAGTCCCCATTTATTATCATTAATCAATAATACATTGCATGTGCTATAAAGGTATAACTCTGAGATATTGTGGGTTCCGTTCCAAACCACCACAATAAAGCAAATATTGCAATAAAAGGGGGTATGCCTATACTTTTATAGGACTGGCAGCACAGTAGGTTTGTTTACACCAGCATTACCACAAACAAAAGAGCAATCCTTGGCGCTACAGCCTTGCAATGGCTATGATGCCACTAGGCCAGTGGTCGGCAAACTGTGGCCCCGTGAGTGTGGCTTTTCCACAAAATACCACGTGCGGGTGTGCACGTACAGGGCGATTGAAACTTCGTGGCCACACTCAAGGGGCCAAAGAGCCGCATGTGGCTCGCGAGCCGCAGTTTGCTGACCACTGCACTAGGCAATAGGAATTTTTCAGCTTCCATTGTCTTTCAGCTTCCATTGTTGACTGAAACGTTGCCATGGAGCGCATGGCTGTACCGTAACTTAACCAATCTCCTATTGATGGACATTTAGGTTCATTTCATCTTTTTGATATAACATACAATAGTCTAATGATATCTTTGCATTTACATTTTGCATTCTTTTGAGAGCATTTAAAATTTAATGTTGCATAAAAGCAATGAGTCTGCACAGAATAGGAAACCAAACAGCTTTAGAAGGCTGATTTGTCATTGCCCCTCCCAAGCCCTCCAAAGGATTAAGTCTCTTTGAAAATGATTAGTGGTTTGTTTTTTCCTTAAAAAAAGAAAGAAAGAAATCTTAATGGAGCCTTCCTTTCTTCCGTTCTGTTTAAACTAGATATGTTCCAGGACTTCTGTGTAGCTGCCAACCTGGAATTTCCCTTCACTTCTTGGGTGTGTACATTATGTCCCTTCTACCCAAGGTCTTCCGTTTTGTTTATTTCCTGTGTACGGCTTTTTTTTTTTTTTTTTTTTGTAATAGCTTCCTAATGGTGTACAGAAGGTAAATTTTTTTTAAGCATTGCAAGTTTGCAGATGTCTTTATCTCATCCTTAGATGGCTTGGGAAAGTGTCCTCGGTTGAAGACATTATTTCACCGTCACAGAGCATTCATTGTTGCCGTTGAGCAATCCAATGCCATTGTGCTTTCTCATCCTTTATGTATGATGTGGTTTTCCTTAGAATCTTCTCTGTGTTAATGGTCTGAAAACTCACTATGCTGGGGTTTTATTAAATATCCGAGGATGGACACCAGCTGTTTTTCAGATGGGAAAATGTTATTGTATTAGTCTTCAATCATTTTATTTCCCTTCACATACTAGCCCTTCCCTTCCTGAATGACCTCTTTGGAATATATATATATATATCATCAGCTGGTTTCTGGTTAGGTTTGGCCAATGGAGATCAAAATGCAGGAAGAGAGAGGAGTCAGAATCTTTCTTTCCTGAGGCAGAGCTGAATCTCCTGCAGTACCTCTCAGGCAGTAGCTATATCTCCCACTGGGAGGCCCTTTCTCCTGGACTCCAGTTCTCACTGGGCTGCATTTACACGACCTCCTCCAACCTTGCCCCTTCAGCCCTGGGAGTGGAATAGCTTCTCACTGTTGCTATCTGGACACTGTACCACCCTTATGTGTTCCCATAATCCTTCCTGCTCACACTTCTATAAGAGTCGCTTTGTAAAAATCTCTTTATCTGAACCATGTGGGGTGAATTGTGTTTGTTTTTGGGATTCTGAATGATACAGATAGTCTCCTTCCTCTCTCTCTCTCTCCCTCCCTCCCTCCCTCCCTTTCTCTCCATTTTCCAAGAAATATTGAGTTTCCTGAACTAGCCTTCTAACTTTTTCTTCTATTTCCCATTTCTATGTCATCTCTTCCATGTATCTCCTGGGGAATTTCTTTGTCTTCACCTTCTAACTCCTTTATGAATTTCTTATTTCAGCAATCATGTTTTTCATTTCCAAGAGCTCCTTTATTCTGTCATTATTATAGCATTCCATTGTTTCATGGATCTAATTTATTTGTCTTCCTGTATTGTCTCTGTTTTCCCAAAATTCTTTTGTTTTGGTGTCTACCTTTCATGATGGAGACATTTGTCAAATGTCAGATGACTTTCACATAATAGCTAATTGTTAACTCTGTGTACTCAAATGGCTTGTCCCTTGGTGGGCTTTACTTTGGGGTGAACAAGCAGGAATCCACATGCTTCATTATAGGGTCCCAAATGTTGTTTCTCTTGTGATGTTAAATTTTTCCAGAAGAGAACCCACCAATCTCTTGTCTGGTATTTTTGGAGCCAAGTGCAGGAATTACAGCTTCAAATTTAGAACAGACTTTCATTTAATGGGAATATTTTTTTCTGGAAGAAATTCCTTAAAGTAAAATTGTGGGATCCAAGAGTACGCATTTTAAAATTTGATAGATTCCAATGCAATTTGGAAGCATCCAAAGAAAAAAGTTTAATGTGGTTTTAAAAAAAAAAAAAAAAACAAGCAAACACATTTTATATGCTGTAAATGTCAGCAGAACTTAATAACGTATTTTCCTTAATGTTTCAAGAAGTAAAATAGACTGAAATGAATTCTTCTTTTCCATGGTTCTACTTACCTTCAGAATCAGTGCCAACATAGCCTATTTGAAAATGTCCCATCTTTCTAGAAGACAAAATTAGATTCCCCCCAAAGCCATTTGATTGGTATTGCAATAGAGGCAAAAATTGAAATCTATAAAGAAGCACTTGGTCTTTTATCATTAGGACCTAAGGAAGTAGCAACTAAAATAGTTGCTTAACCAGATGATCTTTGGTAACTGATATTTGAGTTTATGACAACGGTTTGTGGGAGATTTATCTCAGGATGGTGATTGCTCTGTAGGTTATGAGAATAATTAGGGCAAGAAACTATTTAACCACACTCCAGAGAGAGGCAGTCCACAGAACATGAGGATATTATTTCTAGGGTACCTAAATTATATCCAGGTCATAATTGACCTGTAGGAACTAGCTCCATGCTAATCAAAGTAAGTTTTTCTTTTTTAAAAAAAAATTGCTGATCATCTTACCCCATAAGGTTGCTCCATATTTTGTCCTAGGTTCCTCACTACATAGCAGACAGTGAAAACTCTTTATAAACTCTACTCCAGGGAATCTAAGTCTCATCCAGAAATAGACATTTCCCTTCCAAAATGATTGTAAGGAAGTCTTTAAGTTTTTTGTCTCTATGGTAACAGCTTGATGGAGAGAGTTAATGACTGGGACGTGAAATACGCCTTGCCCTTTCAAATTCTGTAACAACCACTCAGCGTGCACTCACAGACACCAACTGTTGCTATGGAATAGCAATCACTTTACCATTGCTGAATTGGAGCTTGGATTTCATAACAGAGGGAAACAGAAGAGGGAAAAAAAACACATCTAATCTACATTGTACCTAATCATTCCTTCTTATTCTTTTACTCTGTAGATGTAGTTGAATTTTGCTTAAAGAAATGCAGTTAAATTCTGTATATTTGCAAATGTACAGGCCAAGCACTGGGTTCATAGGCCACAAAATTTGTGCATCTACTATGTACCACATGCCAGTCCTATGTATATACTCACCATTGTCAATAAATACAGGGATAGTCAAAAGGAGGTTTACAGCTGGCATCTCAGTGGTTAGAGCAGTGGTTCTCAACCTTGGCTGCACATTAGAATCACCTGGGAATCTTTTTAAAATCCTGATTTCTAGGCCTCATCCTCCAGAAATTCTGTTTTTGTTATGGGGTGGGGCCACAACATTAGTAACAAAGAAACAGAATTTCCGGAGGATGAGGCCCTGGAATCAGGATTTTAAAAGATTCCCAGGTGATTCTAATGTGCAGCTAAGGTTGAGAACCACTGGGTTAGAGCATTGGCCTGCATACCTAAGGCTCTCAGGTTCAATTCCTGGTCAAGGTCATATACCTGGGTTGCAGGTTTGGTCCCCCGCCCCCAGTTGATAATCGATATATCTCTCTCACATCAATGTTTCTGTCTTTCTCTCTCTCCTCCTCCCTCCTTCCCTGTGTATGAGTACGCAGTTTCTTCTTATATTATTATTTATTATTGTATTATTAATTATTATTATTAACCTACTTTTGCCCACCCCTGTATTTGTGAGTAAATGATTTTAAGAGCACTTATATTACCAATGATTTCTGGTATCTTTTCTCAATATCACTTAACTATGCCATAATGCAGAGTGAATTCAAAGGGCAAAGTACCAAGACACTACTTCCTGTTACACACAATGGGAAGTGGTTAGTCCCCTAACTATGTGTCTCCAGTGAGCTGGGAGAATTAACTGAGCCATGATACCCTGTGAGATGACTTAGGCAGCTAACAGGTGAGGAAACTTAACCACTTGTCTCTCCCATGTATTTGAGAGCATAGGCCTGCCCAGACTTGGTATCCAGAAAACTAAGACTCCTTGTTTGACTCAGCTCCTAAGTACTCATTACACACTGGAGCACAAAGACCTCTTCTTAGAGATCTCTCTGGGGAGCAAAGGACTTCGGAGGACTAGCAATTTGACCTATGAAGGATGACAATCGCCTATTATTTTATTCTTTTGTGATATTTTTTAAAGCAATGTCCTTTTGAAAATCTTCTCTCCTAACTGCATTTTAAGTATATGAAGTTCTGAGAGAGTTGCAGCATAGATTACTTCTCAATATGTGCATAGCCTATTAATAGTAGGGATGAGCCCTGGCCAGTTTGGCTCAGCAGATAGAGCGTCGGCCTGCGGACTCAAGGGTCCCAGGTTCAATTCTGGTCAAGGGCATGTACCTTGGTTGCGGGCACATCTCCAGTAGGGAGTGTGCAGGAGGCAGCTGATCGATCTTTCTAACTCTCTATCCCTCTCTCTTCCTTTCTGTAAAAAATCAATAAAATATATTTTTAAAAAATTAAAAAAAAATAGTAGGGATGAAAAAGCGGAAACCAAAAGGGAAGTTAAATTCATGCTCAATATATGTTAATAAAAGAGCAATTCCACTCCTCCCTCCACACTAACCAAAGCCTTAGCTTCCCTCTCTTTCCTCCACTTCTGGCACGATTTATCTTCAGTCCTCTGCAAGACTAGCATTTTCAGTTAGTTCTTCAACTAGGAACTTCCCTTTGTGTGATTCTACTGAACCAAAAGCTTCTGTAACCCAAGAGCAAGGGAGTTGTTGGTGGTAAATAACCTTAAACTAAATGTCCCCTTGTTCTTATTCTGGCAGATTGTAAGACAGGATGATAATGACAATCTTATCAACAGTTAACATTTACTAAATACTCGCTATATGTGTGGCACTGGGCCAAGTACTATACACACTATAACAGATTTACACTCTACAACAACTCTATCCATGAGTACTATTATCCCCATTTTTATAGTAAAGAAAAAGAGGGATAGAATTTTAAGTAGATCGTCCAGGAGTCACTGCCACAGGTAGGATGAAATTGCAGGGAGTGTGAATCTAAAGGTCATACATACTCCCAACCACTGCACTAGAGCAATTTCCACGCCCCCTCCCCTTTTTTAAAATTATTTCAGAAACACAGTCTAGCATAGCAGTAGAGTGGCTTTGGAGCCAGAGTACCTGGATTCAAATTCCAGTTTCACACTTACAGTTGCACGATCTGGAGCAAGTTATTTACTTTCATCTCAGACAGTTCTGTTGAGGCTTAAACACGTTAATTCACGGGACAAGCTCTTAGCCCTGTGACCCGCACATGGAAGGCACTTGGTGAATGTTGGCTATTGTTACTGTCCAAGCTTTGACCAAGTCCTGCTAATTGGTTCCATCTCATCCCTGCAATTCATCTTCACTTCATTTTCACAGCTGCAGCTTTAGATGAGCCCTGCCACTAGCTTTTCCATACTAGTTTACATACAGCAGAAAGAGTAATCATCCTCAGACAATTTCGTATGTCATTTCCAAGCTCAAGAACCTCCAGTGGCTCCCTATTGCAAATTTTATCAGATCCAAATTTCTCAACGTGGCCTCCAGGTATGTCTCTACAAATCCCCTTGTTTAGCTTCCTCGTTCGGTCTCTACTCAAGCCCTTTTCACATAGCTTGCCATATGTTTTCTTAGTTTGCATCTTTTGTGTTCTCTGGACTATGATTCAGTGGGTCTTCATCATGTAAACCCTTTGTAAAATGGCCCTGGTTCTCTAGGTAACAATGTTAATCTATTCAATTAAATATACAGGGATTATCCGTCTAAAAAGGCACTCTGATTAACTCCACCCAAGCTTGATCACGCCAACGCACTCCTAAACATGTCTGGAAATACTCTGCAACATGTTGATTCATACTGGTTGGTGTGGTAGTGTTTTTATGCATTCTTGTGTTCTCTCATGGTTTTCCTTCCTTTTCAACCTTTCCTTCCTGCTCACTAGTAAGGCAAGTGCTTCATGGATGCTGTTGAGTGACTGATGGCGTGAAACAGTGGATGCGAAAGAGAAAGGTCTGTGAGAGGCAAACAAAGTAACGCGACACTGGGGCTTGTGTTCCTTTAAGTGCAGGTAACAAAACGCTGTGCGCTCTGCAGCTTTGCACATCAAGGTAATTTTCAGAATAAGGCAAGCCACTTGCCTCTGACAATTAGGGCATCCTTTTAACAGCAGCCAGAAAGCTGATCTCTTGATTCTCCATTCCTGGGCGTGTAGGCATGCAGGCAGAAGAAGGCAAGGAACAGGCTGCCATGACTTGTCTAAAGGACTTTGCTGTGATAACAGAGGGGAGAGGAGTCAGGTTGCAACTAACTCCTTACCTACTACAGCACAGTTAGCAACCTGGCAGCTTTTTCTTCCCTACTTAGAGAAAATGTTCCCCCTTCCAGGCACCTCCCCGGATCCTCGATCCTGAGAGACCTGACGTCCTCTCTCCCAGTGCTGCAAGAAACAAAAGAAGACAGGATCCATGGACACCATCTAACTCCAGCTGAGGGACAAACCCGGAGGAGGAGCTCTGGGGGTTTTCAGAGGAGCACTTGAAACGAGACCCAAAGGAACTGAGTCATAGATCACCTTTAACCACGGTGGCAAATACTTCTTTGGTAGAATGACAAGAGGAAGATAATGACTGAAATGAAAATGAAATTGTTCCAGTTACACCAAACACGGCACAGAAGGCCTGTCAACCCTCACAAAAATATAAGGCTGAGCAAATTCCATGGGGGTTAGGTGTGGCTATTACTTTAAAATAGAAAAGAAAATAGTTCTTCATAGTTCAGAAGTAGAAACATGTAGAATCATAGGATATTAGAGCTCATGGAATCCACGTTCCATGGTTTATAAAGAGGAACCGAGACCCAGAGAGGAAAATTAATTTTCCCAAGGCCACAGGAGTGGTGACAGAGCCAAGGTGAGAGCCCAGGTCTCCTCATGCTCTAGTGCAAGGTACATTCACTGAGCAGTAAAGATGCCTGCGCTTGGCATCCCACATTCAACGAAAGTCAAGAGAACGTGAATAAATACAATATCTTTCCAGAAAGATAAAGTTCCACCTCCACCATGCTGGGCCACAACACAACACAGTTTTGCTAAAAATTTCCAAGTTCTCTGATTTGCATGTTGAGCTCATGTTCAAGTATGTGGGGGTGGGGTGGAGGGGAGCACATGTGAAAAGAAAGAGAAAGAAAAAGAAAAAATAACAGCAACAGTATAATCTAAAGCAGAGGCCGTCTTCTTAGTGGCTTAGGGGTGTTTAGATGCAAACTAGGAGCCAGGAGGACCTGCTTCTATCTCTTGACAAGTCATTTAATCTCTCTGGGCCTCAGTTTCCCATCTGCAAAAAGAAGGCATTCTACTGTAAATTATTTTTAAGGTCTCTTTCACCTCAAATATTAGAATAGTATTCAAGAATAATTACACTAATAGATTTTTATCACATCCAAGATTAGTAACAGAAAAAATATATAAAATGATAGTGGTTCACAAGTAGGTGGCTGATTGTGCATTCAATTAAACAGATATTTATTTTGTGCCCCTGACTAGGACTCTCAAGACAAAGAAGATATGGCCCTTGCTCTTGAGAAGCTAGCTGTCAGCCCAGAGGAAAGACCTATAAGACTCACTCTTCACAGACTGTCTCTTAACTAAATACTATCCCGTCTGACCAAAGATCAGACAAGAAGGGTTTTTGCCAGAGGCACCTTGGGAGGCAACTTCCTGGTTAGTTTTTCCTTCTTACATCTCCACCAACTCCCAAGTATTACAAGTAATAAGGGCTAACTGGTCGCTGCAAGAACCCACTGAACAGCATCCCTAACTCATGTTTTCTGGCCAAAGCATGGTAGGTCAGACACTATCATATCAAAGCTGTTCACTGAGAGTATTGTAAATAAGACTTATAAATAGTCATTAACTCAAATTTCATCCTGCATGAAAGCAAAATGCTAAGGATCTAGAATGGATGTCCATTACCCTGCTCTGAAAATGGACAAATCAGTATAAGCATCTCATTTGAGAAATTGAGGACAGGAAGTGTCCTGTAGAATATGTGAAATATGTGGCTGCAGAGGAGTCTCAGTTCTAGAGGTGCTCTCAAAACTTGTCAGAGTGTAAGCAAGGTGCTTTCATACAAGGTACCCACTCTATTATGAGACTAAATTTACAAGTTCTGCTATTGTTGTCTACTACCTACCTATACAGGGATCTGTAAAATGTGCATTATACATGAATCTATCATGACTCCAAGTAACTAGTAGGGGAGTAGCTACATTTCAGTTTACCAAACAACAATTTTAATGGCCATGTAGGTATATTGCACAAAGTGTACAGAGATCACCTCAAATTACTTTATTATGTCTTAACTTAGGGATTGTCCTTTTATTCAAACAGTGCATAGTTTGTGCATAAATTACCCAAGCTACAGAAGTGAGGGGAAGGGGAAGACGGGCAGGCCTAGAAGAAAATAACTGGAGTGGTAGGTGCAGCCTCTGAGGAAATAACAAACTTGAGAAGAAAAACCCTTACCATCAAGTCTCCCATGAATGAGAGGGTGCCATAAAGATCAGGACTCTAAACATATTCACCCTCCTCTCTTTTTGGGAACCCACCCCACTAAAACGTTTTTTCTCTACAAATTTGAAAATAGAGTTCAGAGCTTGTCTGACCATAAGCCCTAAACCAATATGAGTCATTCAGTCATAAAGCCACTGGCTTTAGCAATGCCTTCTGATTGAGCAAAAACATCTCCCAACAGCCTCAAAAAAAGAATAAAAGCACACGGCGCACTTCATTGCACATTAAAAGAGCAGGCCATTACCAACAGGACAGAACATTGAGTAAGCTTTCATATCCCACTGAAACTCACCTTAGTGGCAAGAAAGCAGAAATGGCTACAGGAAAACTATATCACTAGAGAACTGTTCTCTAAAACATGCTTTAGGCATTGGGTAGATTTCCCCTCTTCTTTCTTTTTTTTGGGGTGTTTGTATCATCCTAGAGGGTTCTTTTTAAATATTGCACAAACTTATTGTGCAAAAATAAAAATGTACAATTATGCAATCAATGAATATGTAAATCAAAAGAAAATCACCCATAGCATACCCGAAATCTAATTGCCATTAACTTTTCTAGCCATTTTTCTGTGCATTTGTGCATGTGTTTCACACATAGAAAAAACAAGAATCATACTACACATATTATTTTGTATCCTGTTCAACATAGATCATGAAATTCTTTCATACATATATATTTCTAGGGCTATTTTTTGAAAATATGTTTTGTTTTGTTTAATATATTTTCTTTTTTAAACTTTTTAACGTTTTTTTTTTGTTTTTTTTTTTGTTTATATTTTATTGAGTTTTTACAGAGAGGAAAGGAGAGAGATAGAGAGTCAGAAACATCGATGAGAGAGAAACATCGACCAGCTGCCTCCTGCACACTCCCCACTGGGGATGTGCCCGCAACCAAGGTACATGCCCTTGACCGGAATCGAACCTGGGACCTTTCAGTCCGCAGGCCGACGCTCTATCCACTGAGCCAAACCGGTTTCGGCTAATATATTTTCTTGATTTCAGAGAGGAAGGGAGAGGGAGAGAGAGATAGAAATATCAATGATAAGAGAGAATCATTGACTGGCTGCTTCATGCACGCCCCCTACTGGGGATCGAGCCTGCAACCCAGGCATGTGCCCTTGGCTGGAATCGAACCCGGGACCCCTCAGTCCACAGGCCAATGCTGTATCTATTGAGCCAAACCTGCTAGGGCTAAAAATATATTTTTATTGATTTTTTTCTAGAGGAAGGGAGAGGGAGAGAGAAAGAGAGAGAAACGTGAGAGAGAATCATCCATCGTTTGCCTTGGTTGCCTTCCATACACACCCCAACAGGGTATCAAACCTGACTGGGATTCAAACAGGCATGGGACAACGCTTAACCAACTGAGCCACACCAGCCAGGGCTCTAGGGCTATTCTAATAGCAATATTGGAAATTTGTACATGAACTAAAAAAGCATGGATGTACCATTGTGTGAATACATCATAAGTTATTTAATTAATTCCAAATTCTTGGATGAGGTTGTGTTATGGGCTGAATCACATCCCCCTAAAATTTATATGTTGAAGTCCTAACCCCCTGGATATCAGAGTGTGACTGCATTTAGAGCTTGAGTTAAAAAGATAATTAAGTTAAAAAGTAGGTCATTTGGGTGAGCCCTAATGCACTCTGACTATGTCCTTATGAGAAGAGAGCATTTGGACACAGACATACACTGAGGGAAGACTATATGAAAATACAGGGAAAAGATTGCCATCTACAGCCAAGGAGAGAAGCCTCAGAAGAAACCAACCCTACAGATGCTTTCATGTTGTATTTCTGGACTACAGAATTGTGAGAAAGAAATTTCTGTTGTGTAAGCCACCCAGTCTGTGGTGCTTTGTTATGGCCACCCTGGGAGCCCTTTCTCCAACCTCATCTCCTTCCATCCTTTCTTTCACTTTATGGTTGGAACACATAATTCCCCAACTTGTACACTATTTCAAGCCTCTGGGTTCTTATTTGGACTGCTCTGGAAGAACTGCAATAATAAATTAGAGATTAGGATGAGATAATAAGTAGTCAATATACCCATAGCTCTCCCAATAATGTCTCTTGATGTTCTCACCAACTTTTAATCTAGATAAACATGTACACATGGCTCTGCTGGGTGAGGTGAGAGTAGGATACAGGTGTGACAACACATCCGAGAGGTTTTTGAGCCTGAGTCTGAGATACAACTGTTCAATTGGCTTTGCGGAGAGGAATCTAAGAGGATGAGGTCAGAGGAATGAGATGGAAAATATGCACATGGTGCAACTTCTTCACTAAGTTAGGCAACCCGCTCTCTGGAAAAGGACTATTAAGCCAAGACTTTCTTCCAGACCGAGGCTGACCAGAGGTGACTTCTGGTCCACAGGGAGTTATCCTGTTGTTCTTTCAGAGTTTGAGAAGGCTTATCAGGAGCTAGGCACACATAACCTTATTCCCTGTCTCTTCTCCCCAATTTTTTAGGGGGAATATTTCTGAATATTAGAGACATGGCACAAAATGACATATTCTCCTTTTCTCTCTCCTCATGTAGGGATTTCACAATTGAACTACAAGGGCCCGGGAGAATTCTTTCTTTCTCAGTGCTCAACAAGAGGCAAATGTGAGCGCTTTAGCTCTCTCACCTCAACAAGTGGTCTTAGTTGACTCTCCCAGAAAAAAGTTGATTGAAACCCTCTACTTTAGGCCCTAATAAAAAAAAAAAGAGGAGAAGAGTGCAGATTGGTTTGGCTCAGTGGATAGAGCTTTGGCTTGGGGATGGAAGGGCCTAAGGCTCGAATATGAGAGAGAGAGAGAGAGAGAGAGAGAGAGAGAGAGAGAGAGAGAGAGAGAGAGAGAGAGAGAGAAGCGCCTGCTGGGGAGAAGGGAGGAAAGGAGGCACCGCCTCTTTCCTTCCCTCCCTCCATCCTCAGTAGGCGAGGGAGCAGGAGAAGCGCCGCCTCGAGGAGAGGGGGCTTTTTGCACGGGAGGGCGGAAAAACATACGTTAAAATAGGGTTGAGACTTAGCTGTAAAACTTCACTGAAGTCTAATCTAGAAAAAAGGCTTTGAAATAATAAACCTCGCTCCAAATTAGGAACGCCTGCACATGTAGTAATTTCTACCTAAGAGGCTTTGTGTCCAAACATGTCATTTGTGATCCCAGCAGACAAAGGAGCATGCCCTTGGAAACACAGCTGCCACTCAGCCCAGAGCCCAGGGCATTGGATTTCCTCGCTGGGCTCAATAATATTTTCACCACATTAGGCACCAGCTTCAAACTTGGTGGGAAGCAAACTTAAGTGTCTCTTTTAGGAGAAAACAATGAGAATGCTGTATTTCACAAAAGAAAGGAATCTTATCATTCCTGGACTGGCAGACCGGGAGTCTTAATTATTACATTTGACAGTAGCTTGTACTCCTAGATGTTGAATTTAATAGACCCCTTTGGGCTGGCAAAACTTATCCCAAAAGGGGAAACGCCTTAAGTTCTTGAATAGCATAGGAGGAAATGTTTATTCTATTTGTATTTATCTTTGTATTCCCAGGGATAAGACAATGAATGAATGATCCTGTAAACAGAAAAGCAGCCTCATGTTACTGATGCTAAAGAATAATACAGCCCTAGCCAGTTTGGCTCAGTGGATAGAGCATTGGCCTGCAGACTGAAGGGTCCTGGGTTTGATACCAGCCAAGGGCATGTACCTTGGTTGCAGGCTCCTCCCTGGCCCGGGCCCTGATCAGGGCACATGCAGGAAGCAACCAATTTATTCTTTTCTCTCTGTCTTTCCTTCTCTCTTAAAGAAACGAAAAGAAAAATACATCGCCTGGCTCATGTTGCTCAGTGGTTGAGTGTTGACCTATGAACCAGGAGGTCATGGTCCAATTCCCGGTCAGGACACATGCCTGGGTTGCGGGTTCAATCCCCAGTAGGGGGCATGCAGGAGCTCATCATTGATGATTCTTTCTCTTCTTCTTCCTTCCTCTCTGAAATCAATAATATATAATGTATATATGTATATAAATATATATTTTTTTAAATAATACATTTTAGAAAAACATCAATGACTCAAATTCAACAATTCATTTATTCATTCACTAACAAATTTATACTAATTGCCACCATGTGCCAAGTACCTGAGATACAGTGTTGGAGAGACCTGTAGTGAGAAATAGAAATCATGGCATTTGGGGTGGGGAGTGGGAGATTCTCAGGAGCTATAGAAGAGAGGAGAAGGGATGGAGTCCTGGCACAGATAGAGGACACAACAATGGATAAAAGGATATCAGATCAGGGAACAGGAAAGAACTCTTGTTAAAAAAAAATGACTAAGAAACTAAGGGTTGAGAAATGAATGGAAGAAGCTTTACTGTCAAGCAAGGATCCCAATCCTAGTGCAGGTCTAGGGTCTAGGGCAGTGGTCGGCAAACTCATTAGTCAACAGAGCCAAATATCAAGAGTACAACGACTGAAATTTCTTTTGAGAGCCAAATTTTTTAAACTTAAACTATATAGGTAGGTACATTGTTATTAACTTAATTAGGGTCCTCCTAAGCTGGCCTTTGCTAAAAACGTCCTCAATCTGATTGAGGTACGTTCGCTGAGGTTGACCCCTTCCAAATCTCCCATCCACACTCATCTTGTATGCTTGTTTCAGATAGACCAGTGTGGAGGGGAGAGTTGGAAGGGGTCGGCCTCAGTGAACGTACCTCAAAACAATGTACCTCCCCCGCGCTGCATATCCCGTGGTCCACCTGCACCGCGTCTCCTGTTGCCCGACCAACCGACACCCCCCACTTCTTCTAATGCCACTTCTTCAAAATAGATTCGCCCAGGCTGGAAAATGACTTCTGCGCATGGGCCACGAAGTTTCAATCGCACTGTACGTGTGCGCCCACACGTGGTATTTTGTAGAAGAGCCACACTCAAGGGGCCAAAGAGCTGCATGTGGCTCGCGAGCCGCGGTTTGCTGACCACTGGCCTAGGCCATAATCACAAAGCAATGATTTTAAAAGGACCCATAAATTCTGTGAACTAAGCCACCCATTTTGGAAATGGAGACTCCTGAGTTTACCAGACAAAAGTACAGAATTGGGGAGTAGAGAGAGAAGCACTGAATCTCCTGCAGTTAGTTCCCTGGGAAAAGATGGGGAGAAAATGGTTTTGGTTGTGTTTGTTTGTTTTCAGCAAAAAAGTAGGTGGTTTCAGCAGCCTACTCAAAGCCTTTACCCTTGTGGCTGTACCCTGCTATGTTTCTAGGACAGTAAATTCCCTATGTTTTGTCACTTCTAACTTTTGGATAACCATGTAAGTGAGATGGATTTTCCACTGCTCTAGGGCTCAAAGGGGTTCTGGGCTTTGAGCTTTATGAATTCCACACACTGTTTCTGTTTTCTCAGTTTTAATGTCTGTCTCCCTGTCTCTCTCAGTTTTTATGTCTGTCTCTCTGTCTCTCTCTCTCTCTCTCATACACACACACACACACACACACACATACACACACACATACACACACACACACACACGGTAAGGAAATATTTTTCTCCCATTGCAGCTACAAAGGTGTTGGCTCACACCTTTGAGATGCCAGTGCTGCCAAGGGTGGGGCTTATCTGAAAAATTCAAGGAACTGTTTGAATTATAAGGGAAGTTCTTGCTTTGTCTGTTTTAGTTAAAATGTAATCTTAAAAAGTAAAGTCAGAGTCCAAATCAACTTAATTATCTTGAAACCTAAAAAGGAAGAGAGATTAATAAGTACTGTTTACTTTTTCCTTTTTTTAAATTAAGCAGTTCATTTCCTTTCTATTTACCTACTATCTGTTTAGGGAGGAATTTATTTACTTAAGTAGAGGACAGCAGAAATGAAGCCCTTTAAATTTTTCTTTTGGGTGGAGATGAAGATGCAAGAAGAAGTGTAGAGTAACATGACACAGAAACATAGCATAACTTTCTATAAAATTACCAGCTTTGATATCCCTTCAATTTTCACATAGTTTTCTTTTCACTCTCTCGATTTATAGAAGTACGTGTTAATTTGAGTGATAAATGTGTAACTAAAAAGACTAGAATCAATTTTTTTAAGTACAGTGGGGCCTTGACTTACGAGTTTCCCGACTAACAAGTTTTTCAAGATACGAGCCGTCTCTCGGCTGATTTTTTGCTTGGAGTTGCGAACTAAAATTCAGGTTACAAGCCAGCTTCAGATACCCCACCACTAGTTGGTGCAGCAAACGTCACAGTGAACGCCACAACATCAGCCCAGCATCACGTGTCTCACTCGTTCACTGTTGAATTGACATAGGAGTAATTTGAGTTACGAGCTCTGTCACGGAACGAATTAAACTCGTAAGTCAAGGCCCCACTGTATTGGTGAATCCTTTTAATTGAAGAATCACTGTCTATTTTATAAAGCAGGTTTCCAGGTAGATTTGATTAAACAAAGGCATAGCTGTATGTTGTATAATAAAACATACATATTTTGAATTCTAGACTGAATTTCACTCAAGTTTTGGTCTAAAAAAGCCAGTTTAGCAGGATTAGTAGCATCAATAACCTTTCCCCCCAAAATGAAACTTTAAGTTACTTATTGTATATTAAAGTTGAAGGTACTAAAGGTCTGATTTGGGCTCCCATAATTTAAGTGGAAACATATCAGAGTAGGATAGCAATAAATAAGGAGAGCATTTCAAAATGAACAGCTGTGGCTCAGTGGCTGAGTGCAGACCTATGAACCAGGAGGTGACGGTTCGATTCCCAGTCAGGGCACATGCACCACACTCAATCCCCAGTGTGGGACATGCAGGAGGCAGCCAATCAATGATTCTCTCTCATCATTGATGTTTCTATCTCTCTCTCCTTCTCCCTTCCTCTTTGAAATCAATTTAAAAAATAATTTTTAAAGAGGCTAACAGGAAGGTAGACGGGGATATTACAGTTTGGAGAAAAACTATAGGGGAGATTTTTACCTTAGTTTTGAAATATATCTATTTAAAAGAATATCACCAACTGTTTTCTTTTACATGAGCAACTAAAAGAATAAATATCCCAGGATAAATATAACCAGAAAAAGTTTAGGTGAGAAAGAGTAAAAAGAAGTCTTGACTGTGAAAGTGAAGGACACATAGGTAAGTTCTGAGAAAGTCAGTATAGCGCTCAGCTCCACACTTCTCTGACTGTTTGCCATGAAGCAAGAGACTTAGAGCAAATGATTTTTGAATCCCTATTTTCTCAGTTCCTACCATTCTAAAAGGCTGGATTGAAACTCCTTTTGTCTACTTTCCTTTATTGAGTGGCCTTCTTTTTCTACTTTCCCTAACCATCTCTCTTACCAAGTTAAAGAAGAAAAAGAAAAACAACAACAGTAAGAGAGATAAGTCTTTATAAAATGACCAAGCAGGTATGGGATGATTTTGCTTGGTGGTGCAAAGTTTGTTTTGACTTCAAGAAAGACATGTTGGGACAGGATAACATAACTTTAAAAAAAAATCCTCATGTGAGTACATGCTTAGGAAGAGGAAGGAAGACAGAGAGAGGAGGGTGGGGGGGGGAGAGGGAGAGAGGGAGAGAGAGAGAGAAGGAGAGAGGGAGGGAGGGAGGGAGGGAGGGAGGGAGGGAGGGAGGGAGAGAGAGACAGAGAGAGACAGACAGAGAGACAGAGAGGTTACCCTCCTCATATGCCCAACCAGGGATTGAACCCCCAACCCAGGTAAGTGCCCTGACTGGGAATCCAACTGGTAACATTTCAATGTATAGGACAACATTCAACCAACTGAGTCACTCTAGCGGGGCAGGATAGCATGGCTTTAAAAAATTTTTTAAGTCGTCATTTATCCCATGAATGAATATTGGACCTTACCCATGAGCAGGCTTCAATGGGAGATGGGGAAGGAATGGAGAAATAAGACAGCAGTGGACTTTTCTATGGAGGAAAAGAAGTGCTCACACAAGGAGGGAGCAAACAAACTGCCTTACTCCGCAGTTTTAGCCAAGGCTGCCTCTCCGCTCAAGTTTATTCCCATAGGCCAAGCATTTCCTCTAAGTCCTAGATCCGTGTTATGGCTGAGATGGAATTTCCTGGAACAGAGGGCACAACCCAGAAGCTGACCTATTAGGAAGGTAATAGAAATGGGTAAAGCTTATTGGGTAGAAGACGGGAACTACTGGCTTTGGAGAGATTGCAAGTCCCACCTAAAAGACGTTCAAATAACAGCAAATCTTAAATATTTGCAGGCCAAACAAAACCCTGCTGGCTGGCTACATTGAGCTCTAGGCTCATCACGGTTTTTATTCCTTTCCTAGAGAATAGGGATTAAAGTATTCTCCTTTTGTATGTAGAAAATAAAAAGTAATTAAGAGGAAGATCTAGATAGAGCATGATTTACTGAGATTCTACATACCTTGGGAGAGGCTATTTCCAGAATTTTAGTCAAACTGTGAATTAAAGCAATCCTGGTTCTGATTTCTTATTTTAATCCTTCAAATGAGTTTTGAGCTGGGAAAAAGGAAATAATTTTGAGTAAATCTCTTTGAAAGGATGGCACTTCTCACCCCACCCTCCATAGGTCAAATGTAAATTACTGCCCTTGTTGGTGTTTGCCTACACAGTACATGGGAGGATAGCATTCTTGATGCTGCTAGAAGAGGTCCTGTTTTAAATCACGTGGCAGTTCTGAATTTGTTTGTTACGGTAGAAATAGCCTTCAAATCCATTGCTTTTGGAAGATGGGGAAAATAATTTCTCTTTTAAGAACAGAAGAAAATAGTGGCTCAGATTTACATAAACAAACAAAACAAAATAATATTGAAAATTATTCAACATTTGCCAGGTTGGCATGGCTCAGTGGTTGAGCGAGACCCATGAACCAGGAGGTCACGGTCCGATTCTTGGTCAGGGCACATGCCCGGTTGCAGGCTCAATCCCTAATAGGGGGCATGCAGGAGTCAGCGGATCAATGATTCTCTCTCATCATTGATGCTTCTATCTCTGTCTCCCTCTTCCTTCCTCTCTGAATAAATAAATATATATTTTTTTAAAAAGAAAAGAAAATTATTCAACACTTCTAAAATAGGTAACCTGAAGTCATATTTGAGTCAGATATGATTTATGATAGTTCAAAACTCCCCTGATCATTTTGGAGGTATTGTGGCTTATCAAAATGTCTCATTCTTCCCTCACTATTTTATTTTCATCTTTCATAAAAGAAATATCAGTAGATGCATTTACCACCTAAAATTTGCAAATAAGTTCTGATAATTGGAGAACTGTCAGCATCTGAAGGCATCTTAATGGAAACTTAAAGAACACAAAAGCTTTATAGTAATAGAAAAGCAGTTTCTTTTCCCCCTTCTTATTATATACAGAGTAATACTGAAGGCTGTTAAACAATTCTGAATATTGATAAGAAAGCAATTTTTAAAAATATATACTTTATTGATTTTTTACAGAGAGGAAGGGAGAGGGAGAGAGAGCCAGAAACATCGATGAGAGAGAAACATCAATCAGCTGCCTCCTGCACACCTCCTACTGGGAATGTGCCCGCAACCAAGGTACATGCCCTTGACCAGAATCGAACCTGGGACCCTTGAGTCCGCAGGCCGATGCTCTATCCACTGAGCCAAACTGGTTAGAGCAAGAACGCAATTTTTAAGATAGAAAATAATCAGAGAAGAGAAAAAAGGAGACAAAATCAGAAATAGTTTTCTCAAAAATTAAATATCAAGAAAGCCAAAATCAATGATTTAAAAAATCTAAAACCTAAGTTTGCTTATGAAATTCCTTCATAGAATTCTGCTAAACTTTGATAGAATCCTGGCAAATGCTAGTATGAAAATATTCTAACAACTCTGGGTTAGACACCTCTTTCAAAGTCTTAGGAACTGTAAATTATGTTTCATTGCAAGACTAACGTTAAGTCATAAGAAAATCATATTTGTTAGGTCCTGGCTATGGTATTTGTCCTGTTCTGGCAAGAAGGGGTAACCTGTAGACATTCTGTCTCCTAGCCAAATCTTCTCATCCAATAAAAAGCACTGGACTCTTCTAATGTAAAGAGTGTTCACAGAGGAGAAACCAAGATGGTGGCATAGGTAAACAATGGAAATTGCTGCCTCCCACAACAACTTCAAAAATACAACTAAAAGACAAAACGGACATCATCCAGAACTACAGGAAGGCTGGCTGAGTGGAAATTCTACAACTAGAAGGAAAGAGAAAAGCACACTGAGACTCAGAGGAGGTGCGGAAGTAAAGTGCAGAGGTAAAGAGGCGCATGCGGCAAGGGCTGGCAACTGAGGATGCGGCTGTCTTTTTAAATCGGGAGGGAGTCACAAGCCCCCGACTGCTCTGAATTCCAGTTCCGGGAAGTCTCTGGGGACCCAGGACTCATACAGGGAGAAACTAGACTGTCTGGCAGCAGGCAGAACTCAGAACTTGAGGGTAGCTTTCTCTCAGAGGTGCTTGCAGTGATTACCCAGACACTGAGACGATTACCCGGATTCTGAGACCTGAGACTCGGGGCTCCTTAGGGTAGGACTGAGGATCAGCCATAGCTGTTTGCTCCGCCCTGTTGATCCCCTGAGACCCCGCCCCACCCAGGCTGTGGCAGAGGCTTTTGCATATGAATGCCCTGGCCCTTTGCAATCTGAAAATTACCTAACAAACTGCAGCTGGGCCAGACAGACCCAGAACTTCCAAGAGAAGGCCCAAGGCCCCACAGCACCTTGCATTGCTTCACAGCTGGGCCTCATCTGGGCACCTCCAAACCCCAAACAAGGAAGGGGAATCTGCAGACCTCTTCATGGCTCCTGCTGGGTAGCCTCAGGCAGAGGCTAAATTAGCACCTCCTTAAATCCAAGAACCAGTGTACCCAGTGGTCAGAGTGGGACCATCCAGATTACAACTCCTCAGATCCATAAGGGACACACTCAGTGGGCAGATTCAGTGAGCACCAAAGCCCCACTGAAGCAAGTCTTGCCCCAGAAGGGTGTCTTCAGCACAGAAGCTCTCCCACTGTAGACGCAGCTGATTCTCAAGGCCAATTGGCCTGGAGGTCAATTCCTCCCAGTGATACCTACAACAATCAAGGCTTAACTACAACAAGACTGTGCACAAAGCCCACAAAGGGGTGCACCAAGAGTGTCCACCTCAGGTAATTGGGGAGGCTGAGCCACTGGGCCCTATAGGACACCTAGCACACAAAGCCACTCTACCAACACAGGGAAGCATTAAAAATGTGGAGACAAAGAAACAGGTCACAAATGACAGAAATGCAGGAAAGCAAACAACTGGATATAGAGTTCAAAACCACGGTTATAAGGTTTTTCAAGAATTTTCTGGAAACCACCAATAAATTTAGTGAGACCCTGGAGGATATGAAAAAAGACCAACTAGAAATTAAGCATACACTGACTGAAATAAAGAATAATATACAGAGATCCAACAGCAGACAAGAGGATCACAAGAATCAAGTCAAAGATTTGAAATACGAAGAAGCAAAAAATACCCAACCAGAAAAGAAAAAACATTCCAAAAATATGAAGATAGTGTAAGGAGCCTCTGGAACAACTTTAAGCGTACCAACATCCGAATTATAGGGGTGCCAGAAGAAGAGAGAGGGCAAGATATTGAAAACCTATTTGAAGAAATAATGACAGAAAACTTCCCCTACCTGGTGAAAGAAATAGACTTACAAGTCCAGCAAGTGCAGAGAACCCCAAAAAAAAGGAATCCAAAGAGGACCACACCAAGACACCTCATAATTAAAATGCAAGGGCAAAAGACAAAGAGAGAATCTTAAAAGCAGCAAGAGAAAAACAGTCAGTTACCTACAAGGGAATACCCATACGACTGTCAGCTGATTTCTCAACAGGAACCATGCAGGCCAGAAGGGAGTGGCAAGAAATATTCAAAGTGATGAATAGCAAGAACCTACAACCAAGATTACTTTATCCAGCAAAGCTATCATTCAGAATTGAAGGTCAGATAAAGAGCTTCACAGATAAGAAAAAGCTAAAGGAGTTCATCACCACCAAACCAAGATTATATGAAATGCTGAAAGGTATTCTTTAAGAAGAGGAAGGAAAAAAAGGTGAAGATAAAAATTATGAACAGCAAATACATATCAACAAGTGAATCTAAAAATCAAGTGAATAAAAGATCTGATGAACAGAGTAAACTGGTGAATATAATAGAACCAGGGGCATAGAAAGGGAGTGGACCGACAATTCTTGGGGGGAAAGGGGTGTGGGGGTGCAGAAGAGACTGGACAAAAATCGTACACCTATGGATAAGGACAGTGGGAGGGGTAAGGGCAGAGGGTGGGGTGGGAACTGGGTGGAGAGTTATGGTGGGAAAAAAGAGGAACAACTGTAATAATCTGAACAATAAAGATTTAATTTAAAAAAGAGAGTGTTCACAGAGCCTTCCTGCTGATTACTCATAATCAATAAGGAAACATTATGAATTGACAAGAGACATCTAGACATTGGGAAGAATGGAGGCCTCCAGTTCTTAGCACAGGAAAGGAGAGCCGCCTGGTGGTCAAAGTGGTGCACAGACCTGCCGCTGGGCCCCGAGGAAGAGCGCGTTTCCTGTGTGGTTAACAGGGCAGAGAAGGTAAGGGGTACAAACACTACAGCAAAAAACCAAAAGGTAAAAGCATTTCAGTGAAGGACCTACTTCCTAAACCCACTTACTTTATTATTAAAACCATACCTGCTGGATGTATTTTATGGTAATACTAGTGGTACTCATTTACTTAAAATTTCTCTGTCGAGGGGTGCGCTGGGCGCTGCGAGCGGGACCAGACCCTGCCGGGCGCAGAGGACGCGGCCCGGGCCCGTTGCGGCTCCTGGGCGCCGGCCTGGGCCGAGCCCTTCGGCGGCGGAGCGACTCGGGCGGCGGGGCCCGCGCTGCTGGGCGCACCTGCCCCCGGGCCGGCAGGAGACCGGGCGCCAGCGGTGGGGGTGCCGCCGCCCCGAGTCGCTCCGCAGGGCGGGGCCGGGTCTGCTGCAGCTGCTGGCAGGTGAGGGTCGCGGGCCTGGGCGCGCGGGGCTGGGCGCGCGGGGCGTGGGCGGCGCTGACGCGGAGCCCCTTCCCGCAGCGCTTGCGTGGTGCTCGAGGCCCGCGGCGGCGGAGGAGCCGGGGAGGAGGACGAGGTCGAGCTCATCCGGCTGCTGAAACGAGCGAAGTTGAGCATCATGAGAGATGAGCCAGAAGAGGCTGAGCTAATTTTGCACGAGGCATTCAGAGTGATAACAAGAAGGCCATCATTTACACTTATGCTTTGATGGCCAACTTAGCATTTATATGGGGTCAGCATTGAAAATGCAGAAAAGCCCTAGCCGGTTTGGCTCACTGGATAGAGCGTTGGCCTGGGGACTGAAGGGTCCCAGGTTCCATTCTGGGTCGAGGGCATGTACCTTGGTTGCAGGCACATCCCCAGTGGGGGGTGTGCAGGAGGCAGCTGATCGATGTTTCTAACTCTCTATCCCTCTCCCTTCCTCTCTGTAAAAAAAAAAAAAGTAAAATATATTTTTTAAAAAAATGCAGAAAAACTTTTTAAAGCAATAATGAGTTACCTGCTTGGAGGGGGCATGCAACAGGAAGACAATGCAATAATTGAAATCTCTCTAAAGTTGGCCAGTATCTATGTTGCTCAGAATCGACAGGAATTTGCTCTTGCTGGCTATGAATTCTGCATCTCAACTCTAGAGGAAAAAATTGAAAGAGAAAAGGAATTAGCGGAAGACATTTTGTCAGTGGAAGAGAAAGCCAACACCCACCTCCTCCTCGGCATGATGCTTATGCTCGCTACCTTCTGTTCTCCAAGCATCATCGCAGGCACAAAGGATGTATGAAAAAGCTTTTCATATTTCTGGAGAAATACTAGGAGAAAGACACCCACAGACCATTGTGCTAATGAGTGACCTGGCTACCACCCTGGATGCACAAGGCCACTTTGATGAGGCCTGTGCGTCCGTGCAGAGGGCGTCAGATCTGGCAAGACAGTAGGACATCCTGAGCTGCACATGGTGCTGAGTAACCTGGCTGCAGTTCTGACGCACAGAGAATGATATGCACAAGCAAAAGAGATCTACCAGGAAGCACTGAAGCAAGCAGAGCTCAAAAGAGATGAGGTTTCAATACAGCACATCAGGAAAGAATTGGCCGAGTTGTACAGAAAAAGTAGACCTTTGACTTAAGCTCTGAATCCCTTTTTGTTGTAGGAAATTTCCCAGTATCAGTGACACCCAAATCAATGGCTTAAATGAGTGATTTTCAACCTGTTTGTTGCAAGAATTTTTAAAACATGCAGTACCCGACTAGTCAGGGGCACTGACCTCTTTTCCCTTAGGTTGTTAAATTAAAAAAAATTACAACAGCCAACACACACACACACAAAAAAAATCTCTCTCTCTCTCTCTCTCTCTCTCTCTCTCTCTCTTTCTCTCTCTCTCTCTCTCTCTCTCCCTCAATGCTATCATTTGGTCAATTTTAACCTTAAAAATGTGCCACAAATCTCACAGAATAACTTATTGAATGACCTGTAGTTAAATTACTTTCAAACACATAGAGAACTCAGAGGGACTAAGATGCCTGGTTAATAGAAATTAAAAGGTAATCTACTTTTTAAAAGAATTATAAGAGCCTTAGCTGGTTTGGCTCAGTGGATAGAGTATCAGCCTGCAGACTGAAGTGTTCTGGGTTCGATTCTGGTCAAGGGCACATGCTTGGGTTGCAGGCTTGGTCCCCAGTGTGAGGCATGCAGGAGACAGCCGATCAGTGATTCTCTCTCATCATTGATGTTTCTGTCTCTCACTCTCTCACCCTTCCCCTCTGAAATCAATAAAAACATATTTTAAAAAATAATAAAAAACTATAAGAACTATTTTGATAACAGCATATCAATCAATTAAAATTTTTACTTCAGAGAAAATAACTGATAAGACTCCTTCCCTGATGCGAAAGGCTGACAACCTAGTAAGGAAATGACGTAAACAGCAGCTATACACTCTGGAGTGGAGTGGCAAAAGGTTGGAGGAGTAAGTGGTTGCCGCATGGTAGGCATTTTGGCATTTCAGCTTGAGGAGCTTGACTCATTCATGGGTAACCTGATAAGAGCTGTGACAAGATGAGTGGCAGCAGAGTATAAATTGGCTTGGATTAGGGAGAAATGAAAACAGGAGGACTGAAAGCCAACTGTAACAGCTCATTGGCATGTAATAAGTGGGATTTTGGTGCCGTGGAGTTAAGAGGAGATAGATGTAAGAGTTTCTACTTTCAAATTTTATTGAAAAAATTTTTTTTCGTTTCTAAATAAATGTAAGAAGATGTGACTCCTAGAAGGCATCACCAATGTTATGAAAGGTAGTTTAATAAATTTATTTATTTACTTTAAAAACAAAATAAAATTTTTATTTAAAAACCCCAAGTAGTTCTGATGTTCTTAGAGAATAATTTGTTTCTTTAAATATATTCCCTTAGTAATTTATTTCCCATGGCCTCTTACATAAATTATTGATTGCTTCGATCTAGGGAAAGGTTGCTAAGCAAAGGAAATTTTCCCTTTGTAAAAATTAATAAACAAAATCATTTAAAGTGAAGCAGGGAGGCCAGAAGGGGGAGCTCTCACACCCTAGGTCATGAAAAGCCCAACGGGAGAATCTCTGTATGTAACTGCCATCTCAGTTTCTTTTTTCCGTCCATAAAAGAGCTTCCTCTCCCTTGCTTCTCCAGACTTGCATGCTCCCCCCTCCCCGTCCCCTGCCCCATCACTGTGTGTTGCAGATTGCAATACTCTGTTGTTCCTGAATAAAAGCTGGCTTTTTGTTTACAGTCAACACTTTTTATCTGTTCCATTCATCACAATTACCAAGAAAACGAACACACATTTGGGATGTTTGTTTCCTTGAATAGGAAATAGTTTCTGGACTTTTCTACCTCCCTTCTAATTAAGTAGAGAGGGAAGGAAGAACTAGGGTTGAGAAGTTAAGCTGGTTGAGAACTTGATGGGAGAGGTAAGCACTGGGCAAGAGAAGGGTAGCTCTTCTTGGAAGATCACATGTCTACATTCAACACAACCTTCTCATTATCTTCCCACCACCCACCATTTTAGGATACCTTTTTGTTCCTGTTGTTCCTTGTAAGGCAGTTTCTGATACTCATTTTTATAGGGCAGGGACAGGGCCAGCCTCAAAATGTCCTAGTAAAATTCTGTAACAAATTGGTCTAATAAGGCACTAACTCAACAAGAACAAATTGAACTTCTACGGATAACAGGTAAAAGCTGTCTGCATATATTTTTGGAACCCATGTATTTGAACACATGATGTCAAAACTGTTCTGTTTTTAAAACCTATAAAGGCAGTTTCCTCTGTTAGATGCACACTCCTTGGATTTTTAATTTCTCTGAGGGATGATCAGTGTTTTGCCAAATTAGACCTTGAAGTTAAGGTATTTACCTCTCCAGTGTTCATTCATCTTAGTGGCCCCACTGATTCTCTTTAACCCTAACCCAATCTATGTCCTTATCTCTACCACCACTGACTCAACCTTGGTTTGGCCTCTCATTATCTTTTGTCGATGCTATACAACTCCTTCTCTATATTTAACTCCGTCTTACCCATTCTTTTTTTTTTTTTTTAACACATTTTTATTGATTTCAGAGAGGAAGGGAGAGGGAGATAGAAACATCAATGATGAGAGAATCATCGATTGGCTGCCTCCTGCACACTCCACACTGTGCCCTGACTGGGAATCAAACCATCACCTCCTGGTTCATAGGTTGACTCTCAACCACAGAACCATGCTAGCTGGGCTCAACCCATTCTTTGTAGACTACCTGCTGAGTTACCTAATTTGAAACCCCCCCGTTTAATTCTTCCATTGACTTCAGGATAAATCCAAACTCTTAGCATAGCATGCAAGTCCTTCTGTGATATAGTCCCACCGGAGTCATCTTGGCTCCGCTAGGTCTTCTTCCCATATTTTCATTTAGCCTCCCAACCCCTACTCTTATCTAACATCCTCCCATCCCCTTAAAGAAGCTCCACCCTCTCAGGCCTCTAGGGCTTTGTGATGTTGCAACTTCTGTTTAGAGAGGCACTGCTCATCTCTTAACTAATTCCTTTCATATTTTAAAATAGGAATTAGGTTAGGAACCTTAACTCAGAAAGGAGAAATTGCCTCTGACTCATAAGATTGGACTAGGTTTCTTTTTTTTATTCTTTTCTTTTTGTTTAGTGTTTTCTTTCTTTTCTTCTTTTTTTTTTTTTCATTTCTTTTTTTGGACTAAGTTTCTTTGTCATGCACTTCCATACTACCCTGGGCTTCCACTCTGTCATAATACTTATAATCTGTACTATCATTTTCTCCAAATCTACTGAGAGCAATTTGAGGGAGACACTGTGTCTTTTATCTCCTACTACAGTGCTTGCTACACATTAGGTGTTCAAAAAAGGTTTTTGATGCCCCTCTGAAAAAGGAACTTATTGGTCATAATGGAAATTGCATTTTATTTGCAATATTTCTTGTGACCCCATCCAATCACTCTCCTTTCTAATCTATCATGCACACTGGTCAGGCTAAACTTCTTCAAATTGCCTCTATCAAAGTCTTCCTTCCTAAGAAACCTTTGGCTCCCTATTGTCTATGACAGCAAATCCAGACACCTGGGTCTAGCTTTCAAAAGTTTTATCTGTAAAAGTTAGCTTTCCCCTCATTCTAGGTCCTTCTCTTTATTCTGCCTCCCCCTGTTTGAGACTTCAAACTGCACAACACTGTTCAAAGCTGTAGACTATTAGGTGTCATTGTCTTTATTCTGCTCACTGACACTGCAGAGAAGTTATTCTCCATCACTGCTCAGCAAAATCATATATGCTCACTACTTAATCATCACTTGTACTTTTTCATTTCATTTTTACAGCTTCCTTGCATCATTATAGTGTCACTGGATTTTAAGAGCTTGTTTGTAACTAAAGATGTTAACCATTTCTCATGCATTGCAAATGATATACCATGTTTTTTGTTACTATTTCACTCTGGTGTTTTACTTTTTGGTTGTATCAAATATAAGGTTGTGCGTTAAATATAATCATATCTGTTTTTAAAAAATAGTTTTATCTGTTTGGATCTACTTGTTCTACTTTATTTCCAGTCCCTATTCTCCCTTATCTTTGGTCACTTCAAATATCCTGCCTTCATTTTTCCTATTGAAATCCCACCTGTCCTTTCAAGACCCTGCTCAGTAATCATTTTCTCACTGAAGTCTTCCCTGGCTCTTCAAACACATATTGAACATATAGCTTACCACTTATTTGAGCACATGCATATCATCTTGCTGGGATGTAACCATTTCCTGGATAGGCCTTCTCCCTTCCACAAGATGATTTAAGTTCTTGGGGGGAATCATATCATACTTTTTGGTATCGATACAGCAGTGAAGATTTAATTTCAAGAAAGTGAATAATTATACCAACAAAATGAAAGTTGCCCACTTATAGAACTTGGCCTTTAATTTGAAAAACACTAGCAAGTGAAGAGGAAGGTTAATCGCTAGCTTAAGTTAGTCCTTTTGCAGGGAAGGATGTAAACTTGGAAGATGGGTCAGACAGGCCTAGGTGCCAGCGAGAGTAAGGTCCCTTGTGGTCAGTCATTATTGAAACAACCAGCAGGTCACTGTTATGCGTATCTCCCAGGTTATCTATTTTCTCTGAGGACATCTAGTTACCATCTGGAATGTTACGTAGTGGGTTCTGTAGAGAATTGCAATGACACCCTGTAACATGATCTTACATTGTAAGATTTGGCATGTGAATCAAAACCAAAAAGGTACTCCAGATCTATTATCTCTAAAATACTAGATTATTTCAGGTGACAACGGAGTCTATGGGAGTAGGCCATGCTTTTCCTCAAACAAAAATTCCCTTGGCATCTAGGTAAGAGTGGTCCAGAACTCCTTTAAATCATGGTTGTCCTGTGAATTGACATAGGATTCTACTCCAGGACACTTAGTTAATATACTGAATTAATCTCGAGTCAGAAACAATGTGTAGCCTTCATAAACTCATATTCCGTTTTAATAAGGCCCCCTAAAGGTACAAAAATCTAAAAGGATTATTTAATGGTGTGAAGCACAAACAGAATGTTGGACCAATAGAGACAGTTGTTTTTGTACCTGGTCGCATTTCAGTAACCTCAAATTGCTTCATGTTCTTGGATACTACCACTGAGCCATTTTCATTTTTGAGTTTCTTGTGCCAAAACCAGAGCTTGAAAACTGTAGTTCAAAGCAAAATGGAAAATACATTAGAATCTCATCTTTACCAGTTCTGTGGCTTAAGGTAATGTATTTAACTTCTCTGAGCCTCAGTTTTTTAATTTATAAAATGGGGACAGTAATATGTATTTTGTAGGATTACTGTGAGAATTAACAACATGTATAAAATAACTAACAGTGTCTGGCATATAGTAGGTATACAACTATTACTGTAATGTTAGGTGAGTTTTTATGTATCATACTGAATGAAAAGTCATATTAGAACACTTAATATTAGTTGTAAAATACCTAAAATATCACACTAACAATCATAACTTCCGGTGACATGATAAAATCAAAAGATACAATTACTGCCCTGGCTGGTGTGGCTCAGTTGTTTGGAGTGTCCTCCCATGCACGGAAAGGTTGCTGGTTCAATCCCTGGTGGGGGTGAGTACGGTGGGGGGCACTGGTTGATGTTTCTCTTATGCATGGATCTCTCTCTTTCCCTCCCTCCCTCCTTCCTTCCCTCTCCTTTCACCTCTCTCTAAAATCAGTAAAACATATCCTCAGCTGAGGATTAAAAAAAAAAAGATACGATTACTGTTGTCATTAATATGATCTTTAATAAATGGAATAATGCACCATTTACAGCAAGCCTTTTTTAAACCTAAAGAACTGTCTTAAAATCTCCTTCTCCAATGTGTCTGTATCAATACAACCTTTTTATTTAGGTTTATATATAGCAAAGCATTTACTTACAATTATTCATAGAAAACTCTTTAGTGGCTTAATGTCAGCTTTCATAGTGGCATCCATAGATAATACAAAAGAAAAGTGATTTGCTTTATTTCATACACTGATCCATCAAACACAACTTATACAGCATAGCAAGGTCTCAGACAGCTTATACAAAAGCAAAATAACTGAACTGATTCACAAATTCATATATGATGTTCTATCTGTAATGTAAGAGCAAAACACACCAACAAAAGATACCCGTTAACAAGAAAGATGGTTCTGAGGAATTGACAATATTTTTCAGCCTTTCTTATTCCAGAAAAGCATCCTCAGAAATGAATACTCTGTAGCTTGTTTCTCCTGTCTACTCAGAAAAAAGCATAGTAGCTACACATCTCCATGTTTCAGCTACAACACCCTACATTAGTGTATTATACAATTATCCCCTTATCTTCATCTGAAAAATTACCAACAGAAAATTAAGGATGATTCCAGCTTATACAAACACTTATACAATATAATCTCCATGACAACAAGGCATACAAAACTGTTTAAATAAATAAATGTGACCAGAAAAAGAAAAGCCACAGAAGCCAAGCAATTCAATGTTAAACGAGAACTTATCTTTGAATTGCATCTTTTAGTAATTTAATTTTCTTATTAAGTTTCCTTAAAAATGCTTTCCTACCATACTTATAAGAATTGGTAATAAGGTGGAGAGCCTGAGACAAGAGACTGGTTACAAATAACTTCACTGCTAGGATTTTAAGTGTACATCATACCAATTTGGAGCTTGAACTTAACTGATTTAAAGAAAAATTCCATTTGGACCTACCTTCTCAAAATCACCCAAGCTATTACTGAAGCTATAAAGTCTTTAGTTCACTTTTAGAACACAGTTTTATACTGTTTACCTCCTGAAAAAATGTTTTATCTCAGAAGAACTATGTTACTAAGTTCTCCCATTAAAAAATAATATAAAATAAAATAATTTGTCACATCATAACCATTTGACCAAAGGACATAAGTAGTTTGAAGACGATGCTTCAACTCTAGACATAAATATGCTGCAGTATGTAGTCAACTAGTTGGACTGTTTCCATTTCTCTTCAGTAATTATAGAATTGGGCACATCTTATGATTAATGAAATCTGATATTGTCTATATGTAAATTAAGTCAAATCATAAGATGAAACATTAAATGAATTGTGTGTACAACAAACATTTTAAATATTCAACTGTATCTAATTGCTTGTTTACTACCAATTGAAGTTTTGCAATGTGCAGAGGGATGAAAGGGCCCTGAGTTTTTAAGTAATATTATGTCTATAGAGTGAGTCTAAACATGAAGATGTTTCTGAAATCTAAACCCACATTAACTTTTAAAACAAAACAAAAAACAACCTCAAGTTGTAGTTTCAAAGTTATTTGCTTTAAAATTCAATCATAAACTGGATACCCTAATGACATGATTTATTTCTAAAGATTCCTCCTCTCTTACCCAGATTTTAAAATCTGGGTTTCAAGTTAAGTTTAGAAAATGACTGTCACATGCTTCATAGTAATACTACGAACATCACAGTAATAACGGAATTGGAATTTTCAAGACATGATAGATTTATTTGGGGCATAATTTTAATACACAGCATACATTCTTAAGTATTTATTTTCAAATGTATCAGCCATGAGATAAAATCCTAAATTTTACATGCACACACACTCAATTTAACCAGTCACTTAAAAGTTAAATGAAAGTTATTGTCTAGTCTATGTTGCAAAACAATGGTAAATATTTCAAAAATGGTCTGCAAAAATGTTCATAGATAATACCTGATATTGTAGGGTTTGCTTTTGAAACTTAAGGTTGCACTTTGTGTCTTAATATTTGATACAAAGAAATATGTAAAACATACGTTTTGTGTGGCTCAATCATAAGGCTAAGCTTGCTGTAATAGAGGTTAGAATTTTTTTAATGGAAAATTATATACAATTCTGTATGCATTAGTTGTAACTTAGAATATAAAATCATAAAACTCAGCAACTGAGAAAATGTTAGATACAAAACTTGAACTCAGTGATTTTCTGACAATCTGATGGTTGGATCCATTGTCAAATGGTAACATCTTCTCAATTCTATCCTATTGAACTATTAACTAGAGTAATGAACTTGAATATAACAAAATATAATTTTAGGTGTTCTTAAATATAAATAGTTATTGAAATAGGACTGAGGATAAAATGCTAAAGAAACTAAAGCAATTTTGTCTGAAAAACTGAGACTTAGGTGTTAAATGAGATGCCTGAAGCATATTGAAGAATAACAATGTTGAAGAAGATAACCAACATTTTTTTTTTTTTAACTACTGGATAAGAAAAATGGATAAAAAATAAAAACAGGAGATAAGCAGAATATATATTTTTTTTAAAAAAACCCTTTCCTGACACAGATCACAAGTCAGATAACCAAGGGATAGAGTCAGTCAGATACAAACTAAGGTGACTGAAGGAAAGCAATGTGTTGGCGCACCAGAGGGCCCTGGGACTTCCTTCCTCGATGTAAGTTTAATCTGGGAACCTACAGAAAAACCTTCTTTTGATAGTAACATTTGCGTAACTAGCTCAAACTGTGATTTGCCAGATTTACTAAAGTATATGTAGGAGCGGGTTACGCAAGGTACTTTTGGCCAAAGTTTGCATAGTTCAGAATCTAAAAGTTAAAATGCAATTTTACCTGCTGAAGAGCAAATTGACAGTAAAAGGTAATGAATATTTAGAAACATCCTAGTCTGAAAAAGACTCCTGGGGCGTACATAGGACTGTTATGTAATTTCTAGAGTCACTAATCTAGACAATCAACTAATGTTGATTGTAACTTTAAGGAGTCAGCTTGGAAGAGAAAGTATTATATAAAGCAATCTGTGAATAGTTATGTAATAACCTGCATTTAATTGGTAATAAGTTCAACATAAATTTATAAAATGTATAGAAATGTAAGTAATCTCAAGTTCTAAAATCTAACTACCGCCAATGAAATATTTATCTCCATAAATATGAGAAAACACCAAAAAGTTTATTTAAATATTTTTCCATTTTAAGTGACTTTGAAAAGAGGTTTACAGGGAATGGAAAGTTCAGTAAAGAGCTGAAGCCTACCAGGTATTTCATTTGGCTATAGAATCTAAATTTTAAAATCTTTTAAAGAAAATACTTCCCAAATTTTGTGATAATTCCCACTGAAACACGTACTTTACGTGTTCCTACTTTTTAATTGTTTTCACATTCAGAACCAACGTACATTTTCTGGAACATGTGGATACATATAAGAAAACTATACAAATTGCTTTATTAGGACATTATCCTTGTATCCTTCCTACATCCCCCTTAACTCGTTTTCTGGATTAGTAACATTTTCCAAAGTCACTAAAAGCAGAAATTTTCAAGGTGGAGACAAAGGGTTGATAAGATTTAAAGTCTATGTTAAATCAACTTCTCCAAATCAAGTATGGAATCAATCTATGAAAAAGTGTCTGTTCCCATAAGCCATCTTCACTTTTCCCTTAAATTTTACTTTACCTTAGTTCTTCAATATAAAGATGTTAGGAGTGAAGTGATTTGAAGATTCATGATGGCAGAGGTGGGATGAATTTTGTCTTGAATTAGTAATTACTTCTCAAGCACAATCAACATAGATATGTCCACACGTCGTCTTATGGTTGCCTGACTTTTAATGTTATTAAGGTATCTGGGTTTGGCTTATATATAAGCCATAATGACTAATTTCTTACAAAATGTCAGGACATTATACATCCTGTCATAGTGTGTAGGCAATACGGTATGGATGAGAGATGTGGAGACAGGCAGACCTAAGTTAAAATCCATCTTTGCCTATTACTAGATGTGGACCTTGGGCAATTACTTAGTTTCTCCTAGCTTCAGTTTACTCATCTGTAAAGGGGATATATTAACTGTAATTCTTATATAGTTGCTATGAGGACTAAAAGAGATGGTGTATGTATATCCCAACATTCAGTCTACAACAAATGGTCAATTAGTATTATTTCACTCCTGCACCTTCCCAAAACTTTTTACTCTGATATCAGGGTTTCCCCCCAATTATACATTTTTAAAGGGGGACCACTTTTAAGAATTATAATTAAGTCATTTTTGACTAAACACAATTCAAATCAGGTTCTTTCAATGGCTTAGTTCTGACATATAATAACAATAGTTAAGGGAATTAATATTATTCTTTAATTACCTATTATAATGTTTTTAAGATTATAATACTATCCTGCAAATGAATTTAATATTTTTTCATTAACAGCCTTTTATTCAAAAGGAATCAAATGTTTTTATACATGCAAAATGTGTGATAGCAGTTAAATATTAGCTTTAAGACACCTTTAATATTAGATGAAAAAAATTGGCAAACAAGCATTTTAAGTAATTTTGTTTGCTTGTATATAATAAATAGATCCTAAAAGTAAATGAGTCTGATGTACAATTTAATTTAAAATTAATTAAAATGACCTACACTTTCTACTTTTTCAGGAGTCTATTAAACAAACTGGGGAAAGGAAATTATTTGTTTTAAACATCATGGAAAATGGGAAACTATAGGAGTTTTTTAAATTTGGTATGTTAACTTTTAAAAGTATTTTATTACTAAGTATCAAAAAATGCTGAAAAACAATCGACTTGCTTGAGCACAAAGTACAGTATAATGTAGGATAACTCTTCTTCTGTCAGGAAAAAATCAGTCAGACTTCACATGGTCACTTACCCTCCAACTGAAGAAGGACTATCGTTTATTTTTATTCAAAGATGTCCTACAAATGTTTGAAAATAATGCCCTGAAACACAATTGAAAGACATTTAAAGGCAAGGGAACGAAGTAAAATTTCCTGGGAAAGATATAAATAATTTGTTACATTATAAAAGACTAACTGGATGAAAAATATTTTATGCCGTAAGACTGAAAAATATGTTAAGGGTCTGAATCAAGATAAGGGCCATTAAAACACAAAAGCTGGAAATCCTGGGCACTAGTAAAAGAATCTTCATTCTCAGAATTCAAAACTGTGCTCAGCCATCTAGCTGAATAAATGGTAAGTGCTGTAACACCCAACTCAAGACTATCGCAGATGGCAAACAAGAAAAGGCTTATATACAAGTCAAGTGTTTTGGAAATTTGATGTAAGTCAAACTGGGAAATTTAGGTTGTTTTTAGCTAAATGATGAAGACAGAGGAATCTGAATGAGAAAATATTGTTCAGAATTTTTGTTTGTCTCTTAGCTTCTTATCTCCCAGAGAAATCACAGAACTTAATTAGATAAGTACTAAGTACTCTGAGAATCTGTAAAAAATAAGTGAGATCATCGCTGTTTGCAAATTGATAGAAAATAATTTGTGCTTATAAAAAACAGTCCCTTATTTGACATAAAGTGCTTTATTTTTAAAAATGCGGAGGTTGTTGTTTTAGAAATGATTATGTTAATGAAGAGGCAAAAGAAGCTTTAAAAACAATATGACTTGGATACATAACATGTTATCACTAAAAGGTATATTCTGAATATAATGTAAATAACAAATGCTGTTCACATATCAAAAATCATGTGAAAAATTGGCAAAAGGAGAATTTATGAAAATAGGATTAGTGAAAAAAACACACACCCAGTTTTGAAAAGAGAGAGGGAAGTCTAAGTCTGCTCAGAGATGACAGGTTTGGCAGCAACCCTTCCTTCCACCGGGATTTGGCATGCCAGTCAAACAATTTTTTCCACACAGTGTGACAGGTCACGGGGAGAGGAGAGGAATCTTTTTCAGACAGTCATCGGGCTTTGCTTGTGAAGAGGATAAAAAGACACTGTAGGTTCAAAACTAGGAATTACTTTTGAAGTTATTTTAATCAGGAAATGTAATTTTATTTGAGTCAAAGGTGGCCTACTTAGAGAATAAAGGATATAACACTATATTGTCTTAACCATCTACCTACTTAAAAATTCCATATAAGTATAGCTCTATAAGTTTTCTGATAAAAATGTGCTTCTTAAATAAATGAAAATGGAACATACCATACATATAAAAATAAAATAAAATGGAAAAAGGCTAATATTAGGACTTCTACTTTGTTCTATGCTCTCTTACGAACTTCTAAAACCAGAACCAAATACATTTGTTAAAATGCCTGGAAGGAAACATTTAGGATTTGGAAGATTAAAAGAAATAGCATTTCAAATTAGGTTTTGGTTGTTCCTTCTTTAGAGCCCTTTGAGACAATGTTTCTGCATTTTCCACAAGGAGAGAGAAAGCAAAAAATCAGGTAGTTGCTTTCTCTTCTGCAAAATTCACTGTCATAAAACAAACCTGACAAAAGTTGGGGGGAGAAAAATGTTCATATTATGGAAGAATGTGTGCTCTGTTAGGAAGAGAGCTTACAAGAAAGCTTATTTGTGGCTACAGACTATTGCACATTCAAACAAAACACAAGAGAAAAGAATGTCCAACAGATAATATGTTAGGAACAGATCAACATATAAAATAAACTAGCTTGTGCCCAGAAATAAAACATGGGTACCGGACACCACTGAAGTCAAATCTGTCTTAATTTGCTTCTGTTTTAATGACCTTTAGAAACTGTTTCAAACTGATAATCAGCAATACATTGTTTTTGCTTTTTTTTCTTAAAAAAATATTTTAAGACCACTTTTGATACACACACATATAATTCTGTGGTCATAACAGACAAATATAACTTTAGTGAGACTAAACAAAAGTGCAAAACTTAAAAAAACAAAATTAAAAAATATGGAAGCATACGCTAAATTTTCTGCATAGCTGAAATCTATTTAAAGCAAGTCCTGTTGCAGGGGTGGGGTACTGACAGGAGGATAAAGCAGTTTTTAAAAAACGTCTTCTGCAGGTTTAAATGATGCGAAAAATAATTTCACTCCATAGGCTTGAAAACATTTCACAGACAGTTCATTCCTACATCTTTAGACACCATGGTGGTGGCAGTGCCTCCGTCTGCAAGGTAAACGGTGGTGCTAGATTTGGAATGGGCTGCCCTGTCACTGCCATTGTTGTTGACCTCACAGTCCAGCTGTTCAGTGGAGATAACCCAGGTGGAGGGGCGCCACCGCTTAAGAGAATACGGAGTTTTCACACGTTTCTTGATCTTTTCACCAGATCCTGATTTGCCATCTTGTGTTGACTCACCTACTAAAAATAAAAGTACAGAAAAATGAACTATATATAAAGAAAGTACTAAAAAAGTAAAAACTTAGAGTTGCAATTCAAGAAGAGATCAAACTAATGTCTATAGGAGGTCCTAATAGACATTTCTTAAAGTTGATGACTCCAGGCAGTATTTTTCGAGGCGAACCTTAAATTATTTTTGAGGCTCTGTAAGCCTAATGTTTTTATAATTGAATTATTCTATAGAACAAGGAAGAAAATATTTAAAAACCACTAAAAGCAAAAAGAGGAGAAAATGCAAAATTCTTAGCTGCATTCTCAAATCCTTTGGTTACTGGTATCAATCCTAACTTAGCAAAATGCATTTAATCATTCTATTTAATGTTCAAAGTGCATCAAATGATAAAGGCACTGGCACATGACAGTTTACAGAAGAATGACAGAAATCCTAGAATACAAATTTTCTAGTAATTCCACATACATGACAAAACATTTTACTGACATGGAGCCCTGCCATAGGTCAAGTGGTCTACAATAGAAACCACTCAAGCACGGGCTAGATTCTACTGATTGATTTTTGAGAGCTAAATCCCTTTCAGCCCATTTTGTAGTCTTTGACAACCATAAAACATGACTTTGTTTTTCTTCATAAGTGCTGTCTGTCTAAAAGAGAAATTATTTTGTAAATGATGACTGTTAAAGATTTTGGTGAGCTCTCTTGTTTTGTGTTATAATCCTTTCAGGGCCAGAAACTAAGTATCAAGTTGTTTAAGGTATTTGTTTAAATTGTTAGGAGGCCCATAGCACAATGCTGTAGGCATGTGGGAGACTCAATACATAACTCTTGAAAAAAATGACACTAAAAAACCAAGAGCAACTTTATAGTGACTTTTCTGAATTCTCTCTGGACTTTTAAGATTTTTTAAGTCTGATAAAATCTAAATGTGTATATAATAGATATTAATATGCTCAACAAACTTTCAAAAATTGTACTGGCATCATTTTACTTGGAGGTTTTAAAATGATATTTATTTAATCTTAATCATTCACAGCAAATATGAGTTGCATTATAAACTAGTAGCTACTTAAGACACATACTGAATTGGTAATTATTCTATTGTGACACTGATTTTTTAATTATCAATAACAAAAAAGTTTTTTTCTTTACAATAGTCTAATTACTTTTTAGGTCCAGCCAAATGGCTTATTTTATTTCTGAAAGTACAAAACTAGATAATTGTTAGTTGAAACACAATCTGATTCTAAGTAGTTACTTAAATGGTCCCAAAAGACAAGCAGGAGAGATTACACAACCCCCTCACTTACATTGCAAACCGCTGCCATCAAGGATATTTGTGGCTGAAAGATCTAAAGAATTAGGTCTCTGTGCTCTTCTGGGTTTTGATGGTCCAGGATCTACTACTGTGCTTGGAACACCCTGTGTAAGAACATCTTGCTCTAAACATGGATTACTGTTGTTGTTATTGGAATTAGTTCGGCCACCTTCCAGCGGCCGTTCCCTCCTGTCCACAAGACGATCCAGAACACCTTCATCATGGCCAGCCTGTTGCTCTCGCCTCAATAAAGGTTCATGCTCATCAGGACTGGAATTAATATTCAGCCTGGTGTCCTCACCAATGAACTGATTCTGCAGCATTTCTTGGGCCCTATGTGCCACTGTGTTGGCTGTCTGGCCAGATGGTATTGCCCCATTCGCATACTGAGCAGTGGCAGCATGGGAGTTAACGTGATTTCTACCTGCCACGCCATTCATGGTAACAGTAACCACGTGAGGTTCTACAGCATTGATGGTGTTCATCTTGGCAACTCCAGTTTCTACTTGTTTCAAGTTTGATTTGTGCTTGCTGCCAAATTTCAGCCGGGGCTCCTTTGTTGAATTTTTGGTGTTTAAAGGCAAACTAGTAGGTCTCTTGGGAAGGTTCTGTTGCTTGGGGAGAGGATAGAGCTGAGTAGGTGGGACATCAGGAATTAAACATGCTTGGCCATTGGCAGCCTGTGTGAAGTCCTGCTGCCCAGTGACTTCTACTGCAAGCTTTATCAGTGGGTAAAGCAAGCTAGAACTGGTACTGCTCAGTGGGTCTGGCCCACTGAACTGCTTAAGAGAATGCTCCATGAGATTCTCATCAGAACTTTCTTTGAGGTTCTTATCAACTTCTTTAGGGTCTAGCTTGTTGGTCTCCAAGTCTTCTTCTGTCAGCTGTAAGCAGACAGGGGTTGGCCCAATTGGCTGTGAAACATTGGTGGCATGAAGATTTGTTTCATCTGGGTATGGCATCTCCGATATAGTGGTCATGCCAGTGCTTGGAGTGAGGCCAGTGGTGTTGGTGGTGGTTGTGTTGGTGGACAGGCTGGTGACACTTGTTTCAGGGCTGGGAATTCGAGCTTGTGCTTGCTGTCGTTCGTAGTTAATTGAGTTTCGGTTCTTTTCCCCTGTGGTCAAAGGTGTGCTAGACATCGAATGCTCAGAGGAAATATTCTTCACAATGCTGTCAGTGTGATGGATAGAGTCTTCAATGTATGAGGAAGAAGAATAATCTGGATAAGGGCCAATCTTTGGCACACGCCTACTGTGTGACAGGTTGCTTAAACAAAGAAAAAAGTGCCACATTGAGAATGTACATTTATGACAAACTGGTTCTCCACATCTAACATCTCTGTTTTTAAAGTATAAACTGCTTTTTATTTTATTTCTAACCCACATCATTCTCAAAGATATTTAAAAATTCCAATCAAATAACCAATTGTCAATAACTTACTAAATGCTTTATATTATTTGAGCCTACTGAAAAACCTATGTGGATCTAGATATGATTTTTATGGGTGTTCATTACTTTGGCTTATAAAATCTCTCCTAGCCCTGGCTGGTTTGGCTCAGTGGATAGAACGTCGGTTTGCGGACTGAAGGGTCCTGGATTCAATTCCAGTCAAGGGCACATGCCTGGGTTGTGGGCTCGGTCCCCAGTTGGGGGCGTGCAGGAGGCAGCCTATCAATGATTCTCTCTCATCATTGATGTTTCTCTCTCTCTCTATCCCTCTCCCTTTCTCTCTGAAATCAATAAAAATATCTTTTAAAAAAATCTCTCCTATAGTTTTAGAACATTGCCAAATTATCTTTATGAACTGTATATGTGCACAACAAAGTTTCATGAAAGGAGGAACCATGGCATATGTTCCCTTTGTGCTATCACAATTCTAGATCGATAGTGGCTACTCTACGAATAGGTTACCAGTTAAGTTCCAATGACCAAACAGCAACAACTAATAGGTTGTTCTAAAATGCTTCTATGAGAAGGCTTAGCCTAGCAATAGAATGTATTCTCTTGGGGTAGACTGAGCCATATCAATGAAAGCCCTAGATCCTAGAGCAGTGATGGCGAACCTTTTGAGCTCGGCGTGTCAGCATTTTGAAAAACCCTAACTTAACTCTGGTGCCGTGTCACATATAGAATTTTTTTTTTATATTTGCAACCATAGTAAAGCAAAGATTTATATTTTTGATATTCATTTTATATATTTAAGTGCCATTTAACAAAGAAAAATCAACCAAAAAAATGAGTTCGCGTGTCACCTCTGACACGCGTGTCATAGGTTCGCCATCACTGTCCTAGATAGAGTATTAATGTGACACTCAGATAAATGATCAAAGATTCAGAAATGTTCTCCAGTTATCAAGGGTTCTTCAGTCATCGTCACACCTTGAGAGTGATGGTTCTTGAGCATCACTGTAATATGTGTATGTTATTTAAAATAAAAAACCAGGGGTAGCTTTAACAGTAAAAGTATAAACATCGGGAACATTAATAGAACCAAGTGTTGTAGGAGAAAAGCAACAGCTAAAGGAGGAAGTACTACAAAGAAAGACTGATGAGGTTGTGATGGGAGTGACAGGAAGGGGAGAAGTAAAAAGGTGTTGTACTGAACAAGAAAAGGAAGTCTAGAAGGTATGGAGGGTAAGAGTCAATACAATGAAACCTACAGTGGAATATGATGGCATGAACTACAATTTAGGGGAAACTACTTAGAAGGGACAGGGCATGAGAGAACGCATGTAAGGAGTAGAACTAAATGACACAGAAGGCAAAAAAAAATGGCAAAGCAAAGGGGAGCATCAAGGGTTTCTTCTTACAATTCAAGAAAAGTTCAAAAACACTTAAAAGTGGCTGACTCTTGAGAGAGAGACAAATAGCATACTAGAGCACACAGATAAGACAAAGGTAAGGTGAGAAGCAGATTATCTACCTTTAGGTATGTATAAAGTGAGAAAATGTATACTTAGAATTGCTAGTCTCGACCTTCCTTGACTGGCTGATATATAAAGCATAAGGGTTTATATGCTCAAGTTAATTTACCTAATTATAAGTAGTGTAAACCCAATTTGAGGCCTATTCAAATTGCTCTTAAAATTGGAATAGAAAAGAGCACAGAAAATTATTCAAGAATCAGGTGTATTTTTTTATTTATTGATTGCTTTTTTAGAAAGAAGGGGAAGGGGAAGGGAGAGAAGGGAGGAGGGTGAGAGGGAGGGAGGGAGGGAAGAAGGGAGGGGACAGAGAGAGAGAGAGATTTGTTGTTCCACCCATTTATGCATTCATTGGTTCCTTGTTTTGTTTGGGCCTTGACCAGGAGATCAAACCTGCAACCCTGGCTTATCAGGACGACGCTCTAACCAACTGAACTACCCAGCCAGGGCCTCAAGTATACTTTTATCTCAATTTTCTCTGGTAACTTTTTCCTTGATGCCTCTCTAAACATTTTTAACATATATTAGATAAAATGACAAATTTGTGAGAACACTTTTCCCCAAACATGAAACAAAGAAACACAGGTGATATAGTCTGAAAGTTCCAAGTTTTAGGAATCTTTTAATAGGCCCTTTTAGGGGACTCTCCCCCTCCCCACGTGCGAGTCTGTGCTGTGAGAGTCTTTCCTCTTCCCCACGAGGGAGTCTGTACCTGTTCTTCAATAAATTTCCACCTTTGCTAAAATAAATAAATAAATAAATAAATGGCCCTTAAGAACCAAACACCATAGCTCTAACAAAAACACAAGTATAAATAAATGTTCATGATGGGATAGAAAGACCTTATGAACTGCTCTCCTATAAAAGTAGTAGTATATTCTATAAGAAAGAACATTGGATAAGAAGTCTGGAAATAATCGTCTCCAATGAAACAGGTTCAATGCGTAGGCAAGATCATATTCCATTTTCATTAAACAAACAAACATCAGGGACAGGAGGATTAATAACAAAGAATAAATATAATATCTGAGGAAGTGCTTATAAACTTTTGAAACTACGAAAATGTTTTACCTTTATTATCGTAGGGAAGTTGGAGCATTAATAGAGAAAAACTAACCTCTTTCACTGTATCTCTAAGATACTAAAAACCCCACAGATTCCATCTTGCATTTATATCAAAAATCTTCAGTAAAATAGCAAGAATATTGAAAGAAAAATTTTGACTTTAGATTGGATTAATCACTGCACTATTATACTGATAAAAATGTTTATTTCCTATTCTGTTTGGTCTCAGTTTTCAATACTGACTAATGGGTGCCAATCCCTGTGGGTCTTACCGCTCATTCTGCATTGCAGTAGACATCGGATTGACTGTTGGGCTCACGGATTTGTTTCTTTCCCATATCATCATAAGTTCAGCCATCCTCTCCTCAGCACACTGTGCAGTAAGCCGAGCCTCTGCATCCTGGTCCCAACAGTCTTCGATTGTCTCCTTGAGTGACCTCACTGCCTGTAAAAAAGCACATGTCAAACAGTGTATCTTTAACAAAAAAAGTATTGAGTTTTTAATGATATGAAGTAGGATAAAAATATTTTTATTTAACAAATATTTTACATAACTATATATAATAAAACTTTTTAGACTTCAGAGATTTATAAAGGGTCACATTTCTCAAATGGTGAGTAGCAAGTAAGCATGGAAGCTTTAACGTAACTCTTTGAAGAAATATACATAAGAGCAAGCTCTATGCATTACAAGGCTACATGTTTTTTAATATTTTTTTTCTAACATACAAATGAGAATTACTATACTCACTTAGCCATACTACTTTTATTTAGCAATCAGGAACATATACATATTCCTAATTCTTTTAATGCTGCCTAGTATCCATTATAGCATAAGTTTTTAGCCTGATCCTTATAAGAGGATAGTTTCCAGTTTTTGCTGGTATAAATGACACTGCATTGAACATCTTACACATGCATTTTTCTACATGTGTGTAAGTGCAGTTGAGGAACAAATTCCTGGAGATATTATTGCTGGATCAAAGGGTAAAATACATTTAAAATTTGTTATTGCCAGATTACCCTCCAAATTGATGGCACTCCCAACAACAAAAAAAGTATCTGCTTTCCCATCACCAACACTTTGTTAATGTGATAAGTAAAAACAGATCTTCTTTTAATTTATCACTAGTAAGTAGAGCCAAGATTTGAAACCAGGCCTTTAACTGAGCTGGTACTCTTACTATAAAACTGAAACTAATATTCTTTTCTTAAATAAATATTTTTATTGTTTTACATATGAAAGAAAAAGTTATTTAAAAAACTAGGACCTATAATTTTTTGTTTTCCTAATTTAAAATATTTTAATATAAAAAGCAGCCTTAAACTATTTGTGTGATTGTTACAATAGTTCATTTTTACTATAAATTCTAAAAGTATAGGGGGAAAAGTTATTCATAAATCTAATATTCAGTGGTAACTATAGCTAACATTTTCATATAGTTTTCTCAGAAAGTATTTTCTATACTTTCATTTTAATCAGAAAATTATTCTTCCCCCAATTACTGACTGAACTATGCTTGGCTCTCTGGTAGTTTTTAAAACTAGTTTTTACATTCATTAATATTTGAAAGAGTCTGAGTTGTTTTGTTTTTTTAAAATATATTTTATTGATTTTTTACAGAGAGAAAGGGAGAGGGATAGAGAGTTAAAAACATCGATGAGAGAGAAACACCGATCAGCCGCCTCCTGCACGCCCCCCACTGGGGATGTGCCCGCAACCAAGGTACATGCCCTTGACTGGAATCGAACCTGGGACCCTTGAGTCCGCAGGCCGACGCTCTATCCACTGAGCCAAACTGGTTCTGGCAAGAGTCTTGAGTTTTGTTACTATAAAAATGTGTGTGTTTTTATTTCAATGCAACTATGAAGCAAAGGTGTTTTCTTTTCCACACAGGGGAATTTCCTCTCTATTTTTATAAACCATGCACTTGCTATATAACTCTAGTACTGGATTGTCACTGCAGACAGGCAGATCTACAGACTATAACACATTAAATGGATTCATTGGAAGTGAACCAAGAATTACTTCATCCCTTACTTAGAAACCTAGTCTAAATTTGGAGTAAAAAGTTTTCAAGTAAATATGCATATGATGCATATCCCATAATGGTAGGGTTGCCAAGAAATACTTCAAAATCAGAGTCCAATTTCTCTGGTGAAATAAACAAGTTAAAGAAGATGAAGTATTTGATGAGGTAAAATTTCACAAGATTTTTTTCTTTGAGGGGTGCTCTATTGTGAGGCTGTAAAGGATTCAGCCTCTCACCTGCTGCCAGGGACCTCTTTAAGTTCTGTCCCACTTCCCATAGCAGGACTCCAGTTTGGAGGCAATCTTGGGCATACGTGATTGGCAATAGGTCTTTAATTCCCTCATACTTAAAGAAAATTGCAATCTCATTTGAAGCAGAAGCCTTCCTTGAAGGTAATCTACTGACAAAGATGACCAATGGAGAAAATATTTAATCTAAATCTGTATGGAAACATATAACATCTTTCTAGCCTCTCTCTGATGTGCCAACACCCCATATAAGTCATGATCCAGAATGAAAATATTCTTTCAAAAATATTTTTTAATTGATTTCAGAGAGGCAGGAAGAGGGGGAGAGAGACAGAAATACCAATGATAAGAGAGAATCATGTTCGGTTGCCTCCTGCACGCCCCCCACTGGGGACCAAGCCCACGACCTGAGCATGTGCCCTTTACCGGAATCGAACCCAGGACCCTTCAGACTGCAGGCCAAAGCTCTAGCCACTGAGCCAAACCAGACAGGGCCAGAATGAAAATATTCTAATCCTACCAAGACAACCTAAAATTAAAATGTGAAAATACATAGTAAAAAGATTTAAATTACATAATTAAAATGTTTTCATTTTTGTTCTTTAATTATACATCAAGAAAACTGCATAAAGTGTCAAAAATTCAAATGTACACCCTTCAGAAATAATAAAATTCCTATTATATTCTGAAAACAAGAACAGATTTCTCTGGAAAAAGCAAACAATAAAAATATCTAGAAATTATACGTATGACTGTGAAAAGTAAAATTTTAATGAACAGATAACAAGTAGAATGGAAAAGGTGAAAACAAGTAAATGATTTCAAAGGTAAAGCTGAGTAAATTTAAATAATTTACAACAACAAAAAATTGAAAAATGCAAGGAGAAGAACTGAGACCTAAATGGCAGGTGGTCCAATATTTGTCTAATGAGAATTCCATAAGGCAGAAATAAAGAGGAAATAATTTTTTTAATCATGTAAAAAAATTCCTCTGAATTGAAGGAACTTCCGAATTTTCAAGCTGAAAACCTGTCCAGTGTAAAGCGAAAGGTGTGAAAAGATCCATGCCTACATAATTCCAATGATGAAGTAAAAGGCTTAAAAGCTTATAGAGAAAAGAAAATAAGAGAAGAAAACAAAAAGCAATTGAATGATACTAGTTGGTGCTGGAATTCTCATTAACACATCTGGATGCTAGAGGACAAGTGAGTAGTGGTTTCAAAGTTGTGAGGAAATGATTTTGATCTTGAAACTATTACCTAGCCAAATTATTACTCAAATGTGAGGACAAGATAGAAACACTTTTTAATGTGCAAGGATTCATAATGTTTACTACCCATGTACATAACTAACACACATTATTTTAAAAGGAACTTCAAAAAATTCATGAATGTGAGAAACCAAGATAGCGGCATAGGTAAACACCTGAAATTGCTGCCTCACACAGCCACTTCAAAAATACAACTAAAAGACAAAACAGACATCATCCAGAACCACAGGAAGACTGGCTGAGTGGAAATTCTACAGCTAGAAGGAAAAAGAAAAGCAAACTGAGACTCAGAGGAGGTGCGGAAGTAAAGTGCAGAAGTAGGGAGGCACGCGGAAAGAGCTGGCAACTGAGGTCTTCTTCAGTCCGGAGGGAGTCTCTGGGGATCCAGGCTCATATGGGGAGAAACTGGACTGTCTGGCATTGACCGGACCACGAGGGCAGCTTTCTCTGAGGTGCTCACAGCGTTCATTGTTCCTGCAATGGGGCCACAGGACACAGAGACCCAGGGACCTATCCAGGGCAGGGTCTATGGCAGCCGTGGGCAAACTACGGCCCGCGGGCCGGATCCGGCCCGTTTGAAATGAATAAAACTATTGAAATAAAAGACCGTACCCTTTTATGTAATGATGTTTACTTTCAATTTATATTAGTTCACACAAACACTCCATCCATGCTTTTGTTCCGGCCCTCTGGTCCAGTTTAAGAGCCCATTGTGGCCCTCAAGTCAAAAAGTTTGCCCACCCCTGGTCTATGGGCAACCATTGCGGTTTGCACTACCCAGTGATTCCCTGAAACCCCGCCCCACCCAATTTATAACCCCACCCAAGCTGTGTACAGAGGCTTTTGCATACAAATGGCCTAGCCTTTCTCCGCCTAAAAACCTGTCAAACTGTAGCTGTGTCAGAGAATCCCAGAGCTTCCAAAAGAAGGACTAAGGCTCGTCAGCCTGCATTGCTTCACAGCTGGGCCTCATCTGGGCACCTCCAAACCCCAAACAAAGAGGAGGAATCAGCAGATCTCTCTGTAGCTCCTGCTGGGTGGCCTCAGGAAGAGGCTGACTTTGCACCTCCTTGGAAATCCAAGAGCCAGTGTACCCAGTGGTCAGAGTGAGGCCACACCAGCTTACAACTCTTCACATCCATAAGAGAGACACTCGGGGACAGACTCAGTGAGCACCAAAGCCCCACTGAAGCAAGTCCTGCTCCATAAGGGTGTCTCCAGCACAGCAGTTCTTCCACTATAGACACAGCAGGTCCTTGCAATCAATTGGCCTGGAGGTCATTTCTTCCCAGGGATACCAACAGCAATTAAGGCTTAACTACAACAAGACTGTGCACAAAGACCACAAAGGGGTGCACCAAGAGTTTCCACCTCAGGTGATTGTGGAGGCTGAGCTACTGGGCCCAATAGGACACCTACCACACAAAGCCACTGTATCAACACAGGGAAGCATAAAAAATGTGGAGACAAAGAAACATGTCACAAATGAAAGAAATGGAGGAAAGCAAATTACTGGATTTAGAGTTCAAAAACACAGTTATAAGGTTACTCAAGAATCTTCTACAAACCTCCGAGGAACTTAGTGAGACCTTCAAGGATCTTAATGAGAATGCAAAAAAAATGGAAAAGGACCAGTCAGAAATTAAGCATACACTGACTGAAATAAAGAATAATATACAGAGATCCAACAGAAGACTAGAGGATTCCAAGAATCAAGTCAAAGATTTGAAATATGAAGAAGCAAAAAACACCCAACCGGAAAAGCAGAAAGAAAAAAGAATCCAAAAATATGAAGATAATGTAAGGAGCCTTTGGGACAACTTCAAAAGTATCAACATCCGAATTATAGGGGTGCCAGAAGAAGAGAGAGAGCAAGATATTGAAAGCCTATTAGAAGAAATAATGACAGAAAACTTCCCCTACCTGGTGAAAGAAATAGACTTACAAGTTCAGAAAGCGAAGAGAACCCCAAATTAGAGGAATCCAAAGATGACCACACCAAGACACATCATAATTAAAACGCCAAGGGCAAAAGACAAAGAGAGAATCTTAAAAGCAGCAAGAGAAAAACAGTTACCTACAAGGGAGTACCCGTATGACGGTCAGCCGATTTCTCAACAGAAACCATGCAGTCCAGAAGGGAGTGGCAAGAAATATTCAAAGTGATGAATAGTAAGAACCTACAACCAAGATTACTCTACCCGGCAAAGATATCATTTAGAATTGAAGGTCAGATAAAGAGCTTCACAGATAAGAAAAAACTAAAGGAGTTCATCACCACCAAACCAGGATTATATGAAATGCTGAAGGTTATTCTTTTAGAAGAGGAAGAAGAAAAAGGTAAAGATACAAATTAGGAACAACAAAACAACAAAGGGACAACAAATACATATCTATCATCAAGTGAATCTAAAAATTAAGTCAATAAAAAAAATCTGATGAACAGAATAAACTGGTGAATATAACAGAAGTGGGGGCATAGAAAGGGAGTGGACTGACAATTCTCAGGGGGAAGGGGGTGTGAAGGGTGCAGGAAGAGTTTGGACAAAAGTCTTACATCTATGGATGAGGACAGTGGCGGGGGGTAAGGGCGTGGGTTGGGGTGGGAACCAGGTGGAGGGGAGGTATGGGGAGAAAAAAGAGGAACATCTGTAATAATATGAACAATAAAAATTTATTAAAAAAAAAAAAAAAAAAGAACAAGCTAAAGGAGTTCATCACCACCAAACCGGTATTATATGAAATGCTAAAGGGTATTCTTTAAGAAGAGGAGAAAGAAGAAAAAGGTAAAAGATAAAAATTATGAACAACAAAGTAACAACAAATACATATCTATCCACACGTTAATCTAAAAATCAAGAGAATAAAAAATATAATGAACAGAATAAACTGGTGAATATAATAGAATCAGGGGCATAGAAAGGGAGTGGACTGACAATTCTCGGGGGAAGGGGGTGTGGGAGGTGCGGGAAGGGACTGGACAAAAATCTAACACCTATGGACGAGGACAATGGGGGGGGGTAAGGGCATGGGGTAGGGTGGGAACTGGGTGGAGGGGAGATATGGGGAGAAAAAAGAGGAACAACTGTAATAATCTGAATAAAGACTTATTTTTAAAAAAGAAATAAGAATAAATATAGTAGCATTATAATGGTAACTTCTAGAAGAGAAAATTAAAAACAAAAAATAAATAAATAAATAAAACAAAAAAAACAAAAACAAAAACAGAAACTGCAGAACAATGTTAATGAGAGTTATTTTTGAAGAATGGTGGTGGGGACGGGTAGTCTTTTCCATTTTCTTTTTTATACCCTTCTATTTAATTGGGTTTTGTTTACTATGCATAAGCATAACTTTAATTCTTTAAAAAAAAACTGTTTAAAATATGAAATCCAGGGTACTGTCATCAATAAGGGGTAATTATGATATAGCACACATACTGTCAAATGGGGATAAAGAGAAACATCTATATGTACTGACATGAAAACTGTCCATATTAAAAGAATAAAGCTTCAGAAATGATAGTAAATAATGAGATACTCCCTCTTATGTAAAAAACTTATATGAGACAGAGAGTGGGTATGTGTGTTTATGTAAATGTTTGTTAAGATGTTTTTAGTATCATGGCAATAATTTACTGAAATGATAGGAGCCTCTGAAGATATTTCAATGTTGTGAGCTGCATTTAATATGCAGTATTTATAGGCTGTACCTTGCTTTCTTTTTGGTGCAGCTTAAATTTCCCTTAGCCAATGAATTGGTAAGTCTGCACTAATTAACACTTTTAGTACCATTCTCAAGAGAGTAAGATGGAATTTCAATAACGTTTCAAATATTAACTTGTTAATTATTCCAGTTGATACCCATTCTGACAAACAACACATAATAGACTATTTAAATAATATTTTATACTTGGAAAAAACTGAAACTGAACCAAAAAGGGGGACTTTTTATACTGAAAAATTTTAAAACACCTAACAACAAAAATCAAGTAAGTTGATTTAAAAATAAAATCAAGTAGGTTGGATTTTTGACATTAGGCAAGTCTAAAAAACTATTAACATTATTAACAGTCCTTTTTTGCTTCAAACAACATTAAAACATAGTCGTTAAGTCATGTTTTTAATAATTAGTTTTTCTTACCAGGCTATTTTCTTTCCAAGCTTCTGGGAACTTAGGTCTCTGTTTTTCCCTAGACACCAGAACCTGCATATCTTCAAAAGTGGGATGGTTTCCAACTTCTGTCTGAAAAGCCATCTGGTATTCTGGTACAGATTCACCTGTGAATTTTTTTAAAAGGACAGAGTAAAATGTCCAATTATCATAAAATGATATAATTACAGGAGTATTAGATACTAAGCAAGCAAAGAAACTCACAATCTTTTTTTTCTTAATCCTTTCCCATATTTGGAAATTCTGAAGAAACCCCTTTGTGGGTTTAATGCATTATTAATAAATGTTTCACTTAGAATAGTCTCTGATAAATTAAATGTTTTTTAATAAGTTAAACAAGAAAAAAAAGAAATTCCAAGTTCAATACCTAAAGAACCTGGCTATTACTATGTGAGGGAAACAGACAAGTATGTAACTGTAGCTAAGTAAATTTTTGCTACTACCTAAAAAAAAAAAAATAATAAGTTAAACAGTACTTTCAATGTTGAAAAGGTATTTTTAAATGGTTCTAGCATTACAAAATTTGGAGGGAAGAGATTTTTTCATATATACATATTAATATGCTTGAATTCTTATCGCATATAGGGATCAAGGATACTGAATATGAGGAGATGCCCAGGATCTAGCACAACAAACACAAACATAACTGGGAGGGTTGTACAGTCATCATATCTAATTATATCATTTGCTCTATTATAATACAGCTAGATTGATAAAATCTGTTTCAAATGTCACAAAAATTTGTATGATAATGACCATTTGACAGGAAAATCAATATACTGATCTTTAAAAGCATTTAAACAGTTTCTTATCAAACAGTTTCTAGATCAAGGATTTTTCTTTCCTTTTTAGAGCAAGGATTTTTAAGTATCATTAAGTATTCTACCACTGCCCAAGAAGCACAATCCGGGGCTTGTAATGAGAGGCTTATAATTTTTACAAAATGTGATCAAAGTAAACTTAATGAACATATTGAGCTACACAGAAGACCTCTGGGACCAACATTCAGAAAACAAATCATCTAGTAAAAATCTTGGCAAATACCTCTGGGGAAATAGAGACCTTTCTGTCTCCTCGCCACTGCCACCCCCCTCCCCACCCCCCATCCCAATTAAAATGACAGGATAATTTAGAAGGAAGACACCATGATAAGGCACTTAGTTCCTAATCTTGGCTTCCTTTCTACCTTGCAAAAGTCATTTTTAACTGTTCTGTGTTTCCGTTTTCTCCTTAGCAAAATGGCAATATTCACCTTCCTTATTTCACTCACTTAGAAATAATATAAAAGTTATAATGACTGAGATAGAAAAAACATGTAATTTAAGTTTTATGTTTCAATTTGAATACTAAAAAGAACTTATAAACACTATCCTCCACCAATATTAAGAAACTAGAGGTGTGGTCCTACAGCCTGGCCTGCAGGGATTGGGTCGAAACTAGCAGTCCAACATCCCCGGAGTGCGGAGTGCGAGAGGGCACTCTACAAAGTTGCTGTTGCTCGGCAGCTCCTGCGTTGAGTGTCTGCCCCCTGGTGGTCAGTGCATGTCACAGCTACCAGCTGGTCACTTAGGCTTTTATATATATACACTAGAGGCCCAGTGCAGGAAATTCATGTACCGGTAGGGTCCCTAGAGGCTGCCGGCTGGGGCCTCCCTCCCTTCCCCCAGTCACCTGTCGCCACCACCACAGCCGCAGGCCAGGGCTTCCCTCCCTTCCCCTGGCCGGCCCCGCCCCCTGGTCAAACTCCCGAATGAATTCCAGGTCGAGGGGGCAATTCGCATACTATGCTTTTATTATATAGGATATTTACAAAGAATAATTCTATAATCTATGAAGCATAGCCCAAAATTTTTTGGAATATTGCACTATCTATAAATACAAGTGATATTTTCACATACTCTAAACATTTCAGCTGATACTTATTTTTTTATCAATAACCATCAACAATGAACTTGAAAGACAAAACTAAAGGACTTAACATTGCCAGTTAGTATAAAACTTTCATGAATCCTCATATGATAAAACCTCAATCCATACCATCTTTGAACTGTAAGATATTTACTAGTATATCTTATCTCTTTGACATATATACACAACCCACATAATACCCTCCCAGTGTTATTTATTAGCTATTTTTTTCTTCAAATGTTGATTTAGTAGAACAAGTAAAAATACACAATTTTCCTTATTTTTTTTAATCAGGTCTAAATAACAATGAGAAAACTTGCTAAATGAATCTGAGGCACAATTTTGTCTTGTGATTTGAATAACATTAAGAATTATTAAATTTCTACTACATTTTCATGGCTCTAAATCTAATTGTTTCATAGATAGTTGTGTAGAGCTAACTTTGTATTAGGCATTGGAATGACTGCCTTAAACTTTATAATCACTGAATTGCTTAAGGCAAGTTTTATAATCCTATTTTCTCTCAAACTGTCCAAAATAGATAAATATCTAAGACTATCAGATGCCATTCCTTGCTTCTCACAACACTTGCTACTTGTTAATTATGCCTCTAAGCAGTTAGGAATTTTAGTTCCTTACTTAAATTACACTTTTCTCTTTCTTTTTTATTTCTCTTGCCTTCCTTTTTTCTCCTTTCTCCCTCCTGAGTATAAACTTGGCAGCATTTCATTCTTCCTTTGTAATAGAAATACCTTATTCATTTGTTTTGCTAATATTTTTTCCCTTTTATTGAATTTACTGGAGTGACACTGGTTAACAAAATTATACAGGTTTCAGGTGCACAATTCTACAACAAATCATCTGTAAACTATATTGCATATTCACCCCTCCAAGTCCATCCTTCACCATTTATCCCCCCCTACCCTCCTCCACCTGTATTTTGCAATCAGCTTCCATAGTGCGTCCATCCTATCTAATAATAGACAAACATGGTAATTAACCATACCTCCGAAACGCTTCCTATTGGCTAATCAGGGCGATATGCAAATTAACTGCCAACCAAGATGGTGGCCGGCAGCCAGGCAGCTGAAGCGAACAGGAGGCTTACTTGCTCCAGAGATGGAGGAAGCCAAGGTTCCCCACCTGCCGCTGCCGGCCTCTGAGCTGCACTCTAAGAAACAATGTTGCAATTATAGAAGCTAAACAAACTCCAGAAACCTGCTTTCAGCCAGGGCCTTAGAGCTGTAGCTGCAACAGTGTTTCAATTATAGAAGCCAAACAAACCCAGATACCTGCTTTCAGCAGCCGAGGTCTCAGAGCTGGAGCTGAGCCTCAGAGCTAAAGCGGGCTCTCAGTTCCAGTGACAGCCATAGAAGGTAAATAAATCCCATAGAAAAAAAGGAGAGGTTAGGAGCTTCAATCACCCACCAGCCTGAAAACGGCCCTCAGCCCCTCACCCAGACTGGCCAGGCACCCCAGTGGGGACCCCCACCCTGAAGGGGGTGTGACGAGCTGCAAACAGCCATCAGCCCCTCATCCAGACTGGCCAGGCACCCAAGCGGGACCCCCACCCTGATCCAGGACACCCTTCAGGGCAAACCAGCCAGTCCCCACCTGTGCACCAGGCCTCTATCCTATATAGTAAAAGGGTAATATACAAACTGACCCTAACAGCAGAAGGACTGGGAATGACTGGTCACTATGACACACACTGACCACCAGGGGGCAGATGCTCAATGCAGGAGCTGCCCTCTGGTGGTCAGGGCGCTCTCACATGGGAGGAGCTCTACTCAGCCACAAGCCAGGCTTATGGCTGGCAGTACAGCGGTGGTAGTGGGAGCCTCTCCTGCCGCCTCAGCAATGCTAAGGATGTCCAACTGTAGGTTAGGCCTGCTCCCTGCTGGCAAGTGGACATCCCCCGAGGGCTGCCGGGTACACGGGTGGGGGCCGGCTGGTTTGCCCTGAAGGGTGTCCTGGATCAGGGTGGGGGTCCCCACTGGGGTGCCTGGCCAGCCTTGGTGAGGGGCTGATGGCTGTTTGCTGGCTGGCCAAGGCCCCCAGCGGGGACCCTCACCCCATGGGGGTTTGGCCAGCCTGGGTGAGGGGGTGATGGCCGTTTTCAGGCTGGCCACAGCCCCTTCAGGGTGGGGGCCCTACTGGGATCCCTGGCCAGCCTGGGTGAGGGGCTTATGGCCGTTTTCAGGCTGGCCATGGCCGCGGGCTAGAAGCAGGTATCTGGGATTTATTTATCTTCTATAATTGAAACTTTGTAGCCTTGAGCAGAGCTCAGGGCCTGCAGGGCAGGCGGGAAGCTTGGCTTTTTCCATCGCCTGGGGCAATCCAAGCCTCCTGCTCTCTCCAGCTCCATGGCCGCTGCCTTCTTAGTTGAGTTAATTTGAATATTCGCTCCTGATTGGCTGGTGGATGTGGCTTGGTTTAGGGTATTCTTTCTTTTTTATATATATATTTTATTGATTTTTTACAGAGAGGAAGGGAGAGGGATAGAGAGTCAGAAACATCGATCAGCCGCCTCCTGCACATCCCCCACTGGGGATGTGCCCGCAACCCAGGTACATGCCCCTGACCGGAATCGAACCTGGGACCCTTTAGTCCGCAGGCCGACGCTCTATCCACTGAGCCAAACCAGTTTCGGCTTCTTTCTTTTTTTAACTTCCACCCCATTTCACTGTTAAAATTTAAGTGCCCTGTATCCTCTATCTGTGCTTTATTAATATGTTCCCCTCCTATACTCTGTAATATTTCTCTTCTCTATTTCACAGAAACTCCTCTGAGAATACCAGTGACCTCCTATTATTCAAATTCAAAGATTATTTGTCAGTTCTATTTCCTTTTGACCTTTCAATTACATTTATTGCTATCAATCTTGGTTCTTAACACTTTCTAACACTGACTTTTCAGATACTATAATTTCTCAGTTTTCTCACTTTTTCTGACCATATGTCTTCATAACTGACCTATTTGGGGAGGGCCTAATATTCAGTCTTTTAAAAAATATATATATTTTTGTTTCAGAGAGGAAGGAAGAGAGAGAGAGAGAGAGAGAGAGAGAGAGAGAGAGAGAGAGAGAGAGAGAGACATCAATGATAAGAGAGAATCACTGGCCTCTTGCACGTCCCACACTGGGGATCAAGCCCACAACCCGGGCATATGCCCTGAATGGGTTCATATGTCCACGCTCAACTACTGAGCCATGCCAGCCAGGCAATATTCAGTCTTTATTCAACAATTTTTCCTCTCTTCATATGTTCTCTTAAAGGAGTACATCCACTCTTAAGTTCCCAATGACCAGGTCCATGTAGACCAGCGGTTCTCAACCTGTGGGTCGCGACCCCTTTGGCGGTTGAACGACCCTTTCACAGGGGTCGCCTAAGACCATCCTGCATATCAGATATTTACATTACGATTCATAACAGTAGCAACATTACAGTTATGAAGTAGCAATGAAAATAATTTTATGGTTGGGTTACAACATGAGGAACTGTATTTAAAGGGCCAGAAGGTTAAGAACCACTGGTGTAGACAATTCCTAAATAATCATTTTAACCTTAGTTCTATCAATAGCCTCTTCTTTTAAATGCTTTTAAAATTTTTCTTAAGTTGTCTTCAATACTTTATCCAAAAGCCTCCATAATTTACTCATCTTTCCAGTGTAAGCCAGGATTTTTCCTAAGTTCCTGACTGCCATCCTCACTATTTCTCATATCTCTGAATATTTCTCAATTCCTTAAACTTTCTTCTGTTAATTAAAACCACAGATTCCTCTTCTACCTTTTCTCTCACATGTGCATCTTCTTCCTCATTTCTATATTCAAGATTATAAGGTATCTTAATGCAACTCTCTTTTTTTTCCTTTATTTTTTTATTGTGGTTAAATATATATAACATAAAATTGACCATTTAAACCATTTTCAAGTGTACAGTTCTATGGCAATAAGAATATTCATGATGTTGTGCAACCATCACTACCATCAATCTCCAGAATGTTTTTTATCTTTCCAAATTGAAACTCTGTATTACTAAACAGTAATACCCTATCTCTTTTTTCTTTTAAAAACTCCTTCTAGTTCTATTATAATTCTTCCAAAATTTTGCCTTTCCCCTTTATAAACATCTAATATTGTTCTTTATTATTTACCAGATGAAAAGCAATAGTTATTCTTTGAATGCAGTAGTTGCTTAAAAATGTTGCGATGGCAGTGTCATTTAGTCAGACATACTTCTATAAAACAATAATTCTGGGTTAGGATATTTTTAAAAATCTGTGGCCTAAGTTTCAATACTAGAAATAAAAAGTTCCAAAGTTCCAATAATACTATGATTCTACTACAGTTCCTACAATTTGCAGAAAAACACTTCAACTGAGTACACTGTACTTCCAATTAACTAAAAAATATACTTCCAAATAAGAAATGACAGACCCTGGTTAATCTAAATAATTAATTTCATCGTATTTTAGAACAGCCGTGGGCAAACTACAGCCCGCGGGCCGGATCCGGCCCGTTTGAAATGAATAAAACTAAAAAAAAAAAAAGACCGTACCCTTTTATGTAATGATGTTTACTTTGAATTTATATTAGTTCACACAAACACTCCATCCATGCTTTTGTTCCTGCCCTCTGGTCCAGTTTAAGAACCCATTGTGGCCCTCGAGTCAAAAAGTTTGCCCACCCCTCTTTTAGAATTATAAACTATTGTTAAATGCTTACTGTTTTTAAAGCAAAAAATTTCAACCCTACTATTAATCTCTGTTTTTATGAAATAGTTCCATTTCATAAATTTGTCCAATGGTGATTCAATTGTCTGTTTTTCCTTTTTCTATATTTTTAATAGTGTTATTCTTATAAAACAGATACCATTTATATCAAATCATTCTGTACCCCATGCAGTTACGATTCCACATGACAGTGATGTAAAAAATACTAACAAAAGGAAAAAGCATAAATTCATCTGGTTAATTCAAGTAAGCCTCAAATAAAGCATAGCATTCACATTAGATGAATGTTCTTTCACTGAAAGGATGAAGGAATGTAAGAAGGCATGAAGAGAGAATAAAAAAACAGAAAGAAAAAAGTGTTCCAGTGGTTTATTCATTGCTTCTAATTCCTTATTGAGTCAATTTAGGACAGAATGTAAGTGTAGCTTATCAAATGCTCTGAGGGTGCATAAGGAAAATTATGACTGCTAAAGCAATCAGAGACCAAACTAAATATGGTTAGATAAGCTATTGTGAGGAATTAATTAAATTGCACTCAATACAAACATGGAGTCCTTTTAGTAAGTTTTTCCTTCCGGCTAATAATGTTTCTGAACACTAGATGGCACTAAACTAAAGGTTTAAATGCAAGTAAAAATCTGTAACACCATCAACAACAAAAAAATATTAAAAAAGAGAGAGTAAAAACACAAAGTTGACTTTTTTTAATATAGGTAGAAAAAGCAAATATAACTGCTTTGCATAAAATTTTTGATAGATCTCTTACCTGGGAAGAGGTCTGTACATCTCATAAATATCTCCCAATAGATTAGTCCAAGAGCATACATGTCTACTTGTTTCAAAGCAGATTCACAGTCCCTCAGGTTCACAGCTCCTTCTAGAACTTCTGGTGCCATATATCTGATTGTACCAACCTGAAAAATTAGAGCAACAATTTTCGGAATGAGAATGAAGGACATACATTAGAGTCCCAGGGGTGGGCAAACTTTTTGACTCGAGGGCCACAATGGGTTCTTAAACTGGACCAGAGGGCTGGAACAAAAGCATGGATGGAGTGTTTGTGTGAACTAATATAAATTCAAAGTAAACATCATTACATAAAAGGGTACGGTCTTTTTTTTTTTTTAGTTTTATTCATTTCAAACGGGCCGGATCCGGCCCGCGGGCCGTAGTTTGCCCACGGCTGCATTAGACAGAAATTATACATCCATTTCATATCAACAAGATGTTAGTAAGTTATTGTACCCTAACTATGTTACTGAAACTGTTCATACCTTATTTTTTTAATCTATAAAATGCCCTTGAATAATTAAACTGTGGTCAATACATCCTATTACACAGAATCAATAAAAAATAATGAGCTAGATCTTCCATTGCATATCAACATAAAAAACAACACCTTTAAGACACAGTGAGAAAAATGCAAAACAATATGTATACCACTTAATATTTTTAAAAAGTCACAAAAAATATAAATGTATGGATAGACTTATATATGTAAATGCAGAGAAAAAGGCCACAGAAGGATACGCTCCACATTGTACTAGTGATTTATCAGAAGGTGACTAGGTCCTGTCTCACCTTGATAATTTTACTCCTACTTCAAAAATCAGTTCCTATAAATTTCTTCCTAATGCTTATAAAAAATGAACTTGAATGGCAGTGAGTTCCATAATAAACTGATGAACTCTATGCAGTGTCTTTGGTATTTCTTAATTTTGTAATTCCTAAAATGCTATAATTGGTGGAATCCTTATATAATAAAAGGCTAATATGCAAACAGAACGAACGGCGGAACAACTGAACAACCAGTAGCTATGACGTGCACTGACCACCAGAGGATGTGTGTGGAACATGGCAGGCGTCGGTCATGGCAGGATGGTGGAGCGGGTGAGCAGGGGCGACAGACCAAGGCGGGCCATTGGTCACTGCCATCAGGGCGAGCCTCCGGTTGTTACTAAAAATTCTTTGCTCCTGTGCACCGTGGCCCGGCCAGGCACTTGCACCTACTGCTGGTACCAGCCCCACTCGGTGCCAATCGCTGGGTGCCGTCAATGGGTGAGACCAGCGGCTCCCGGCCGAGATCACCCCTCAGGGCTTCTCCACCTCCTCCTGCTCCTGAGGGGAGATCAGGGCCGGCAGCCACCTCTCCTGCCTGCTGCCGGCAACGGCCCCACTCGCACAGTGCCAGAGCCGCCACTCACACCCACTGCCAGTGCCAGCCCCGCTTGCACCCGCTGCCAGTGCCCAATGCTGGTCCCAATCGCTCGGCGCCATCAGTGGGTGTGAGTGGCGGCTGATGGCCCTGACCACCCCTGAGAGCTTCTCCACCTCCCCTGTTCCTGAGGGGCGATCGAGGCAGCAGCTGCCACTAGCACCCGCTGACAGCACCGGCCCTGCTCTCACTGCTGCTGGCGCTGGCCTTAATCGCTCCGTGCCTTCAGGGTACAAGCAGGGCCAATGCCGTCAGCACATGGGTGCGGCGGCGGTGGGAGTGGGGCTGCGGGCAAAAAGGGGACCAGGGGCCACAGCCGGAGGGGCCAGGCAGAGGTGTGGAGGATGGGCCGAGACCCGCCCCTGTGCCTACCACAGCCTCACTGCCCACAGTTCCTTTCAAGGTGCACGAATTCGTGCACTGGGCCCCTAGTATAAGGATAATTATCATGAGTAGTTATCAAGGTAGTGGATTCTTAAATGCAATTCATAATGTTTTCAAAGTATGTCTGTATGATTCTTCTTGTATACACGCACCTCACTTATGGCTGCATTATCTTCTTCTCCTGGGCGTACCAGTCTATTTCCAGTCAGCCTCATGGACAACCCAAAGTCACTAATAACACAAGTTCCATCATTTTTCACCAGGACATTTCTGCTGTTTAAATCTCGATGGGAAATTGCAGGTTTATAATGATCTGTTTGGATAATTTCAAATATTCATTAATGCTTAAATAGCACTACTGGACATGAAATGAGTATGCAAGTAACAGGGACTACAACATAACTATAAAAGGTAGTGGTGGGGTTTTTTTTTCTACCTATTTATTTCCTAATAACAAAAAAGAACATAAGAAATCAAAATTTTAACTCAATACCTCATAAATGTTTTGAAATAGTATAGTATAGTTGGACTATTTTTAAAATAATAGGTAAAATCTTAAGTTCATACAGCTACCATACTTTCTTGCAATAGCATATACATATATATTCTTTTTTTTAAAAAGGTAAACTCGTGAAAATATTAAGTAATGTTTAAGACTAAGATATGCACTTAAATAAAACTCTTACTTGATGGCAATCCTTCTTTTCAGCCAATGTTTGACTTGAAAGCCTTGACAAGAGGGATTAGGAAGATATTTTTAAGTTCTGTGCTAAGCCAGCTTATTAAAGGAGCTATAACAATATTTAAGAGTAAGAATAAGGAAACACAGTCCAAATGGTTAATGTGCTAAAGCACTAAAGTGAGTGAGTGCATCAAGTTGCTACACAGGTAATAACATTGGTCGATTCTGTATTCAGGAAAAGCAAGATGTCAAGATAAATGAATTGCTAAATTATTCAGGAGAAATTATTTATATATGAAGCAGCAGCTAGAAAAGACGACCCATGCTATTATACATTGGAAAAAGATCTAAGAAATTGATACATTAAGAATTCTCTTCACTACAGAGGTCAGAAACACTGAAAAAACAATGTTCTGGGCTGTATTATGACAGGAAAATGCTGTAAGGGATGATAGCTTGAGAAAGCACAAAGACAGTTTCACAGCAAAGCTAATTTAGAGCTGCGTATGATATGAGGTGTATTTTGTAACAAAGTCAGAAAACAAATGTATTTTTTTATTTTAAAATATTTTTTTTATTGATTTCAGAGAGGAAGGGAGAAGGAAAGACAGACAGAAACATCAGTGATGAGAGAGAATCATTAATCAGCTGCCTCCTACGTGCTCCACACTGGGGACTGAGCCTACAACCTGGGCATGTGCCCTGACCAGGAATCAAACTATGACCTCCTGGTTCATAGGTCTATGGTCAACCACTGAGCCATGCCAGCCAGGGAGCAATTGTATTAAAAGAACATTTTTTAAAGTATACCTATATGGGTATCTTTGCAAGGACAGTGTTCAGAGCTTTAATCAAATTCTTAATGGTATCCATGACCCCTCTAGAGTCCTGAAATTATTTTTCTCATTCTTTCTATTAGATTTAAAATACAGTTCTCATGTCAGATCTTTCAAATGGCTGGCTAATAAATCTGCTATATATAAAATATACTTTTACTTTGAAGATATGAATAAAATTTCCCTTTAATTTGGACTCCACATGAGTATCATTCCTCTTCTATTCACTGTCTTACCTCCTCGTGGTAATTCTGTATGAAGATAAGCCAGTCCTCTAGTCACAGAATGAGCCAGACGGCAAGAGCTTACCCAATCACTTGTATGGAGACTAAGATACTTGCATAGAGATCCCTATTTAGAAGATAAAATAAGATAAAAAAAGAGAAAAAAACTGCAATTAATTTACTTGATTAGAAGATAAGTTATAAGTCTTATAAAGGACTTGCATAGGTTAGGATTCCATGGATATCTAATAAATTATGGCATTTCAGGATCTCGAAGGAGTAAGACATTTCCTTGGGTAGAGAGAAAGAAAAAAAAGAATTTAAACATGATCAATATTGATTTTTTCCAATATTTAAAATTATGAAGTTATTTCATTTTAAATACTTCTTTAATTTCAAATTAAGATAGAAAATGAGTCTTTTAGACTCTTTCTTTACACTATATCTCTTATCAGTACAAATACAAATTATATTGTTATGTTTTATAAATAGGGAATAGGAAATTTTTGTAAATATGTATGTGCCAGTGCTACTCAAAGTGCTCGTCCACAAGGTATTAATTATCAACCAGCCTGGGATATGGAACTTGCACCAGAATGAATGTCAATCAAAGCACTGCTTCCTTCATCAAGAAAGTCTTGTGGAAGGGTGAGACGGTCGGGGGAGGGAAGGGATGGAGAGATAAGGGGGTACTGAACAGTTAACTTAGTGACAGTTAATTCACATTCTGTGTGAGGTCCCTTTCTCATTGCAGACCCTTAAACTAGTTTGCAAACCAGCGATGTTCTACTGAATATCTGATTAACTACTTGTATAAATCTCAGTTTATTTGAATGAAGAACTTACATTGGGATAGTACTCCATCACAAGCAAATACTCCATGCGTCCATCAGCAGTGACTCTTTCATCTCCAACTATAAAGCGAGCAATGTTGTCATGTTCCATCAAAGGCACTCTGTAAATGTTCTTTTCATTGATAAAATTTTGACGGTTTGCGAAGGAAAACATTTTTACAGCAACTGGACGCTCATCTAAGGAACCTTTATATACTGCTCCATATCGACCCCGGCCAATCAGCTGCAAATTTGTTTTTGAAGCAAGCAAGGTATTAATTCAAATCACAATGGAAAAATCAAATTTACTAAATAAAGTGTACATCCATAAGTGTGCCACAGTTCTCTATTGCTTAAAGGTTAAATTATGCCACTGACAAGGAACTAATCAAGTCCACATTTTATATGGCTCAGGAAGCAACTACTAGACTCAGCCTTCCCAAAGACAGCAACAATAAACTCTGAAGAAAAAAAAGTAAAAAGCAACTAAAAGTGCTGGAGAATGAAGAAAAGGAGTTAGATAGGTGAGGGGAATCAACACTTAGAAGAAAGGAATGGCACGAGTTACCCCCTTTTATAGCTTTTAGCCTGAGGGCAGGCTGCAGTCAGCTCTGTGCATTGGAGCTAAAAACAGAATAGAAAATCTATAATCTTTCTGGCCCCAGGAACCAGAGGACAGAATTTGGGGTAATCACAGCTGCTGGAAAGTGAAGGGAAATTTTCAGAAAGGAGAATCAGAGAAAGGGAAATGGAGTGAATGCATGGGACAAATTCCTGCTAGAGACAAAGTAACTGAACTGAGATTTGAGCTTCAGTCTAAGAGTTTGCAGTGTGTCCAACCAAGATAACTGCCTACTAAAACAAACATTGAAAGTAAACACACTTCAGAAGAATCTAAAGAACATAGGGTCTGTAGCATTTTCATATTCACAATACCCATGATATAAAATTAAAAGTTACTTAATGCACAACAAACCAGCAAAATGCAACCTGTCCATTTTTTGGCTTCTGGGGATTTCTCTCACTTTTTTTTTTTTTTTTTTTTTTGGACCCCACGGCCGCCCCCAGGCTGCGCCCAGGCGGAGGCCGGGCAGGTGTCCACGCGCGCCTCACTTTTTTATTGAAATAGGTTAGGGATTTACTATCATCAATTTAAGGATATTTGTTATATTTCACTCACTGTTTCTAAAGTTAAAATTTAACAAACAGACTGTTCTTTAGAAAGGTTTATCAATACCTGGTTAAATCAGCAATGTTTGGGAGTGTCTTTTTGCTCAATCCAGGATAAAATCCTATGTTTTTAATAAGTTTTTTTTTTCAATGTAGTAAATTGTACAATAAATTATAATACATTCACTAGCCACATTTATTTTGTGAATTGACAGTTCATGTCTTTGTCCATTTTTTTAATGAATTATTTCTTCATATGACTTATACTAGCTCTGTAGTAATTCTTTGTTTCTGTGTTGAAATACTTTTTTTGTATCTGGCTTTTAACTTTGTTTTTATATTTTTCTCCCAAATGTAAGGTTCTTAAAAAGTTTTACATTATCAAATCTACCATGTCTACTATTTAACAGTCTCTGTAGTTTGAGGATCAGATTTATATATCTATTATATTACAGTCTCTGGTTTGGGGATCATAGTTTATTTATTTATCCTAATAAAGAATAAAACATTCATAATGATAAAAGTTTTAACATAGTCCAGCCAGCATGGCTCAGTGGTTGAGCACCGACCTATGAACCAGGTCACAGTTCAATTCTTGGTCAACGCATATGCCCGGGTTTCAGGTTTGATCCCCAGTGTGGGGTAGTGCAGGAGGCAGCCGATCAATGATTCTCTTTCATCATTAATGTTTCTATCTCTCTATCCCTCTCCCTTCCTCTCTGAAATTAAAAGAAAAAAAATTAACTTTTAACATAACTTCTGAGAAATTGCCAAATAAAAATTAAGTTCTATGGATTATATAATAGTCCCATGAACCTATACAAATATATAATATATTCACAGACAAGGAATATTTACTTGAATCTAATATGGATTCCTTGCCTGGCACATACTTCTCAGAATTTCACATCCTTATTCCCAAACTCTGTTGAAGTCTGTACTCAAAGGTCAATTCCTTTCTAAATATACTTTCTTTAATAACTCCTTTTCCATAACTTTCTAACCTTCTTGTCCATTTTATTTTTCTCCATAGCACTTACTATTACTTGAAATAATATACATTGGTTTACCTGTTTATAGACTCTCTCCTACTACAATGTAAGTCTCAAGAGGGTTATCTATATTGTTCAGCTACATTCTCAGTGCCTAGAATAGTCTTGGCACTAAACTGATATTCAATAAATGCTTATTGAATAAATAAACAAGTGATTCAGTGAGGGAATAAAGTCACTGTTTCAGATATGGGAGCAAAAGAATGGTCCGTAGTCTAAGAGCAGCCTTACCTCCAAGAGTTTCAGATTATCTAGGTCCAGAGAAGGCTCTGACGCTGCCGCCTCCATCATGTTCATACTGTGCAGGCCTTGTTTACGGTCGCCTATGGGGACAGGCAGCAGTAGTTACTGTGTGCTTCTCTTAAAGTGAAGATGTTACTATACTTCTTACTATATTACCATTAAAAAGAAGAGCTACAGAAGCACAGGCAGCAAGGCTTATACCTAATGTCAATGGGTGTAAAACTATTTAGTAAACTAAGAATTATCTATAAATTAAGATAAGTGATGAATAACATGAAATCTGAATTCTGGAAGATGATTCCAGTAACAGACCTAGTTTAAAACCTTCAAAAATACTGCCAAGACATTAAAGGTAGTTTTATTAGTTATTCAAATAAACGAATGAGTGCTGATTTCCTAAAAGTTCATAGAACCTAAAGTTTATTAGAAACAACTGAACATTTGATGATACTGAGAAATTACTGTTACTTTTTAAAATTTGGAAACGGTATTGTGGTTATATATATTTTAAGTCCTTCTATTTCAGCAATAATACTAAAGTATTTATACATAGATGGCATGTGATTTTTTAAAAATAATCCAGTGGCATAGAAAGGTGTAGTGAGTGGGGCTATAGATGGATGATGTATAGATGTGATAATTGTTGAAATTGGGTGATAAGTATTTTGTATATGTTTGAAACTTTTCATAAACACTAAAGGAAAAAGGATTGTTAAGAGAGAAAAATGGGAGCTACTGTACCACAGAATGTTTTTTAGTATAAAGATTTTAAAAAGGAGAAAATAAGTATCAACTAAATGGCATGTTTAATAAACAACAGAATAAGAAGTTATATTTTTACCTGTCAGCATCCTGTACCCGAAGCATAAGGCAACTATCAAAACAGCTAATACAGAGACTGATGCTAAAGCAATGATTATTGTTTCATCTCGGTTAAATGAATGAGGTGGACCTAAAAGAAAAAAAATTTTTAAATATAGTTATCATTAAAGAAGATGTACATATTTACAATAGAATATTACTTGGTCATTAAAAAAAAAAAGAATGAAATCTTGCCATTTGTGATAGGTGGGTGGACCTGGAGGGTATTACGCTAAGGGAAATAAGTCAGACAAAGACAAATACCATGTTATTTAATTTATAAGTGGAATCTAAAATACGAAATAAACAAAACAGAAATAAACTCAAATACTGAGAAAAAAATGATGGCTGCCAGATGGAAGAGGGGTTTGAGAGGGATGATTAAAATAGTGATGGAGCCCTAGCCACTTTGGCTCAGTGGAGAGAGCATTGGGCCCATGGACTGAAGGGACCCGGGTTTGATTCCGGTCAAGGGCATGTACCTTGGTTGCAGGCTGGATCCCGGGCCTTGGTCAGGGCATGCGGAAAGCAACCAATCGATATGTCTCACATCAATGTTTCTCTCTCTCTGTCTCTCCCCCTCCCTTCCACTCTCTCTAAAAATCATTGGGAGCCGAAACCGGTTTGGCTCAGTGGATAGAGCGTCGGTCTGTGGACTGAGAGGTCCCAGGTTCGATTCCGGTCAAGGGCATGTACCTTGGTTGCGGGCACATCCCCAGTGGGAGGTGTGCAGGAGGCAGCTGATCGGTGTTTCTCTCTCATCGATGTTTCTAACTCTCTATCTCTCTTCCTCTCTGTAAAAAATTAATAAAGTATATTTTTTTAAAAAAATCATTGGGAAAATATCCTCAGGTGAGGATTAACAAAACAAAACAAAAATATGGTAAAGGAAATAAGTAAAAATTGGCAGTTACAAAATAGTCACAGTGATTTAAAATATAGCATAAGAGATATAGTTAATAATATTATAATAGCTAAGTATGGTGTCATGTAGGTAGTTGAGTTATTGGGGGATCACTTCATAAGTTATATAAATGTCTAACTACTATGCTGTACACCTGAAACTAATATAATAGTGAATGTCAAATGTAATTTAAAAATTTTTAATGTAAAAATATAGTTATGTTTTTTTTTAGTATTTTGTTAAATAGTGACAGACTGTATCACTATATAGTTGAAGCTGCAATGTTTTTGCATCAAAGGAAATAAAAAATTAATAAATTTTAATAACTGAAAAGTATATATTTCATCAGATTATAAGATTATATATATTTAGGACACTGAAATACCTGTTAGTTACATTCCTAAATACTAGAGACCCAATGCACGAAATTCATGCAAGTGTAGGCCTTCCTTCCCCCGGCTGCCAGCACCAGCTTCCCTCTGGCACCCAGGACCCGGCTTCCCTCGCAGCCCCGACTTTGTCCAAAAGGTCTTCTGGAAGGACGTCTGGTCTAATTAGCATATTATGCTTTTATTACTATGGGTTAACTACATCATGGAACAGCACAGACAGAAGAGTATATTTAACAGAATAGTCTTGGAATCACATTTGGTGTCTTTTTCTAATAAGATTTTAGAGAGAGGAAGGGAGAGGTACAGAGAGACAGAAGCATCAATGTGAGAGAGAAACATTTATTGGTTGCCTCCTGAGCACCCCCTACTGGGGATTGAACCCACAACCTGGGCATAGGTCCTGTTCAGGAATCAAACCAGTGACCTTCGGCTCATGGGGAGATGCTCAACCAACTGAGCCACTCCGGCTGGACTCACATTTGGGTTTAAATCTTGACTCTACACCACTCTCTCAGTGGCCTTTAGCTAGTTATTTGACTTTTCTGATATTCAATTCTCACATTTGTAAAAATAATAATCTCTACCTCACAAATATTCTATGTGGCTTAGATGGAAATCTGAGTACTCAGTATAGTGTTGAGAATGTATTATCTATGCAATAATAGTAGTTATGTTTACTAATATTAATATTATGATTAAGAGAGTGTGGCTTTGCTGGTAGTTAAACCTGAACTGGACTTAAAACTCAGTTCTTCGCCCTCACCGGTTTGGCTTAGTGGATAGTGTTGGCCTGCGGACTGAGGGGTCCTGGGTTCAATTCTGATCAAGGGCACATGCCCAGGTTGCAGGCTCAATCCCCAGTGGGAGGTTGGGGGCTGTGCAGGAGGCAGCCTATCAATGATTCTCTCTCATCATTGATGTGTCTATCTTTCTCTCCCTTACCCTCCCTCTCTGAAATCAATTATCTTAAACACAAACCAAGAAAACTCAGTTCTTCCACTTATTGTATGACCTTCAGAAAATTTCTTCACCTGTCTGAGCCTAAGTTTATTCACTTGCAGAAAGGGAACACACATATCTAAATCACAGGGCTATTATGAGCAGGTACACCATTTTATGTGTTAGTTCCTTCCATGAATCAGATCATGCCCAGAGAAACACCCTTTAGGATGGATGTCCACAAACTGGAGTATGTCCAGAAGACATGAAGGTATGAGAACACTGAAATGTGATGGGCAGAGAAAAATGGAAGTGTCTGGTATACAAAAAGAGAAAATTTAAGAGTATACGATAGCCGTCTTCATGTGGAAAAATACATTTGTAGCTAGAAAGAATAACATGATCCAATTAGTGAGTGTTCCAAGAACAGCAGACAGAAAATACTGTTTTTGATCGATGGTTGTTTGAATCTGCAGATGTAAAATCTAGGAATATGGAAGGTCAACTGTGTAACCACAGACCTATCTCAAAGTGGACCTATCCTGTTTCTAACAAGATACTGAGTTGCTTTGCCCAGACAGCAGACCAAAACCACAAAGCGTACAGCAGAAGCATAGGAGAAAATTTTGACCTCCAGCTGCACCTGGAACCCACCCTCCACCCCCATCCTTCCCCCCACTCCCATAATTGTTTCTAGAGAATGACAACAACTGGATTTTTAAAAACAATTAAATTTCTTAATGACAGCAACTAAGTAGCATTTTTATCATAACATCGATTCTGTCCATTGACTATACTTTTCCTGAGTTTTCCTACATGCAACTAGATGTCTTTAATGTTTTTCTTCTATGCTGTTACTATAACTTCACTATTAAAACATATTAAACTACTTTTTTTTTTCTTCCCCACCACTGCCTGCCCCCCTATTAAACTATTTTTTTAAAGTTGGTTATGCTAGGTGACTTTAAGGTCCTTCTAATCCCAAAATTGTGTATAACTCTTTTAATGTTTCTTGAACCTCAGTATTCTCTTTACTTTTATTCCCAAATTTACAAAGAAAATGCAACATAACTTTTACATAAAATATTCATTAACCCAAAATCTGAAGTAGGAAATATTAATTCATATACAGGGAGGATGAAAAAGTATTAAGTAGATCTTTAAACATATTTTTTTTAAAAAAACACACATGCTAGTGTTAAATATTTCAAATGGAAAACTTTCCAGGATATGCCACATGGTCTAAAAATATGAGACCCCTGAAAAACTGCCAGAAAAAAATATTTCAATGTATATTCATATATGTGTGCAATAAAAGAGGCCTTTAACCAGAAAACTCTTTATTTTTTGTTCCTTTTTTAAATTCTTTCTTTTTTTGCATATATGCTATATATATGGTATGTCTGAAATTGTTTTGTTCCCCTAGCTCTAATAAACCTTCTCCTTCCTCCCTATTAGCTCTCTCAGTTAAATACTCAGCCAAATGTAAACACTGCTATGTATGCCTGCGTGCAATGGCTCCGATTATACAAGCAAGCGCTTCCTGAACGCAGAACAGACAGGGAACTGCTGTCTGCCTCATTGGAGCCTAGGATGTTTCTGTTTACAAACCCTGGAGCCAGGCAGGGGCCACTACTGGAGGCAGTGCTGTTTGCTTCCTTGCTACACTCAGCCTTTGTCTGGGTCTGTGTCAAAGAAAGAACAACATCGTTGCATGTGCAGCAAGCAACAAAAGAATTCTTAAATAACTGATGGTTATTTGGCTCCTAAATCTTTTACAACTCTGCATGAAAAAGCAAATTAGGAATTTGTTCTTGTTTTTAATTTTTTAAGCAATGTACTTTTCATAAAAGCAGAGGGAAAACATTAAAATCAAAACAATTAATGTGATTACAATTAAATGAATTCCTTAGCAAAATAATTTAGATTGCCAAATATTGTTTCTGTGATAATGATATATTATACAGTTCAATGTTTTGAACAAATATTTCTATAAGAAAAACAATTTTATTTTAATTATTATGTTTAGAATGGCAAATATACAGCAATCATGATCACAGTAATGTTTATGTTTAATGTCCTAAAAACAAATTAATAGGAGGCATATTTCTTTTTTTTCAAGTTGGTATTTAATACTACTTAAGACTTAAAGTTAACTTGCCTCAATCATTATGAATAGACTTTGTTTGTAAGAAACAAATAACAACAATAAACAAAAACAGTCCATAATCTGCTAAGTCCAGACATTTTATGGCTGAATTATAAAATATAAAACTAAGGGAGAGAGAAACAGTTGAATTAAACAACAACAAAAAGTTTAAAAAGACAACAGGAAAGACATTCAATGCCTAGCTTTCTTATTAACTTCTAGCTTAGTAAGGTTTATAATTTTAATTTCTTTAAAATAGGTGTTTTGTGATTAAAAGAGATTGAATTTCAGCATTGTGTTTCTTTTATTCAAGAACAGATTAAAACTAACAAAGTTAATTATATTTCATCAGAATAAAGTCATTAAGTAAGTGTAAAAAGAGCATTTAAGCAAATAGATTAAGAATTTTTATAAAGCCCTAACCAGTTTGGCTCAGTAGATAGAGCGTCGGCCTGCAGACTCAAGGGTCCCAGGTTTGATTCCGGTCAAGGGCATGTACCTCGGTTGCAGGCACATACCCAGTGGGGAGTGTGCAGGAGGCAGCTGATCAATGTCTCTCTCTCATCGATGTTTTTGACTCTCTCTATCCCTCTCCCTTCCTCTCTGTGAATCAATTATATATATATATATATATATATATATATATATATATATATATATATATATATAAGAATTTTTAGTAAAAACAAAAAATAGAAGATAAAGATTAATCTGCAGCCTATGCTACATTTTTAAAAAATCCATTATAATTAGGAAAAATAGAAATCTAATCACTGCGCTATTCGTTATTAAAATCAAATAAAAATCCTCAGAATACAAAATCAAACCAAAGAATTTAATCATTCAGAGATCCCTAGTCAAATTTCCTAACTGGTCTATATAAAAATGATACTTAAAAAGTATCATACAAAAAGCCATTATTCTCAGGAAATGACCATGAAATAATTTGACTATAAAAAATGGAAGTTATATTTCTAGTTATTTGCTGACTAGACCAAAAAATATGTTTGGCACTGTATAGATAACTACCTCCCCCATTTGATGTTCTTTAAATTATGATAACAACTTGTACTCACTTTGATAAGGAAAGCATGACTACATGTAGAAAAAAATTAGTTTTCTAGTTTTTCCCGTATTGTTCCTTCTTTCAAAGCATTTTTAAATTATAAAACATAAGCCATACACATAAAAGTGTTTATAATACAAATGTACAGTTTAATAAATTATTATGAAGTAAATAAACACTCACATAGCTACCAGCTGGGCCAAGAAATAGAACATCCATAATCCCCAAAACCACCTTCCCACCTACCTGCTCCTTCTTGGTCATAACAGCTTTCCTCCTCCCCACAGATAGCCACTATCCGGACTTGTGCTAATCATTTTTTCTCACTTTTCTTAATAATATTACATTCTCTGTGTGCTTAAGTTTGCCTATTTCTGAATTCTATGTAAATGGAATTTCTGTGCCTTGCTTTTTGTTTAATAATGCTTTGAAGAGTTAATCATGCTGCTGTGTGCATATAAAATTCAATCAGGGTTTCTTTTCTATGTAACAAATGCAGTTATTTTTCCTCGTAATGAATCTGGAATTTATAATGCTAATTAAATAATCACTACAGCTAATCCCTATTAAGCATCATAGAAACATTCCATAAATGAATATATTTAGTTTGTTCTATTCAGTACTTTTAAAGTATCCAATTTTGTTGGTAAGAGAAAAATATTAAACAAAGCAGACAAATGAAAAGACTGCACATCCTCTTGCTGTTTCTAATTTTGGGGCAGCAGAGGCAGTAGCTAGGAGCCAAGAAAGCCAGAGTTAATAAAAGATGCACTCTTGGATAGGGAACTGAGCAGAAATAAAAGCTTTTTTAAAGTTTTCTTTATGCCACTCTACTTTCACAAAATGTTTACATTAATACCTGTTTTCATTAGCCAAAAGAAATCTGAAGAGGATTTTCACTTTTATGAAAAAGGCAGTAAGTGAATATAGAGCCCAGCGTTTGTTGTGCAGTGAGCCGTTACAGAGGCAGCGCAGACCTGAGCGGAGAGTGGCACTCCAACCTGCTTCCTCGGGAACTACACTCAGCAGCTCAGCATCAACTGCCATAGCTCTGAACCATGTCTGTGAACATCTGTGCTTCACCTTGATTTATTTTGTGCATCTGTTAGCAACAAGATGTGTCCTAAGGTAATTGCTTCTTTGCTTTACACCAGTTCGGCCTACAAAATATTTCATAGGAACACTATACTTTCAGATAGCAGAGGAAATCTTTAAATGAAACCATTGGAATCCTTGAAATTCATCTCTTCCATAGTTCCCAGGTTGTTCTGTTATCCCCTGCCCTCATCTGACAATTCTTTAAAAGCGACCTTCTAAACATACACATCTGGTGTTCCATGAAAGGACAGTAAAAGGGATAGTGTTTTCATCAGATCACCATTGATGATTCTAACCCAGACTGTCCATAAATAAATTCTCAGTTCCTACAAATCCCACTCCATATGTAGCAAGAGTAGAGAGTTAAAGTGAGAGAAAATCTAGGGCAGTGGTGAGACAAACGGAGTTTAGAATTATTGTTGCTGGGACTGTATCATTCTCCAACATAGGCACTGCTTTTTCCCATCCCATTAGCTCTTCTTTAACCTAAGCTCTCTCTTTTTAACTTAACTATTTTATGTTCCCTTCTTTGTCCCTGTATATATTCCTGTCTGAAAACCTGTCCTAGAGGCACCCACGTGTCCTGCTTAAAAGCAATGAAGCAATTCCAGGAAGTTTTATTTTCAGTCCAACTTTTTCATGGTTTTCAAACAAAAAACCTCAGTTACAATCTTTGGGAGGTAAAGGTGAGATAAAAGCAATTCAAGTCAAAAAAATATTTTACATCAAATTGCAACACAAACCACATTAATCTTTTTAAATGAGTGATTGTTCAATAGCTCCAATACTTTGATAGATCCAACACTTTCAAAAATCATCAACTAAAAACATTGACCTAACAAAAAAGAAAAATTACTGCCCATATCGAAGTGACTCAGTGGATAGAGTGTCAGCCCACACACGGATGGGTCGAGGGTTCGATTCCCAGTCAAGGACACGTACCTAGGTTGCAGGTTCTATCCCCGGCAAGTCTGGGAAGCAACCAATCAATGTCTCTCTCTCATACTGATGTTTTTTTCTCTCTCTCACTCTTCCTTTCTCCTTTCCACTCTCTTTTTTGAGAAATTAGGAGCAAAGCAGGTAGGTATGGGGCGGAATTGATATTCAATAGCGCAGAGCTAACAAAACTTCAGAATGAAAGCTGTCTGACCAACACTACTTAACACGTGTAAATAGAATCTTGCTACTACTGCATTAAAGAATATCTTCAAAGGATACATACTCTTCTTTATTTCTCTTGTACATTCTCCTCTAATATTTTTAACAAGTATAAAAAGAAACATTTTATTTTGCCTCTTGCTAAAATGCTTCATAAAGTACTAAGCAAAGTCTTTTTTTTAGCTATACTTAGCCGTTTCCTATCTATTCAATCAGTTTAAAGCAATCACAGAAGCAGTAAAAACTGAACAATTATTCTATATTCACAATAGCTACAAGCCTATCTGAGGCTCTGCCAACATCAGCTTCTCGTAGGCTTTCTTTCCAGCTCGGCGTGAGATGAAGACATCTGCTGCCAGACAGTGGGATTGGAATTTCTAATCTTAACGGCACAGCGTAAATGAGAATGTGATTTCTTAAACCCAGTTCTAGATGCAATTCAATCTTTCCTCATCAACTTAATGAATAATTTTCTTTTAAAATACAAGTATATTCTTATATTACGGTCATCCAAAAACCTTTAACACTAAATGCAATGAACTGGGTTTATTTAGTTTGTCTTTTATAAAAGACAAATTTTCTGCCAGCTTTTCTAACTTGGTTATTTTGTTTACTTTATAGTTAGGGAGGTTAATTATACCAACTCCAGAAATCTTATCAAGAATTGTTACAAAATAAGTGTCCAAATCTTGCAATATTATACACTTCTTTCTACTCTGGAAAGTTACAAACACATTAGGATGAATTAAGCAAGTAAAAGAATACTGTAGATATAAATTCATTTATTTAAACTAAAGGCTGACTTTCTTTTTAAACAGAGTAGGTACTGCAAAGTCTCTCATGGTTGGAAGAGACTTCGAATAATATAGCTCACTTTCCTTTTTTATTTATTTTTTTATTTTTTATTTTAAAAAAAATACATTTTATTGATTTTTCACAGAGAGGAAGGGAGAGGGATAGAAACATCGATGAGAGAGAAACATCGATCAACTGCCTCCTGCACACCCCCCACTGGGGATGTGCCCGCAACCAAGGTACATGCCCCTGACTGGAATCGAACCTGGGACCCTTCAGTCCGCAGGCCGACGCTCCATCCACTGAGCCAAACCAGCCAGGGCCCACTTTCCTTTAAAAAAAAAAAAATGTTTTTATTGATTTCAGAGAAAGGAAGGAAGAGGAAAAGAGAGATAGAAACATCAATAATGAGAGAGAATCATCAATGGGCTGCCTATTGCACACCCCTTATTTGGGATCAAGCCTGCAACCCAGACATGTGCCCTGACTGGGAATTGAACCGTGACCTCCTGGTTCACAGGTCCACACTCTACCACTGATCCACACTGGCAGGGAACAGTTCACTTTCCTAAAGTGTCAGATTTCTGGTTTTAGGTAGTATGTGGACATGTATCAGTAAAAGTTTTCTCTCTTTTGTCCACTTACTGAGGTAGAAAAATCTCAACCTGGTAACAGTGGATCTCTATAACTTTCAAACATTTGCTATTCTCCCTTTTAACAGAGAAAGGGAGCTTTAAGTATCATACAATTTGGCCAGCAACAATATCTGGCTAGTTAATATGAGGGTTTTGTTTTCATCTTACTAATTTTTCAATAAATACTTTATAAAGTTACCCTCTATTTATGATATTGGCTTTACATTACAGTATGATGATGTTTCCCTTTAAAATATATGCTTTTTAATGAGATGATCAAACAAAAATATTAAATAATGTGTAATGTAAATATAGAAAACCTTTGTAATGTGAAAAAATCATAAAGTGGTCCTTGAATTTTAGGAAATGTAATCAAGTATTTTCAAAATATCCTTTTTCTCCCCCTCCCAAATGAATTAACAAACAAATATAAACAGGTCCCCTGTTTAAGTGGTTATATAACAACTGCGTATACAGAGTAATGGCTAAACAAATAGTAATGGCTAATAACATACTCTGGAGGCAAAACATCTAGATTTTAATTTTGGTTCTACCACTTACTAGCTGTATGACTTGGTAAATTATGTATTTGTACCTTAGTGTTCTCAACATAAAATAAGAACATAAGAGTAACCATCTCATATGCTTCTGTAAGGGTTAAGTAGAAAGGTTTAAGGCATATAGAAGAAGACTATAAGCACACACACTGAGTGCTCAAAATGTTACTTAGTATTGATTTCACTATATATTAAATGCCTGAATTCCCTTTATGTTTACTTTAAAAGCCTGCTCATTCTGTCTAATAATTATAATCCTGATAAAGTGAGTTACAATTTCACTACTAGATTTATCCCATCTGGAATAATATTTCCTAAGAATCTTACATTTACTTGTATTTTATGAAGCAAGACCCATTAAATAAATATCTAACACCAGTATCTTAAGGCCAAGGGGAAAGAGAACTAAGAACAGCATTTGTTGATGGGGAAAGGAAGAACAGTGCCTGAAAAGGTTACCAAGTCATACTGGATACAAAGAGGAATGGTTTTCTAAGAAAAAATAAAGGCCTCAGAAAATAAGATCTCAAAAGAAGAAAAGTACCTAATCTCCTTTAATTCCAAAATTATATGTAGATTCAGGTCTACTTCTAACTATATTCTAAATAGGCACAGAACTACTAGCAAGTATTTTTTAAAGTTGCTAGTATAAGAGGAAATCTTTGAAAAAATAATAACGGAGGTATTAAGACCTAGAATATGAGTTATCAATCCATAAATCTCCTCACTTATAGTCAGTTTTGTCTTGGGAGAATTATCTGATAATGTGGTTTCTGGCTGAACACATGCTATAAGGACTCTGATGGAAACCTCAGACCTGAACCTCAGATTGACAAAACAACTGGCATCTATTTCTAAATATCAGAAGTTCTTTTTCCATTATTTCCCTTTTTATTTTAAAGGGTAATAATTCTTCTAAATGGAGGAAAACAACATGTATAGTCTACTTCAGATGCTGAGATCGGAGGAAAAAGCTTTTTTTGAGAACAGAGAGCTAGTTGCCAGAAGTCATTGGTGATTTATGGTTCAAATAGAACCTTAATTTTTATGGTACATAACAATGCTCACATACCTTTTTCCAACTTTAATAATTAATTATTTAATTATGTTTAAACAGACATTTCGTTCATGTTTCAACAAAAAGCATCAGACTTCCCATTTTGTTATATTTTTTTAGGAAACAACAGCCAGAATAAATAGTCTAAGGAGATTTCATTTATTTGTGCCCTAATTACCTCCAAAAAAACTATGTAAGGTAGTTCTTAAGACTACACAAAATCTGTAATTAAAAAAAAAAAATTTAGAACTGGACGGAAGTGGAGTAATCTTGCTTCAATCCCCTAATTCTACATCAAAGTAATCCTTGAATGATTTTAATGTGAAATTCTGTGGCTCAACAAAATACATTCACTTATGGTCATGTGGTTAGTCTGTCAGATTTTCCCTGACAATTCCCCCTCATTATTCTTAAAGATCCACTGCTAAAAAAAGAAAAGAAGATCCACTGCTACCATATGCTTTGGTTTATATTACTTACGTATCTCATGATCTTCACCTGCAACTGTGTGTGGGAAAGAAACACACAAAACAACATTTTTCTGAGGGAAGAGAGCTATATCTTGTTATTCTCAGCTATCCGTACATTCCTTCATTGCTACTGGGTCTGACCCTACTGAATGTGCAAGTTCTAGCGGTGAGAAGGCAAGTAAATGTGATGATGGATATTGTGTAAATGCATACTTAATGAGAAAAATATAATTCCACTAATGCAATGAATGGCTTGAAGTCAGCAAGTAAACTGTTCATCTGAAAACAATGTAGAGACATAAGAAGATTAACAGAGAACATTAGGTATCCTCTGTTGTTCCCTAGAGCAGTAGTTTTCAACCTTTTCCATCTCATGGCACACATAAACTAATAACTAAAATTCTGCAGCTCCCCAGAAAAGACATATTTTTGCCAACTTGACAAAAAACATAGGTATAATTTTGATTCATTCACACTGGACAGCTACTGTTGTGTTGGCTATTGTCATTTTTTTTATTTGACAATCAAGGGAAAAGAGATCAGTGTCCCTGAATAAACAGTTAGATGTTGCATGTTTTAAAAATTATTGTGCACAAGGGTTCCCTTTTCTCTATATCCTAACCAACACTTGTTTGTTAGTTTACTGATGATAGCCATTCTGATAGGTGTGAGGTGATATCTCATTGTGGTTTTAATTTGCATTTCTCTGATGATTAGTAACGTGAGCATCTTTTCTTATGTCTATTGGCCATCTGTATATCCTCTTTGGAGAAATGTGTATTCGGGTCTTTTGCCCATTTTTAAAATTGGATTGTTTGGTTTTGGTGTTGAGTTTCGTAAGTTCTTTATAAATTTTGGATACTAACCCCTTATCAGATGTATCACTGGTGAATATGTTCTCTAAAGAGTTTTGCACAACGAAGGAAATTATCAACAAAATGAAAGACAACCCACTGAATGGGAGAACATATTAAATTATTATTTAAAATGTAGCTCCTGTTATTCCTATCAACAGAAACTATCAGTATCAACAGAAACAGGCAAGGAAGGGATGAAATGACTAGATTTCAGACTATTTTAAATCATTTATTTCAAAGCTAGTTAGCTTCATTCTTGAAAAATAACAGTACAAATGGGCAATAAATATAAGAAAATTTAAAATAGAAAACAAACAAAAAATATATGAACCTCACTAATAAAAACAAAGCAAATCATTTTTCAAAATGATCACAGCAAAGTTTTATTTTCATAATACTAGTGCTGATAAAAATAAATGAAATATGCACTCTTGTATACCACTGATGGAAATGTGAACTGTTTTTACCAAAAGCTATTTGATAATGTATGAGGAACTTTATTATTTTTGTTATCAGATACAGAAATTACAATTCTGGAAACTGTAATTTAATTTTATATATACAAATATATGTCTAATATTCCCTCATGATTAGATTCAGGGTATGCATTCTTGGCTAAAAAATAGTACTATATGAGCGACACTGTGGCTTGCTCTGGATATCACGGATGTTCATCTGCCCTGTATTAATTGTGTTAATCTTAACTACCTCATCATGCTGTTGTCCAATTTCCTCACTTTATAATTAATTAATTTTTTCTGTTAATATGTGGGAAATACGTTAGAACAATGCAAATATCCTCCTGCCCCTAAATTTGGATCTTTTGATGATTCCTGCCTAATCCAGTCCTTACAATGATATTTGCAGAATAATAATTTTCCAACTGCTGCCCTCCTCCATCTATCCATTGGCACTTGGCATTCTACTATAAGCAAGTGCTCTCTCTTTTCCCTTCTCTACTACCAGCATAGACTCATTAATTTGTTTTCCTTCCAATAGCTTACAATTTATTACTGTACTGTTTTAGCACTCAAATTATCTCTAATTTGGCCAGTGGGAGTTCCTTCAAGCTGGCTCCTGTGTCCTTGTGACAAGTCTCCATCCTATTTGGGGGCATTTCTTTCCTTACTTTGTAATGTTAGAAGCTGTTTCAGACTGATCTAGCATCTATCCTACTCTTGTCCTAAAATAAGCCACTTTTCCAAGAAGTCCAAGTTTCTTTGAGTGGAGAGTTAGTTGTATTAGAAACTAAATTAGGGTTTCATGCATGTTCATTGCTACTAGGGTGCTTTTGCTTCTTGTCCTTTTCAACAAATTGAACTAAGAAATATATGTGAATATATATATGCATATATTACATACACACGTATTTAAATATACACACAAATATATATGTACACATATACATATATACATGACCACATATACATGCATATAATATATAAAAATACGTATTTTTAAAAGTCATAAATCCATACTGACACCTTGAATTAAAATCTATTCTCATAATATTCTCTTGTCTTCCCCATATATAACTGTGTTCCTCTTCTTCAGTAAGAACACTGGCTCCAAGAACATCAACACATATAGTCATTTTATATATATATTTTTATTGATTTCAGAGAGGAAGGGAGGGAGGGGGAGAGAGCGAGAGAGAGAGAGAAACATCACTGACGAGAGAGAATCATTGATTGGCTGTCTCCTGCACGACCCCCTACTGGGGATGGAGCCCACAACCTGCCCATGTGCCCTTGACTGGAATCGAACCCAGGACCCTTCAGTCCCCAGGCTGACACTATCCACTGAGCCAAATCAGCTAGGGCTAGTCATTTTCTTAATCCTATAATATAATACATCCACAATTGTTTTAGAATTGCTTTGTCCACATTACTGAAAACAAACCTAAAAAGAGTTCAGTATTTGTTTGCAGTTCTTCCGCCATCTCTTATATCCCATCTCACCCAAAAGAATATATATAGCCAAAATTATCTTTGCAAAAATCCGTATATTAGTTCTTTCCTTTTTCCTTAAGTGTGATTATGATACAATTGGGCTCATTTGTTTCAGTTTTATTTTAGTTTGGGGGTTCCCCCCTTCCCTTCCTTATTGATTTAATTTAATTTTTTGCATATATATATATATATGTGTGTGTGTGTGTGTGTGTGTGTGTGTATATATATATATACATATATATATATATATATATATGTATATATATACATATATATATATATATATATATATATATATATATATTAGTAACATGATTCCAAAAGTCAAAACTACATATAAAAGGCTATACTCAGAGAACTGTCACTACTTCCTGTATCCTTTCCACTCCACCCCCTCTATCCCTTGTAAGTAATAAACTTCATTATTTTCTGGCTTATCCTTTCTTTGCTTCCTTTTGTAAAGATAAGCTTTCTGACCTTCATGAAAGACAGCATACTGTATATGCTTTTTATTCATCTAACATTATCTCTAGAAATCACTCCATATCAGTTCATAAAGATCTTACTAATTTTTTTTCTTACAGCTGCATAGTTAGTACTCCATTACAGGTATGTACCGTAATGTATTTCAAGTAATCTGCTATTCTTAGAAAATTTCCATTATGCAGTTACAAATAATACTGCAATGGATAACACTATGCATATATATTTTCATACTATTGGAGGTGTCTCTTCAAATTCTTAACAAATGGGGGTACTGGATGAAAGAGTAAGCACACATGCAGTTTTCTTAATATTGCCAAACTCTCCTCCTCAGGGGCTGGAATGTACTATATGTTGACTCACTTGGTAATATACCAAAACCTTGGAAATCCTGGTGCACTGCTTTTGGATTTCAGGTGTACCTAAATATAGTCTCATGATGCTGGAACTCTCCCTCTCACTCCTGCCAAACCTGAATGATATATATATATATCCTCACCTAAGGATATTTTCCCATTGATTTTTAGAGAGAGTGGAAAAGAGAGGGAAAGATAGAGAAAAACACAATGTGAGAGAAACACATAGACTGGTTGTCTCCTACACATGCCCTGACCAAGGCCCCGGGCCAGGGAGGAGCCTGCAACTGAGGTTTGTGCCCTTGACTGGAATCGAACTTGGGACCCTTCAGTCCACAGGCCAATTGCTCAATCCACTGAACCAAACCAGCCATGGCTGTTTGTATATATTTTTTAATTTTGCAAATTTCTAGAAAAAGGAATTACAAGGAAAAATAAGTTACTTTAGTTACTTACTTAGTGGTGTTGTATCTGGAGGTGGAAAATTCTCGGTAAAGTTGACATTACACAAGTCTGTGCTACAGCAGCAGAAACGATATGTTCCATTCTGAATTGAGGGAGGGGTGGTAGTTACAATGCATTCCTCATGGTGACACTCTTCAGGATCTCCAAGGTGAGACCAACATCCTACAAATTGATATAAATGTAAACATTGACCCTTATAATGTTAAGGGTCAATACGATAAACAAAATTAAATGAAAACAACAAACTAAGAAATAACTGAAATAATTGCAATCAATGTTAGAGTGAGTACTCATCAGTTATAAAATATTTTTGCAAATCAATAGGAGACAATTTTTTTAAATAACAGGAAAATGGCAAAGTTTAAATAGGCATTTCATGGGGCGGGGGAGCCAACAACAAAATGTTTAACTGCATCATTAATATAAGAATTATTAAAGCAACAGTAGATTTCATTTTTGTCTACATTAAATTGATCTAAGTTTAAAAAGTAATAATATACTACTGTAACAAAGAATCAATAACACTCTCACACACTATTGGAGGGAATGTAAATGTATATAGCATTTCTGGAAAACCAGATGGCAATTTTTCTAAACAGCCTTTAAAATATTCATGTTTTAAAATCTAATAATTCTACTTTGAGGTATCTATTCCAAAGAAATAATTAGATAATATCAAAGATTTATGTTCAAAGATGTTCATTGAAGTAGTATTATAGTGAAAACCAGAAAACAACATAATGACCAACAGAGTAATGTGTAAGTAAACTGCCATATGTGTATACAATGAAATATTGTGCAGAGGTTAAAAATGCTTTATATATACACATACACACACACAAACACACTCACGGTCTTGGGGAAACATTCATGATATAACTCTCCCAAATCAATCAATAAAAATTTTTAAAAAAATATAAATAATTGGTGTGAAATTATTTATAGTTTATCCTAACTTTGGGTAACAAAAAGTACACACACATATAAACATAGAGGGACACAGAAAACACACCTAATAGAATAAATTAGTAGAATTTAAAAAATTCTTAGGATTATGAAATTGTACGTGTTTGTTTTTCTTAGTTTTCTGTATTTTCTAAATTTCATACAATAAGGCTATTATAATAAGAAAGATATTATTTAAATCACCTAAAAATCAATTCCATTTATAAATTTGGGCTTTGTGAGTGAATATATATACATGGATATACACTTCTAAATTACTGTTTTCCAGGAGAGGGTTTTAACCTACCTCCATGCTTTTCAGATAAACTTCAATTTTATGAAACACAAAGTTATTTCAGGTAAGAAAAGTAGAACTTGCCTTGTTTTACGAGATTGATGTCCCCTTTTGACTTCTCCCAGAGTCCATAGCAAGTGCTACCTTTTGAGCATAATATGGTTCCATTTTCATGAGAGATTCGACTCTCGCCTATCCCAAGGTCTTGTTGATATGGATCTTTAAATGCACATAGACGTTCTTGATTCTGAGAAGCTAAATTAAAAAAAATAAAAGAATGACATTAATTTTATGGTAAAATTTGCAAAACATTATTATGTAAAATCTTAAGTCTTTTTAAAAGGCATTGTAAAGTTTCCTACTAAATTCCTAACAAGGGTCGAATAAATTTGTAGTTTCATATTTATTCAATTACTTCTCTCTTTCCATTAATTAATTTGTAACCGCCAAACAAGAAGCAAACTTGAAAATTCATTTCCCAAAAGCAACTCCACTCTTACACAAATTATTACTACTTTCTCCTATTAAATAATTTTGGTATCTGAATAAATAAATATCCAAAAATGTCCATGGCCCTAGCTGGTTTGGCTCAGTGGATAGAGCATCGGCCTGCGAACTGAGGTGTCCTGGGTTCGATTCCGGTCAAGGGCACATGCCTGGGTTGCAGGTTCGATCCCCAGTAGGGGGTGTGCAGTAGGTGGCCAATCAATGATTCTCTCTCATCATTGATGTTTCTCTCTCTCTCTCTCCCACTCTCCCTTCCTCTCTGAAATCAATAAAAATATTTTTTTTAAAATGTCCATGCTCGCCGAAACCGGTTTGGCTCAGTGGATAGAGCGTCGGCCTGCAGACTGAAAGGTCCCAGGTTCGATTCCGGTCAAGGGCATGTACCTGGGTTGCGGGCACATCCCCAGTAGGAGATGTGCAGGAGGCAGCTGATCGATGTTTCTCTCTCATCGATGTTTCTAACTCTCTCTCTTTCTCCCTTCCTCTCTGTAAAAAAATCAATAAAATATATATATTTTTTTAAAAATGTCCATGCTCTAGCACTGGCTAGTGTGGCTCTGTGGTTAGACTGCTGGACTGTGCATCAGAGGATCTCGGGTTCGATTCCTGGTCAAAGGCACATCCCATCCTGGTCGGGGTACATGCTGCAGGCAACCAAAAGAGGTATCTCAAATAGATGTTCCCCTCCCGTTTCTCCTCTCTCTCTCTCTCTCTCTCCTTTCTTCCCCACCCCGCCTTACATCCTCTTAAAAAAAAAAAAATCAATGGAAAAATTATCCTCCAGTGAGAATTAACATCAACAAAAAATGTCCATGCTCTGAATTATCAAACCTCTAACACAAACAAATGAACCAGACAAGAAGGCTAAATAATTTTGGGAAATTCTATAGTATTCACTTTTCTCATATTTTACAGTCAGCTACAGGAAGCTAAATATGCATCATTAGACATGGAAAACTAAGGATGAGAAGAGTGACTACAAATGGATATATGATTTCCTTTGGGGGAGATGAAAATGTTCTAAAATTAGACTGTAGTAATGGTTGCACAACTCTATAAATTTACAAAAAGTGCCTGGCTGGCATGGCTCAGTGGTTGAGCATTGACCTATGAACCAAGAGGTCAGTTTGATTCCCAGTCAGAGCACATGCCCTGTTGCAGACTCAATCCCCAGGTTTCTATCTATCTCTTCCTCTCCCTTCCTCCCCCAAAATCAACACAAAAAAAAACGTATTTAAAAATAACTAAAGAAATAAATTTATAAAAAGTCATTGTTCACCTAAAATGAGTGAATTTCATGTTATATAAATTATATCTTAATATATTTGTTTTTAAAAACTATGGCTACTGCCCAAGCCGGTTTGGCTCAGTAGATACCAGTATAGTGTTGGCCTGTGGACTGAAGGGTCCTGGGTTCGATTCTGGTCAAGGGCACATGCCCGGATTAGCCTAGATCCCCAGTAGGGGGCATGCAGGAGGCAGCCCATCAATGATTCTCTCATCATTGATGTTTCTTTCTATCTCTCTCTCTCTCTCTCTCTCTCTCTCTCCCTTCTTCTCTGAAATCAATAAAAATATATATATTTTTAAAAAGCTATGGCTACTAGTGATCAAAAGAAAATGACTTTCTGTTATTAAAAATATCAGTATGGCCGAAACTGGTTTGGCTCAGTGGATAGAGTGTCGGCCTGCGGACTGAAAGGTCCCAGGTTCGATTCCGGTCAAGGGCATGTACCTTGGTTGCGGGCACATCCCCAGTGGGAGGTGTGCAGGAGGCAGCTGATTGATGTTTCTCTCTCATCGATGTTTCTAACTCTCTGTCTCTCTCCCTTCCTCTCTGTAAAAAATCAATAAACTATATTTAAAAAAAAAAGAATAAAAAATATCAGTATGATAGTCAGAAGAAATGCTCAATAATCCCTTATACTGAAGCGACAACCCAATTTAGTTTTAATACCAATCAATCTTTTTCCATAAACATAATCTAATTTAACTAATTTCAAGAGAACATTTGCCACATAATTCATCAACTAACAAATATTTACCAACATTACTGAGAATACCAAAGAAGTAAAAGGTTTTCAAAAGCAACAGCTGATCTTTATTTGGTTTCTTAAAGTAGACTTTCCTAATGTGTTTAACTAGCCAGAACTATTACACTTGGCCAATATATTCACTATCTGGTATTAGTGAATTATCTGGTATTATCTGGGCTTCTGATTTATTTCTTAATTTTGGCTGTATCTTATTTAGTGTGGCTTAATTCACTAGCACCTTAGCACTGGAGATGATTCATTAAAATGTTTCTGAACCCACAAAACCAAGGACCAAACTCTGGAGAAGGAATGAAAGAGCCAACAACTGTGTGCCCAAGCTAATTTAGACTTCTAGCCCTGTCATACCACAACAGAAAGCACCTTCAAAGTGTTGAGCTACACCACTAGGGTATTCACAAGTAGGTAATACAGAGTTCTCAAGTACTTATAATGGTTTTTTTGGACACAGACAATAATTATTAAATTTAGTAATCAGATGATAATTACTGAAAAATAAATGTGACTTGATTTCAACAATTTAAAACCACTTCAGGCAATCTTCTAGAAGATATTAATTAATATCAACTAAATGTCCAGAAAATATAGTAAAAAATAACTCTAAGGTATTAACTTAATTATGATTCTACCATATTTTTAACCAAATGTACTCACATATTCAAATTCCTTTAATGACAATCTTAATTATATTTTAGATTATCTTATACATTAAATACCAGTATTTCCTTAGATTATCCCCTAATTTGTAAACTTTACCAAATTATAAAAATTAAAAATATTTCTATATACGAAGTATATATAACACAAATTCATACTTAAAAGATTCAAACTACAAACATAAACTCTGTAATGTGAAAAAACATGCCTATGAGGCATAACTTCTTTTCCCTGTCCTACTCCATTTCTTTTCTTTTTTGACAGACAGATCCTGCCTCAGGTTTATTGGTACAAATAGCACAGGAGGACACCAGCTCCATGCAGTCAGCAGCCCAGGGGTCCCACCAGTCCTTCTGTCCTCACATTGGCAGTCAGAGGCTTCTACTGTGCAGCCTTCGTGGGGGCCTGGGTGCCTTTGGGAGCAAGAGCCTGGGCACTTTGGGAACCTGAGCTGCAGCTGCACCCGCAGCCTGAGGCTTGGTTTCGGCCTTGGCCTTTGGCCGGCAGAGCCTGAGCCCCATGGCAATGCGGGCACAAGCACATTTCCCAAGTTTGGGGTGAGCGATGTAGGCAAGTCAACTGAGCTCGCAGCTGCTGCCCTTTGGGATATTGGGCCTGACCTCCTTGGGCTTGACCAGGCCTGATGGCCTCAGCGCGTGCGCTCATGGCCTTGTTGGCTTGCATCTTCTTCAGGCCCTTCTTGTTGTGCATCTTGGCAAAGCGCCATGTTCCTTAGGAACTTGGGGTCTACTCCCTTAAGAGATTCGTATCTTTTTTCTTTTTTCTTTTTTATTGCTTAAAGTATTACAAAAAGTATTACATATGTCTCCTTTCCCCCCCCCCCCCCACTCTTGACAATCCCCTGGCCTCCCCTACCCCCCAGTGTCTTATGTCCATTGGTTATGCTTATATGCATGCATACAAGTCCTTTGGTTGATCTCTTACCCACCCCCCTCCTGCCCTCCCACCCTCCCCGAGATTCGTATCTTTGTGGTGGGGTTTCTTGATGCCGTTTCTGTGCCATTTTCAGGACTGCTTGTGTGTGGTGTGGTTCTTGGACTTGGCCATCTCTGCACCGAAGCCCGCAGACCCTCAGTGACCGGACGCCCAGGGACAGGAAGAGAAAGTGGAGGCCGTGGTGCAGCACGGGAAATACAGTCATCCAGGCGGGAAGGTACTACTCCCCACTCCATTTCTTAAGTTAAATGCTTCTTACCTAATACCAGATAGTGAAGCTATAAACCCACTCGTTTTCCCTTTTTGTCTTGATTATTGTCTTGATTGTTAGAAAGGACAGAATATACTAGGGGGTACACCAAGGAAGCATAACAAAATGCGGAGACAAAGAAACAGGACAAAATTGTCAATGGAAGAAATAGAGTTCAGAACCACACTTTTAAGGTCCCTCAAGAACTGTTTAGAAGCTGTCGATAAACTTAATGAGATCTACACGAAAACTAATAAGACCCTCGATCTTATATTGGGGAACCAACGAGAAATTAAGCATACACGGACTGAAATAACGAATATTATACAGACGCCCGACAGCAGACCAGAGGAGCGCAAGAATCAAGTCAATGATTTGAAATGCGAGGAAGCAAAAAACATCCAACCGGAAAAGCAAAATGAAAAAAGAATCCAAAAATGCGAGGATAGTGTAAGGAGCCTCTGGGACAGCTTCAAGCGTACCAACATCAGAATTATAGGGGTGCCAGAAGATGAGAGAGACCAAGATATTGAAAACCTATTTGAAGAAATAATGACAGAAAACTTCCCCCACCTGGTGAAAGAAATGGACTTACAGGTCCAAGAAGCACGGAGAACCCCAAACAAAAGGAATCCAAAGAGGACCACACCAAGACACATCATAATTAAAATGCCAAGAGCAAAAGATAAAGAGAGAATCTTAAAAGCAGCAAGAGAAAGAAACCGAGTTACCTACAAGGGAATACCCATACGACTGTCAGCTGATTTCTCAACAGAAACTTTGCAGGCCAGAAGGGAGTGGCAAGAAATATTCAAAGTGATGAATAGCAAGAACCTACAACCAAGATTACTTTATCCAGCAAAGCTATCATTCAGAATTGAAGGTCAGATAAAGAGCTTCACAGATAAGGAAAAGCTAAAGGAGTTCATCACCACCAAACCAGGATTATATGAAATGCTGAAAGGTATCCTTTAAGAAGAGGAAGAGGAAGAAAAAGGTAAAGATACACATTATGAACAACAAATATGCATCTATCAACAAGTGAATCTAAGAATCAAGTGAATTAATAATCTGATGAACAGAATGAACTGTTGATTATAATAGAATCAGGGACATAGAAAGGGAATGGACTGACTATTCTTGGGGGGGAAAGGGGTGTGGGAGATGTGGGAAGAGACTGGACAAAAATCGTGCACCTATGGATGAGGACAGTGGGTGGGGAGTGAGGGCGGAGGGTGGGGCGGGAACTGGAAGGAGGGGAGTTATGGGGGGGGGGGGAAAAAGAGGAACAAATGTAATAATCTGAACAATAAAGATTTAATTAAAAAAAAAAAAAAAAAAAAAAAAAAAAAAAAAAAGAAAGGACAGAATAAATTTCTGAACTCAATATCTCTTGTTTTCCACAACCAAAATATCCTTTTTTCCCTTCTCTTTTTCTGCTATCCATTTTGACTAGAACTTTGCGTTGACTACTGAGTTAATGAATCTAACTGTACTTGGAAGTATAAAGATCATACATAAATAAGTGCCTCGTTTAATTTAAGAAGAAAATGTATATCCTTGTGAAAGAATAGATACAAAAATGAAAATTTTTGCTTTTCCTGGATCTCCTTTACAACTGAAAAGTAGCCAAAGGCCTGAATACATCAAAACTTTTTAGTGACATCTACAATAATAAAAGCATAATATACTAATTAGACCAGACGTTCTTTCGGACATCCTTCCAGACAACCTTCCGGACAAAGCCTGGCTGCGAGGGCCGAGGCAGCCACTGCGGTGGGCAGGGACCAAGGTAGAGGACTGGCTGCCGCGACAGCAGTCAAGGCCGAGTCCTTGCACGAATTTTGTGCATCGGACCTCTACTTATTAAATAATTTGATGATTGAAACCTAAAATTCCTCCTGATAAAGAAAGTCAAAAATAAACAAATCCAATCTCCCCTGTGTTTCCCTCTCCCCTGCTCCGCCCCCAACTAAGCTGAATTGATTATCAAAGCAATAGAGATACAATTGGAAGGGACTAAATTATATCTTTAATATCCCTCGGTTTTCACTAAATAATTTTTTTCTTAAAATAACATGAGCCTACTTTTCAGGAATTATTTTATGATAGTGACATTAGTACAGGTCAATTATAATGTGATATTTTAAGAGTAACTTTCCAAATTATGATTCAGCAAATTCTTATACAATATAAAGGTATTCTAGCAAGAATTCTAACTAAACTGCCCTGGTCAAAACAAAGAAACATTATTTTGTAAAACAGTGTTTGTAGCTTTTTAAATGCTCTTTGTGGAATGAGTCTTAGCAATATCTCTGTACAAAGTTTTGAATTCTTCATAAATAATGTAGCAAAAGTAGGGATGAAACAAAGAGTACAAGAAACAGTATAGCCTAACATTATATTGTCACAGATCACATACAGAGACCTAATCATTTACAAGTCAGTGTTCTAAATTTGTTAACAGCTAGACAAATTTTATTCAGTCAAGTATGGTCGATTAGCTCTTTTAAGGGACATCCTTAACCAGGTATACTGATTAGAGATGGATTTATTTTTTAATTACTCTCATTTTAAACAGGTGGTATTTGGTTATAATAAGCACTAAAACAATTTTGATTAACATAACTACATTAAACTAAAAAGAATTTCATCCAAACTGCTGATAGAGGAATCATCATAAAAGACAGAGCTTATCTGATCATGCTAAAAATCTGTTAGCTCCCTGATGCTCCTAGGATAAAATCCAAACACTATGTGTGCATATAAGGTCCTTTATGATATACTAGAGGCCCAATGCACAAAATTCATGCAAGGGGCTCAGCCCTCACAACCCCGGCTGCCTCGCAGCCCCAGTGTCATCTGGACAGTTGTCTACTGTTCAGTCTAATTACATATTAGCTCTTTATTATATAGGAGGATATCCAACAGAGCTACTTGATCACTTTAGAGGCCTGGGAATTTCTGTTTTCATAAGTCCCTTTCTCCATAAAAACTATTAAAAATTATATTTTATAAATGCATTGGTATAAAGAGAATGTATTAGAAGAGAAACCAAGATGGTGGCATAGGTAAACACCGGAAATTGCTGCCTCCCACAACAACTTCAAAAATACAACTAAAAGACAAAACGGACATCATCCAGAACTACAGGAAGGCTGGCTGAGTGGAAATTCTACAACTAGAAGGAAAGAGAAAAGCACACTGAGACTCAGAGGAGGTGCAGAAGTAAAGTGCAGAGGTAGGGAGGTTCGAGAGAGCGCGCGGAAAGGGGCTGGCACCTGAGGACGCTGCTGTCTGTTTGAATCGGGAGGGAGTCACAAGCTCCTGACTGCTCTGAACTCCAGTTCCCGGAAGTCTCTGGGGACCCAGGACTCATACAGGGAGAAACTAAACTGTCTGGCAGCGGGCAGAACTCAAAACTTGAGGGCGGCTTTCCCTCAGAGGTGCTTGCAGCAATTACCGAGACACTGAAACGCGGGGCCCCTTAGGGCAGGGCTGAGGATCGGCCATAGCTGCTTGCTCCGCCTTGTTGATTCCCTGAGACCCCACCCCACCCAGGCTGCGGCAGAGGCTTTTGCATATGAATGCCCTGGCCCTCTGCAATCTGCAAATTACCTAACAAACTGCAGCTGGGCCAGACAGACCCAGAGCTTCCAAGAGAAGGCCCAAAGCCCCACAGCGGCTTTCACTGCTTCACAGCTGGGCCTCATCTGGGCACCTCCAAACCCCCAAAAAGGAAGGGGAATCTGCAGATCTCTTCGTAGTTCCTGCTGGGTAGCCTAAGGCAGAGGCTAAATTAGTACCTCCTTAAATCCAAGAGCCAGTGTACCCAGTGGTCAGAGTGGGACCATCCAGATTACAACTCCTCAGATCCATAAGGGACACTCTCAGGGGGCAGACTCAGTGAGCACCAAAGCCCCACTGAAGCAAGTCTTGCCCCAGAAGGGTGTCTTCAGCACAGAAGTTCTCCCACTGCAGACACAGCTGATTCTCAAGGCCAATTGGCCTGGAGGTCAATTCCTCCCAGTGATACCTACAACAATCAAGGCTTAACTACAAGAAGACTGTGCACAAAGCCCACAGGGGGTGCACCAAGAGTGTCCACCTCAGGTAATTGGGGAGGCTGAGCCACTGGGCCCTATAGGACACCTAGCACACAAAGCCACTCTACCAACACAGGGAAGCATAAAAAATGTGGAGACAAAGAAACAGGTCACAAATGACAGAAATGGAGGAAAGCAAACGACTGGATATAGAGTTCAAAACCACGGTTATAAGGTTTTTCAAGAATTTTCTGGAAACCACCAATAAATTTAGTGAGACCCTGGAGGATATGAAAAAAGACCAAATAGAAATTAAGAATACACTGACTGAAATAAAGAATAATATACAGAGATCCAACAGCAGACAAGAGGATCCCAAGAATCAAGTCAAAGATTTGAAATACGAAGAAACAAAAAATACCCAACCAGAAAAGAAAAAAGAAAAAACATTCCAAAAATATGAAGATAGTGTAAGGAGCCTCTGGGACAACTTTAATCGTACCAACATCCGAATTATAGAGGTGCCAGAAGAGAGAGGGCAAGACATTGAAAACCTATTTGAAGAAATAATGACAGAAAACTTCCCCTACCTGGTGAAAGAAATAGACTTACAAGTCCAGCAAGTGCAGAGAACCCCAAACAAAAGGAATCCAAAGAGGACCACACCAAGACACATCATCATTAAAATGCCAAGGGCAAAAGACAAAGAGAGAATCTTAAAAGCAGCAAGAGAAAAACAGTCAGTTACCTACAAGGGAATACCCATACGACTGTCAGCTGATTTCTCAACATAAACTATGCAGGCCAGGAGGGAGTGGCAAGAAATATTCAAAGTGATGAATAGCAAGAACCTACAACCAAGATTACCTTATCCAGCAAAGCTATCATTCAGAATTGAAGGTCAGATAAAGAGCTTCACAGATAAGAAAAAGCTAAAGGAGTTCATCACCACCAAACCAGCATTATATGAAATGCTGAAAGATATTCTTTAAGAAGAGGAAGAAGAAAAAGATAAAGATAAAAATTATGAACAGCAAATACATATCAACAAGTGAATCAAAAATCAAGTGAATAAAGGATCTGATGAACAGAGTAAACTGGTGAATATAATAGAACCAGGGGCATAAAAAGGGAGTGGACTGACAATTCTTGGGGGGAAAGGGGTGTGGGGGTGCAGGAAGAGACTGGACAAAAATGACAAAAATCGTACACCTATGTATGAGGACAGTGGGAGGGGTAAGGGCAGAGGGTGGGGTGGGAACTGGGTGGAGGAGAGCTATGGGGGGGGGGGGAGAGGAACAATTGTAATAATCTGAACAATAAACATTTAATTAAAAAAATAAATAAATAAAGAGAATGTAGTAGTATTATATACTAAAACATTTTCTTTAACCTAGAAGTCCATTTTTCCTTCTGATTTTAAAAGAAATTAAAATATTTTCATGGCCCGCCACAAATACTGTGGGTCTTTGTCCCTGTGCCTACAGTCTTAATGGGTATCCTACCTTTTGCCATTCATCTCACTTCTTTATGCTCAGTTCCCACCACATAATATGCCAAGGCCTTTCCTGACCTACTATAATGTTCCCACTATCCAAATGCCATTTTCCCTGCTCTTCAGTGAAGTCTATAGACTATTAAATGATGTGCTGCATTCCCAAAACTTAACTCATATATGTTTCAGCATTATATTTTATCTGTTAACCTGTACGCCTCCCCAACCAAGCCAGAGGCTGACTTTATTTGTTCCAAGAGCAAGATAGGGTTTATTTAACTCATTTTGTATAGCACTAATCTCCAACAGTGTTACGAGCAGACAGTTTTCATATCTACATATATTGTACTCAATAGCACATTCCCATTCAAATGTTACCAAAATCTAAGCAATAATCATCTCATCCTTCTACCATACTACAATAAATGAAACAGTAAATGTAGTATGAATGTAGAGGCAATATTATTTTCCCTCTCATATCTAGCCAAATTACTGAGAATAAAGTAATCACTTTTTGTTTACATATGCTTACTGAATCAGTATTTGCTAATCATATGCAGCATTTAATTCCCAGGAACAGATGCAACATATCTAGAATACTCAGCTATCTTGAATTTCCCACTGCATGCTACAACACTACCAAGAAAGTAGTGTGTAAAGGTATAGCATAATTTGATCATGTCTGTATCCGTTAACTGTCAGTACAGACATAAATCTGTAATAAATATTATGCATATAATGAAAAATACTTATTTCCTTTTATGAGAGAAGAAAAAAATGCTTATTCTGAAAATGTTAACTATTTGCTCTTTCCCCTTTTTACCAAGTAAACTTACATTACTTGAATTTTCATGAAAATATAGTCATGTATTTTATATATATATCAAAATCAAAGGTGTCCTTGAATTACTTTTACATCCAATTTTTTTCATTTTGAAATATCTACAAATTCATAAGTAGTTTAAATGAAATAGATACTGACAAAAGTCCAATGCATCTCTCCTCAGTGTGAACATCTGACACAGTAACTGTACAGTATCAAAATCATGAAATTGACATTAGCACAATCCATTGAGCTTATCCAGATTTCACATTATACAAGCACTCATCTGTATATGTGAATATCTGTAAATATATGCAATTCTGTCACACATTATTACAATCAAAATACTTAACTGTATTATCACGACTTCCTTATGTTAAAACTTTATAGTCACCATCTCTTCATCCCATTCCTAACCAAGAGCAACCACCAATTTGTTCTCCAACTGGATAATTACGTTATTTCATGATTGTTACAAAAATGAAATCATTCAATACATATTTGAGATTGGCTTTTTTCACCAAGCAAAATTTCCTGGAGGTTCATCCAAGTTGTTGCATGTATGAATAGTTCATTAATTTTCATGGAGTAATATTCATGGTATGGTTGTACCACAATCTGTTTAACTTTTCACCCTTTGAAGGTCATTTGGGTAGTTTCCAGTTTGGGGCTATTAGAAATAAAACTGCTATAAACATTTGTGTATATTTCTATTTTAACAGAAATTTTGTTTATTTAAAATAAGAATAATTTCCTTGAAAAATAAAGTATGATGTCCGCAAAAAGCAATTAAGACCATGTGCTCTACAAACAAAATACATTGTGTCCCATCATATACATTTGTCCATTTACAAGACATACAAACTCCTTAACTTCCTCAGATCAAGTACTTCTAGTACTGGGAGAAACTGGCTTTGCTATGGAATCTTGGGTTAAAGAATTATTCATGTAATATTCCTTATATTTAAGCAAAGTAAAATGTGGCAAAATAAATACCATCTAAATATGTCATTAAATATCTGAGATGAGATCCATCCATGTTGTCGCAAATGGGAGTATTTCATCTTTTTTATGGGTTAGTATTCCATTGTGTATATATACCACTTCTTTATCCAATCATCAGTTGAAGGACACTTTGGGTATTTCTATGTCTTGACTATTTTGAATAAAAGTGCAATGAACAAAGGGGCATAAATATCTTTACAAATAAGTGTTTTCAAATTTTGGGGGTAAATACCCAGAAAAGAAATCACTAGATCATATGGTAACTCTATACTTAATTTTTTGAGGAACCTCCATACTGTTTTCTATAGAGGCTGCACCAATTTATATTTCCGCCAGCAATGTACAAGGGGGTTCCCCTTTCTCCCTCCACATTCTCTCCAACACTTATTATTTCTTGTCTTACTGATAATAGCTATTTTAACAGATGTGAGATGGTATATCATTATGGTTTTGATGTGCATTTCCCTTATAACTAGTGAAATTGAGCATCCTTTCTGTTGTAATAATAAGTGATAGATAAGAGACCAAAATATCCAACCATACACTTTATCCTTCTCACACTCCATTCATCTCTCTTTATCTCTTCCTCACATCAACCTCTTTATTATTATTTTTTTTTAATCCTCACCCGGGGATATTTTTTCCATTGATTTTTAGGGAGAGTGGAAGAGAGAGGGAAAAACAGAGAGAAATATCGATGTGAGAGAAACACATCGATTGGTTGCCTTCTGCATGAGCCCCAACCAGGGCCCGGGCCAGGGAGAAGCCTGCAACCAAGGTATGTGCCCCTGACCAGAATCGAACCCAGGACCCTTCAGTCTGCAGGCTGATGCTCTATCCACTGAGCCAAACCGACTAGGGCAACTTCTTTCTTATTACCACATATGTTCAGCATGCCAATTTCCTCAGAGATACAGTCATACAAACATTTAATTCTACTATACAAGTCCTAAATATCACAAAAGTAAAGCCTGAAGCTGTATGGAAAAATTCCCCATAAAACATTCTTCTTAATATAAACTAGGCTTACTCTTTGAAAGTCACATCCACAAAGTAAATCTAATGGACAGAATAACTCACTCCTCTTAGGAGCCTTCGTGCACTCTCTTCCCCTTACCTAGAATGCTTACGTACTTAACTCCTATTTATATTAATATTTCTTCTTCAAAGACTCTTTTCCTAATCAACCCAGACCAGGGAGTGTAGAACATCTATCATATGTTCTATAGCGTTCTATACTTCAGACAATTTCCACACTTTTTAGTACTTATAATGTGCCTGGCTTACTCAACAAATTATGAACTCTATGAGAAAAAAGCTTGAGTTATTGTGCACCACTGTGTCTTCAGCACACTGCATTATACCTGGCATTTAATATATGTTTATTGAATAAGTGAATGATTGATGTGCTATCTTCCCCTTGTTTTGCCAGGGACAAAAAGGATTACTGGCATTAATTTTTTAAATAAAAAAGGGTAGGGCACACTAACAAAATGAAACTCTATGTCCATGCAAAACGAATACAATAGATTTATTTACAACAGTCACAAAATGGAAATACCAGTAATTCAAGTACCCATAAATTGGTGACAGGTTCAACAAAATCTACACTAATAAAAGAGAAACATGGTAATTGGCGTATGACTGCTACCCTTCCCATTGGCTAATCAGGGCAATATGCAAATTAACTGTCAGCCAAGATGGCGGCCGGCAGCCAGGCAGCTTGAAACTAACATGAGGCTTGCTTGCTTCAGTGACGGAGGACTCCAACGTTCCCCGCCGGCCGCTGCAGGCCTCTGAGCCTGAAGTTTCAAACATTGTAACAAAAATAGACTCTAAACAAAACCCCAGAAACCAGCTTTCAGCCAGCTGGGATCTCAGAGCTGGAGTTGATACAGAATTTCGAGAACCGAAACAAACCAGATACCTGCTTTCAGGAGCAGAGGCCTAAGAGCTGGAGCCTCAGAGCTAAAGCTGGCCCAGAATAAAAAAAAAAGAAAGAAAGAAAGGAGCAGTTGGGAGCTTCAGTCCCAGCCTGAAAACATCCCTCAGCCCCTCACCCAGACTGGCCAGGCACCCCAGTGGGGACCCCAACCCTGAAGGGTGTGTGGCCAGCTGCAAACAGCCATCATACCCTCATCCAGGCTGGCCAGGCACCCCAGTGGGGACCCCCACCCTGATCCAGGACACCCTTCAGGGCAAACCAGCCGGCCCCCACCCGTGCACCAGGCCTCTATTCTATATAGTAAAAGGGTAATATGCCTCCCAGCACTGGGATCAGCGGAGCTGAGAGGCCTCCCGGCACCGGGATCAGTGTGACAGGGGGCAGCGCCCAAACACCCTGATTGCCCTGCAGCTCTGTGTGTGACAGGGGGCGGGGCCACAACCTCCCTATCGGCCCTGCTCTGTGCGTGACAGGGGGCAGCGCCCCAACCCCCTGATTGGCCCTGCTCTGTGCGTGACAGGGGGTGGCGCCACAACCTCCCCATCGACTATGCCTTGAGTATGACAGGGGGCGGTGCCCCAACCCCCCAATCGGCCCTACCCTGAGCGTGACTGAGGGTGGCATCGCAACCTCCCAATCCGCCCTGCTCTGTGCATGACGGGGGTGGCGCCCCAACTCCCCAATCGGCCCTGCTCTGAGCCCAACCAGGGGCTGCACCTAGGGATTGGGCCTGCCCTCTGCCACCCAGGAGCAGGCCTAAGCCAGCAGGTCGTTATCTCCCAAGAGGTCCCAGACTGCAAGAGGGCACAGGCCGGGCTGAGGGACCCCCCTCCCCGAGTGCACAAATTTTTGTGCACCGGGCCTCTAGTATATCTATAAAATACTATTGGGCAGTAAAAGGAATCAACTACTGATACATGTAACAAGATGGATAAATCTCAATATCACTGTGCTGAATGCAAGACACTACACAGAAGTCTCTATCATATGATACAATTTATAGAAAATACAAAGTAATCTAAAGCACATCAGTGGTTGCCTGGTGCTAGGGCGGGGGGGGGAAACTACAAAGTGCAATCTTTGGGTGACGATAAAAATATCTTGCTTGAAAAATTGACACTACAATTGTACTAGTATTTATCTCTAATGGGCCTCCGGCTGGACTCTGGATTTGCTTGGGTTCAAGGCCAGGTTGTTCATAAGTGGAATTCATTCTGATGTTTGAGCCCTGTCTGTCCAATGGAGCCCTAGAGGTCAGTATGCTGTCTATTTGGCATCCCAACTAACAATTAAGAGTAGGCTACAGGGGAGACTGTCAATATTTTGTGTGGCAAGAAAAGCCACAGTCGTTTTGTCTTTGTACTTTGGATGCTGAAATCTTCCTGTGTAACATAGCCACATCTAGATAAATATGAGTGTTTTCTTTTTAAAAAATTATTTTCAATGTCTATAAAAATACTTTCTTCTATACATTTATGACCCATATTGACTCTTGTCTGTAAAACACATATTTAGATTAATACTTGAAAAAAAGTAAAATAGTGTTTTTTTAATTAAAAAAAAGAAAAGAAAATGTTTTGTATGCTGGCTGTGGTGGGGGTTTTCACAAGCATTACAAACTATAAAAATTTATCAAATTGTACAGCTTAAACATATGCAATTTATACCTTAACTAAGTCCATGTTTAAAAAAGCGGAAACATAATATAAAGCTGAACAAGAACAGGACAACATCTTTCAGGTGAATTTTTCATGCATGTTGTAAACAAATTATATAGAGAAATGTTTTACTGGGATACAGAATCTCGTGCCTGAACTATACTCCTCTTAAAAGCAGGTTTTATGGATGAATATAAATTTTCCTTAAGTTTTGTTGGCAGGAATTTTTTAAGACCTTCACTGTCTATCTAAACAACCCAAGAATCACATAACACTCATTTTTCAGTAGCAATAATGTATTTATCCGCACTGGAAAAGTCTAAATGCCTTATCTTTACCCTGGAACAAAGTTCAGGGACTAATTCTGGATATGCATGTGTTTGGCTTCTGTTTATCTAAGTGTCAAAATAAACTATCTAAAATACACAACACAGGAACTCTGCAGTAATGGAACGCATAACTGAATAACTGAAGCAATAGTATCCCTTTCCTAGAACACAACTTTCTCAGGACAAACACAATTGAGATTTCAAAGTATCACTACAATTCTATTACGAAAATTACGAAGTGTCTTAACCTAATAAAAATGTCCATATACAATTTGGTGTAAACTCAAATTTCTAAATTCAATTATAATAAATCAAATAAGGAAGTTCCTTATTTTCCAATCTTTCAAATATGAAATAATTGTCCCTTAATGTATATATTTCTACATCCAGATTACAACAGGTTAAACCATCATTCTGCTGAGTATTCTGATAATATCAAGGAGAGAGTACAGTGAGAAGATTACAGTCTTCATAAGACGCTTCTTTGGGATGTTTCTAAATTTTATGCTATGTCAGGAGCCCCTGAAACCAGCCCAGAGTTGGTGATTCACTGGGAAGACCCACAGGACTCAGCACATCACTGTGCTCAGGCTATGATTTATTACAGCAAAATAATAACAAACTAAAATCAGCAAAGGGAAAAGCCATATGAGGTTATGTCCAGAGGAAACCAAGTACAAGCTTCCAAGAGTCATTTCTTGATGGAGCCCTACAGAATGCACTTAATTCATCCAGCACTAAATTGTGACAACACATGTAAAATGTTGTCTAACTAAGAAAGTTCATTAGAGACTCAGTATCCCAAGTTTTTATTGGGAGACTGGTTATGTAGGCATTTCTCTGCCTAGCACATACAAAAGTTCCAGACTTTCGGAAGAAAAGGAGGTGCTCAAAATAAATCATATTGTTTGTACAAACAGTTCAGGCATAGTAAACAACCCTTATCGGTTATGAAATGGTGGGAATGCTCCCAAAATCCAATTTCTCAGATGCCAGTCAAGGGCCAATCTTGTAAGCAGATCTTTCTAAGGATAGCAAGTCTGCTATGTTAACTCTATCATGCATACATACCTAAAGAGAAAGGCAACCAAAAGCTGATTAAAACAAACAAAAACCCACATACTCAACGACAACTCTGAGCTGATAAAATGTCAGGTAATCCAAGCTCTCCCAAACAGTGATGAGACAGATTGCTCTCCCCTAATTCAGAGCAAGAGCAAACTGTAGATAAATTAGGCCCAAGCCTCCAAGAGACTTATATGTCCTGGGGCCTGATGCTTTAGTGGCAATCAGTTACTAAAGAGTCAGTCCAATATTTATTAAGTTACTAGAGGCCTGGGGGGGGGGGGGGGCGGGAGGGGAGGAGTCCCTCAGCCCAGCCTGCACCCTCTCGCAATCCAAGACCCCTCAGGGGATGTCCGATTGCCGGTTTAGGTCCGATCCCGCCTGTGGTTGGACATCTCTCTTGCAATCCAGGATAGCTGGCTCCTAACCGCTCACCTGCCTGCCTGCCTGCCTGCCTGATCGCCCCTAACCACTCTGCCTGCCTGCCTGATTGCCCCTAACCACTCTGCCTGTCTGCCTGGTCACCCCTAACCATTCGCCTGCCTGCCTGATTGCCCCCAATTACTCTGCCTGCCTGCCTGCCTGCCTGCCTGCCTGATCGCCCCTAACCACCTCTACTTAGGCCCCCGCTGCAGCGGCTTCGTCTGGAAGGAAGTCCGGAAGGTCGTTCAGCTACCTAGTCTAATTAGCATATTACGCTTTTATTATTATAGCTATGCCAGGGACTATCCTAAACCTGGAGATATGATGGTAATAAGATGTAGTTTATATACGTAACAAAACAGACAGTGCCCCCAGTCTCAAAGTTCTTAAGTCCTAGTAATAGAGACAAGTTATAACACTGTGTGGGAATCGGGAGTGAGTCTCCCACAGTACCACCCTGGCAGACAGATTATTCTGGCTGAAAACAATTAAAGTCCAACAAACTCAGGAAGAGTTTTTTACCTCTCTATTTCCTTCTTAAAGAGAGTTAGATTGAAAAATCTGCTTCAAGAAAGGAACCTTAGCGTAATCACCACAGCATATTCACTTTAGCACATATGAATTAATATGACAGGCTGGAAAGTTCTACGCAAATATCTGTTCCCTGGATTCCCCTCTATCCCACTGTTTCTGAGTTGGCTACCTGTGAATTGTCTACTGCCCCTTTCAAATCTGGAACCTCTTCCCTACTGTTCTCCTTTGTCCAAAGTGACACATATACCTCTTTTTGCCTCACTGTCTTTGGAATTTAATGCTTACATGAATGCCCCATGCACATGTATTAAAATTTTATTTTCTCCTATTAATTTGCTATATGTCGTTTAAATTATTTGACTTGCCAGAGGAACTAAAGGATAAAGGGTAAGTTTCCTGGCCCTGAAAATTATAAACAAATAAATATATAAGAATTCCATGGGAAGGCTTTGGATGACTCAGTTTTTCTCTCATGTTACAATCAGTGGTCATTCTCAGTAGCTACTCTTACAAGAAAAGTAAATTATAGAATATCTTAAAAATATTCTTTATCTACATAATTAGCCACAGCTTTCCTAGAGAGCAACTTGGTGTTTTATATAAAAAAAATTAAATATGGATGCTCTTAAGCCCCCAAATTGCCTTTCAAATTTTTTTTAATTCCTCACCCGAGGATATTATTTTTTATTGATTCTTAGAGAAAGAGGAGGGGGGAGGGAGAAGGAGAGAGAGAGGGAGAGAGAGGAAGAGAGAGAGAGAGAGAGAGAGAGAGAGAGAGAGAGAGAGAGAGAGAGTTTGATGAGTTGCTCCCTCTATGCACTTGGACCAAAAATCAAACCCACAACCTGAGTATGTGCCTTAACGGGGAATCGAACCATGTGACCTCCTAGTTCATAGGTCAACTCTCAACCACTGAGCCACACCAGCAGGGCATGCCTTTAAGACATCTGGCATCATACATTCCTTCTTGGATTTTAACCTTAATTTTTAATCTTGATTTTCTTATCTCTCTGGCCACTTCTTAACCTATTTTTCAAGCTCCTCCACCAACTCTATGAACTTGCTAAATGTTGATAATCTCCAGGGTTCTACTCTGAATTGTTTTTTATTTACTCTACATTTCATCCCCTGAACAACTCCCTAACTGTTCACTAATGATTTACAAATCTCAAACTTAAACCTTTTTCCTGAACTCCAGATTAGTATATTAAATAACTGTTCAGATGTTTTGTTTTGGTTTGTTTGTTTTAATATTTTTATTGATTTCAGAGAGGGAGGAAGAGGGAGAAAGAGAAACATCAATGATGAGAGAGAATCACTCACTGATCAGCTGCCTCCTGCACAACCCCTAGTGGGGATTGAACCTGCAACCCAAGCATGTGTCCTTGACCAGAATCAAACCTGGAACCCTTCAGTCCACAGGCTAATGCTCTATCCACTGAGCCAAACCGGCTAGGGTTGTTCAGATGTTTTAACTTAGTAATTCATAAACCACCTTACACTCAGAATTTTCCACAATGAATTCATCATTTTCCCTCTCTCTCCGTTTTCAAATGGAGATAGGGGGGCAGGGAGGTGTGAAAAAGTCATAGGGAGGATGATAACTGCCAGGGAGTACAGTGTTGTGTTAAGGTTAAGAGCATAGACTTTAGAGCTAGATTGCATGGATTTAAATCTCAGCTCCTCAGTTACTAGTTGTGTGACATTATAGTTTTAGCAGTATATCTTTCTCAAAGCAAAAATTAAGCCAAATATTATACTAGAGGCCCATGAAATAAATTCGTGCGCCAGTGGGATACCTTGGCCTGGCCTACAGGATCAGGTCAAAACCAGCTCTCCGACTTTCCAAGGGGTCCTGGATCGCGAGAGGGCACAGACCAGGCCGAGGGACCCCACAGGAGAGACACAGGAGATTGGCCAGCTGGGGAGGGACCGCAGGAGGACTCCAGGGCATGTCTGGCCCATCTCACTCAGTCCTGATCGATCGGCCAGACCCCAGCAGCAAGCTAACCTACCAGTTAGAGTGTCTGCCCTGGTGGTCAGTGCACATTATAGTGTGTGGTTGAGCAGCCTTAGCATATCATTAGCATATTATGCTTTGATTGGTTGAATGGCTGACAGGTTGACTGGACATTTAGCATATTAGGCTTTTATTATATAGGATGACATCATTAGTCTCTGCCTCTATCTATTCCCTCATTTTCCCCCTGAAATTCTCATTTTCTTGAAAATCAACCTAGAGATGTTCCTGTCACCTAGTCCTCATGACTTCATTTCCACCAGGAACCACCTTCACCAAAATGACAACATCCAATGAAAAAATTACACTTCATAGCCCTAAAGAACCTGGAGGTCCAATAAAGATAACATTTACACATAAACCTTGCTTGCTTCCAATCCAGTAAAGCAACACTCTTAAACATCCTAGACAGCTGCTACCTTACCTAGCTGGCAGATGGTTATATAATTTCAACCTCACTGGGCTATAGAATATGGTCAGGTCAAACTTCAAAGTAGCAGAGTACAATGAACAGTTAAGAATCACTTTATCGTTTTAATTTAAGAAAAACAGATCTGCTGCTGCCTTTAGTATGTTTTTTTAATTAAAGTGAAAACTTGCAAAGCAAATGCCAACACTATCTGATAAAATGATTTTAAATTAAAATCTGAGAAACATGTACATATCTGTTACACATTAAATATTATCTAATTTGGTATCACATTAGATTTAAAATTATAAAATTACAAAATGAATAGTCAACACAGACAACAATTACAGAAAGAATAAGAGAGGCCACGACTTATAGTCAATTAATGCTAATGCAGGGTTTTTCTATCTCAGCATTTCCGGTATTTTGGGCCAGATAATTCTTTGCTGTGGCGGTTTGTCCTGCATCTTGTAAAATGTTTGGCAGCATCTGTGACTTCTATCCAATAAATAAATGTCAACAGCATCCCCTAGTTGTTACAACCGAAAAATGTCTCCAAATACTGCCAAATGTCCTAGGACAGTGGTTCTCAACCTTCCTAATGCCGCAACCCTTTAATACAGTTCCTCATGTTGTGGTGACCCCCAACCATAAAATTATTTTCGTTGCTACTTCATAACTGTAATTTTGCTACTGTTATGAACCGTCATGTAAATATCTGATATGCAGGATGTATTTTCATTGTTACAAATTGAATATAATTAAAGCATAGTGATTAATCACAAAAACAATAAGTAATAATATATATGTTTTCTGATAGTTTTAGGCGACCTCTGTGAAAGGGTCGTTCGACCCCCAAAGGGGTCGCGACCCACAGGTTGAGAACCGCTGTCCTAGGAACAAAAATCACCCCTGGTTTAGTACCAAGCACTGTGCTAATAAAATGAAACATCATGATACAGAATAACTTCAAATAACTGGTAAGAAGTAAGTCATTACCTTATATTAGGTGTTACTTTCTACTTATATGTGAATATGGAGAACCTTTGTAGACTGAAAATTAAGAATATTTTAAACTATAAAATGAAAACAAATCCTAAAGAAATTTTCTCCTTAAGAAGCCACTTCTTCCTGGAAGGAAATGGAAGAAAACTAACATTTTTTATATAAAATCTACTATACTATACTACATCATGCTAATTATTTTCTATAACTTATTATCTTTAATGATTAAAAACCCTACAGCAGTGGTTCTCAACCTGTGGGTCGCGACCCCTTTGGGGGTCAAACGACCCTTTCACAGGGGTCGCCTAAGACCATCGGAAAACACATATATAATTAGATATTGGTTTTTTTGTGTGTGTTTTTTTTAATGTATTTTATTGATTTTTTACAGAGAGGAAGGGAGAGGGATATTTAGAAACATCCATCAGCTGCTTCCTGCACACCTCCTACTGGGGATGTGCCCACAACCAAGGTACACGCCCTTGACCGGAATCGAACCTGGGACCTTTCAGTCTGCAGGCCGACGCTCTATCCACTGAGCCAAACCGGCTAGGGCTAGATATTGTTTTTGTGATTAATCACTATGCTTTAATTACGTTCAATTTGTAACAATGAAAATACGTCCTGCATATCAGATATTTACATGACGGTTCATAACAGTAGCAAAATTACAGTTATGAAGTAGCAACGAAAATAATTTTATGGTTGGGGGTCACCACAACATGAGGAACTGTATTAAAGGGTCAAGGCATTAGGAAGGTTGAGAACTACTGCCCTACAGTGATAAATATGTATAATACTTATATATAAATAGGATACTTCTGAAAGGATGTAAGAAAGTGGTACCAATAATTACCTTGAAATATGAAGACAAAGAATAAGAGATTTGGAGTAGAAAAAAAAGTCACTGAAAATTAGTAACCCAGAAGCCCTTGTTAGGCACATAACTTAAATAACACAATATCAATCTCATTCTATAATGCAATTAACTTAGCTCATTCAACAACTCTTGAAAATCTATATATTCAAAGTCCAAAATATACAAAAAGTGGAAACAGTACCTCCCTCCTCTTAAGAAATGTATAGCCGAAACCGGTTTGGCTCAGTGGATAGAGCGTCAGCCTGTGGACTGAAGGGTCCCAGGTTCGATTCCGGTCAAGGGCATGTACCTTCGTTGCGGGCACATCCCCAGTAGGAGATGTGCAGGAGGCAGCTGATCGATGTTTCTTTCTCATCGATGTTTCTAACTCTCTCTCTCCCTTCCTCTCTGTAAAAAATCAATAAAATATATTTTAAAGAAAAGAAATGTATAATCTAATGGCAAAGACAATCGTGTAAACAGTGAATCACAAAATAAAAAGAATTTAACAATTATTTTAACAAATATTGAATACTAACTGTGGTGAAACCCCCCAAAATTCAGTAAAACCCCCACTGTGACTGTATTTGGAGATAGGGCTTTTAGGATAAAGTTACATGAGATCATAAAGGTAGGGTCCTAATCGAATAGCATTGTTGGTCTTATAAGAAAAGAACAATTCCTCTCTCTACACACACATACCAAGGAAAGGCCACGGCGGCACACAGTGAACGGAGAGCCCTCACCAGAACCTGACCATGCTGGCACCCGGTCTCAGACTTCAATCCTCCAGAACTGTAGAAAAATAAGTTTCTGTTGTTTAAGCCACCCAGTCTATGGTACTTTGTTATGTAATTTTGTATTGAGCAGATCAATACAAATACATGTCAGAAACAACATTAGGGACTAGAGTTAAAAGATACTCATCCTGAGCTCAAGAAAAAAATTCTGCTTTTAAGGATTCCACTCTCTAATAGGTAAGAGTACAATGTGAGAAATGCTCTCCTAGAAGCAAAAAAATAAAAGTAAAAAATAGAGGACTTAGACAAGCCTAATACTGCCTCATCCTTCTAAAGAATATCAAGGAATATTTTTAAATGTCCACATCACAGAAATACTGTTTAAAATGAATTGTAGTAGCTAAGGAAGGATTCCCAAAGGCAGAGCAGGAGAGAAGGAAATTTCAAGCAAGAGGAAAATTCCAAAAGCAAAAGCTTGGAGAGAACTCGTTAAGTTCCAATAACCATAAATAGTTCAATATTGCCATAATGGGTAAGTAGTAGGAAATGATGCTGAAAATGTAAGCAGGAACCAGATGATGGATGTGCCATGATAGGGAGTCTGATCTTCATTTTGTGGGCCAGAGGGAACCACTGAGGAATTTTAAGCAGGGGAATAAAATGAACAGCTTTGTATTTGGCAGAGTATGAAAAAAAGATTGGGGGAGGGAAAGAAGAGAGGCATTGTACCAGTTAGAAAGCTATTGCTGGAATAATCCAGACAGAAAAATGATAAAGGGAGGAACAGAGAGAAAAAAGGAGAAGAGAAGGTTTAGAGAAATATTTATGGGGGGTCAAATGAATTTTGCACAGGCCTTGAAGTCACACACAAAAATTAACATTTAATCTTACTTACTCTCTTTGAATTTTAGTTTCCTTATCTGTATGATGGGAATTTTAAAAATTCCTAAGGGTTATTGTAAGAGTTAAGAAAATAACTTCTGTATGCCACATATACTATTGAGTTTAATAATGATAGAATTACCTTGGTTTCTAGTTGGACATTATGCTGAAAACAGGAATGAAAATTAAGAGAATAATCAAGACTCCAGTATCCGCCCTGTGTTTGTGGCCTAGGCTATAGGGTAAGTAGTCATGTTAATAATTTAGCCAGGAAATGAAAGAATAGTTTTGGAAGGAAAAGTACCATGACAGAAGTAAATAAAATAATATAGGCACAAACAAAAACTTATAGCTAAGGCATGAGGAAAGATGGAGGATTTGTGATGAACCCAAAAAAATAGCCAAGAGGTAAAAAGGCACCCTGGTCAGTTAGTTCAATTGGTTAGACCAGTGGTCGGCAAACTGCGGCTCGCGAGTCACATGCAGCTCTTTCGCCCCTTGAGTGTGGCTCTTCCACAAAATACCGACTTCTGCGCATGGGACACGAAGTTTCAATCGTACTGTACATGCGCGCCCACACGTGGTATTTTGTGGAAGAGCCACACTCAAGGGGCCAAAGAGCCGCATGTGGCTTGCGAGCCGCAGTTTGCCGACCACTGGGTTAGACCATTGTCTGGATACGCCAAGGTTGCAGGTTTGATCCCTGGTCAGGGCACATATAAGAATCAACCAATAAATGCATAATTACATGGAACAACAAATCAATGTTTCTCTCTTCTCTCTCTCTCTCTCTCTCTCTCTCTCTCTCTCTCTCTCTCTCTCCCCCCCCCTTCCTTCCTTTCTCTCTATCAATCAATAATAAAATATTTTAACAAAGATGGAGAGAAACATAGGCATAAGAAATAGAAGTGGCAATAAATAAGTACCTATCACTAAAAAGAGGTACAAAGGCATTCAAGGACATTATGAAAAGAAAACCACCAGAATAAGAACAATAAATCGTGCTCGCTTCGGGAGCACATATACTAAAATTGGAACGATACAGAGAAGATTAGCAAGGCCACTGTGCAAGGATGACACGCAAATTTGTGAAGCATTCCATATTTTTAGACAGAGAAACACTGATCAGATGCTCAGAGGGAAGGTAAGGGAGGGTGGGGGTAAGGGGGAGAGATCAACCAAAGGACTTGTATGCATGCATATAAGCATAAGCGATGGACGCAGACAACAGGGGGTGAGGGTGAGGGCAGGACTGGGGGGATGGGGGACAATGAGGAGATAAGGACACATTTGTAATACCTTAATCAATAAAGAGAAAAAAATCAATAAATCATTAAATTCTGATGAACTATAGAGAGTGTGAGGGGTGTGTATGTGTTAAGGGAAGGAGTAACAGGAAAAGGCAAGGTTAGTAAGGTAGAATGTTATACTCTATCCTAAACTTTGGACTTTAGATAGGAGGCTGCTATAGTTCTTGGAGCATGTAAAAACTGTTACTGCAAGAATTACCGATAGGAGAACCAAGATGGCGGCATAGGTTAACGCCGGAGTTTGCTGCTTTGAACAACTACTTCAAAAGTGAAACCAAAAAACGGAAGGGACATCACCCAGAACCACAGGAACGCTGGCTGAGTGGAAGTCCTACAACTAGGAGGAAAGAGAAACACACACGGACACTCAGAGGAGGCGCAGTGCTGAAGTCAAATTCTGAGGTGCGGAGTGCGTGGAGCGGGCTGGCGGCGGAGGGCGCGGTTGGTGTTTTCAATCGGGAGGGAGTCGCAGACTCTGAGCACCAGATCCGGGCGAGTCTTTAGGGACCCAGACTCAAACGGGAGAAGCGGGACTGTCTGGCTTCCGTCAGAGCGAGTGCAGCTTTCTCTCCCAGCTTTGCAGCGGGTGCTGGGACTCAGAGAGGCAGAGCCCCTGGGGACAGGACTGAGAGCCGCCATAACTGCTCTCTCAGGCCCACCCTGTTGATCCTGTGCGACCCGCCCCGCCCAAGCCCTGCACAGAGGCATTTGCCGGCTAGCCTCAGGCAAAGGCTAGATTAGCACCTCCCTAGAGGACAGAAGTTCTCTCACTGCTGACACAGCTGATTCTCATAGCCACTTGGCCTGGAGGTCAAACCCTCCCTGGAATTAGCTACAACAATCAAGATTTAACTATAAGACTGCGAACAAAGACCACTAGGGGGTGCACCAAGGAAGCATAACAAAATGCGGAGACAAAGAAACAGGACAAAATTGTCAATGGAAGATATAGAGTTCAGAACCACACTTTTAAGGTCTCTCAAGAACTGTTTAGAAGCTGCCGATAAACTTAATGAGATCTACACGAAAACTAATGAGACCCTCGATCTTATATTGGGGAACCAACTAGAAATTAAGCATACACGGACTGAAATAACGAATATTATACAGACGCCCGACAGCAGACCAGAGGAGCGCAAGAATCAAGTCAATGATTTGAAATGCGAGGAAGCAAAAAACACCCAACCGGAAAAGCAAAATGAAAAAAGAATCCAAAAATGCGAGGATAGTGTAAGGAGCCTCTGGGACAGCTTCAAGCGTACCAACATCAGAATTATAGGGGTGCCAGAAGATGAGAGAGAGCAAGATATTGAAAACCTATTTGAAGAAATAATGACAGAAAACTTCCCCCACCTGGTGAAACAAATAGACTTACAGGTCGAGGAAGCGCAGAGAACCCCAAACAAAAGGAATCCAAAGAGGACCACACCAAGACACATCATAATTAAAATGCCAAGAGCAAAAGACAAAGAGAGAATCTTAAAAGCAGCAAGAGAAAGAAACCGAGTTACCTACAAGGGAATACCCATACGATTGTCAGCTGATTTCTCAACAGAAACTTTGCAGGCCAGAAGGGAGTGGCAAGAAATATTCAAAGTGATGAATACCAAGAACCTACAACCAAGATTACTTTATCCAGCAAAGCTATCATTCAGAATTGAAGGTCAGATAAAGAGCTTCACAGATAAGGAAAAGCTAAAGGAGTTCATCACCACCAAACCAGGATTATATGAAATGCTGAAAGGTATCCTTTAAGAAGAGGAAGAGGAAGAAAAAGGTAAAGATACAAATTATGAACAACAAATATGCATCTATCAACAAGTGAATCTAAGAATCAAGTGAATAAATAATCTGATGAACAGAATGAACTGGTGATTATAATAGAATCAGGGACATAGAAAGGGAATGGACTGACTATTCTTGGGGGGGAAAGGGGTGTGGGAGATTCGGGAAGAGACTGGACAAAAATCGTGCACCTATGGATGAGGACAGTGGGTGGGGAGTGAGGGCGGAGGGTGGGGCGGGAACTGGGAGGAGGGGAGTTATGGGGGGGAAAAAAGAGGAACAAATGTAATAATCTGAACAATAAAGATTTAATAAAAAAAAATTAAAATTAAAATTAAAAAAAAACTGTTACTGCAATTACACCTACGGAACATTAGACTGCTCAAAATATGGAAGAACTATAGTGGGAATAAATAGATGCTGGGTGAAGCAATAATAAAAGGTATGTCGTATAATGATGCAGTGGAGCCATAATAAAATTCTTAACTGGAGAGGTGCTATGAGAATGGAAATAAAGTTACAAGTGAAGTGAAGAAATGAAACTATCCCAGAGAAATGATAATATAGGAATGAAAAAGTTTCAAGCCTCAGGAGATAATGAAACCTTGTTATAGGCCTCTAGCTAGAAGTTCTTTCCTTTTTACTTAACTTCATTTTGGGCATACAAAAGGATTACATGCTCACTATAAAACTTCCATTGCAGAAATACATAACATCCAATTAATCACCAAGTGCAATGAATTTCACCTCCAAAATATCTCTAGATTCCATGTATATATATATCAATCTCTATCCAATGCGCCACTCTAGTTTTGGCTATCCTCATCTTTTGCCTGAACAACTTTGATAGTCTATTTACTAATTTTTCCACATCCTCTCATAAATAAGTCTCTATATGGCAACCATAGTAATTGTACTTTTTTAAAATAATATATTTTGATTGATCTCAGAGAGAAAGGGAGAGGGAGAGAGAAAAAGAAACATCAATGATGAGAGAGAATCATTGATTGGCTGCCTCCTGCACGCCCCCTGCTGGGGATCAAGCCCACAATCCAGGCATGTGCCCTTGACTGGAATTGAACCTTGGATCTTTCAGTCCGCAAGCTGATGCTCTAGCCACTGAGGCAAACCAGCTAGGGCTAATTGTACTTTTTTAAATAGGTAATACAAGTACATAATAATTTAAAGGTATACCAGGGCATATACTTAAGCCTATCCTCACTGCAGTCTCAAAGTCATTTACTTCCTTTGCATGAGTCAAAATAAACTAGGTTATGTGCATTAACAATCCAAAAATGAAAAAATACATATAAGAACATTTTGGGGGTTTTTTGTGTGTGTGTGTGTTTTTTAAATATATTTTATTGATTTTTTTACAGAGAAGAAGACAGAGGGATAGAGAGCCAGAAACATCGATGAGAGAGATCGATCAGCTGCCTCCCGCACGCCCCCCAGTGGGGATGTGCCCGCAACCAAGGTACATGCCCTTGACCGGAATCGAACCCGGGACCCCTGAGTCCGCAGGCCGATGCTCCATCCACCGAGCCAAACCGGTTCGGTTGTAAGAACATTTTGAATACTATAAAATGCTACTAAAATTCAAAGTGATAATCTTTAATCTTAGCAAAGTTCCCTAGAATAGATATTTTATATAACTTCAAATATAAAAAGACAAACGTTCTAAGCTAAAAGTAAGAAAACTCACCCTATTTGCATAAAGCCAATAGGAAGGTAGCACTGTTACAAATTAGCCATTTCAAAATTAAGTTAGTAGATAATGAAGAAGCCTGAACTATGCTGGAGTCCATTTCCACAGACATTTAAGTAACACTGTAACAAGTAGAAGATGTTGGCTCACTATTGAGACTATTCAGAAAACTACATTTGCATACCCAGGCAGGCTCCAACAAAATTCTACTCTAAAGCTGGAGCTAACAGTGTTAAACAGAAACGTGCCAACATAGAGCAATTTTAGTGCATATAACATTAAATCATCCGGTTTGTATGGAACCACAAAAGACCCCAAAGCCAAAGCAATCCTCAGAAAAAAGAACAAAGCTGGAAGTATCATACTACCTGACTTCAAATTATACTGCAGAGCTGTAACAATTAAAACAGCATGGTACTGATAAAAGAAAAAAAGCAATAGATACACAGGCCAATGGAACAAAATTGAGAACCCAGAAATAAAACTGCATGTATATGGGCAAATAAATTTTTTATTTATTTATTTTTTTAAATCTCACCCGAGGATATTTTTCCATTGATTTTTACAAAGTGGAAGAGAGAGAGAAATATTGATGTGAGAGAAACACATTGATTGGATGCCTCCTACACGTGCGCTGACCAGGGCTGGGGCCAGGGAGGAGCCTGCAACCAAGGTATATGCCCTTGACCGGAATCGAACCCTGGACCCTTTGGTCCACAGGCTGACGCTCTATTCACTGAGCCAAATCATTTTAGACCAAGAAGCCAAAAACACACAATGGAGAAAAGAAAACTCTTCAATAAATCGTGCTGGGAAAATTGGAAAACCACATGCAAAAAAATGAAATTAGATTACAGTTTGTCCACATGTACAAAAATTAATTCAAAATAGATCAAAGACATAAATATAAGATCTAAAACAATAAATAACATAGAAGAAAACACAGGTACTAAACTTATGGACCTTGGCTTTGGGAACATTTTATGAATCTGACCCCAAAGGCAAGAGAAGTAAAGGCAAAAATAAATGAATGGGACTATATCAAACTGAAAAGTTACTGTCCAACAAAAGAAATTGACAACAAAACAAAAAGGCAAGCAACCAAATGGGAGATATTTGCAAACAGTTCCAACAAGGGATTAATATCCAAAATATATAAACAACTCATAACTCAACACCAAACAATCTAATTAAAAAATGGGCAGAGGACCTGAACAGAAACCTCTTCCAAGTAGACAGACAAATGGCCAACAGATATATGAAAAGATGTTCAATTTTACCAGCTATTAGGGAAATGGCAAATAAAAACAACAATGAGATACTATGTCACACCTGTTAGAATGACTATTATCAACAAGACAGGTAAGAACAAGTATTAGAGAAGTTGTGGAGAAAAAGGAACCCTCATTCACTGCTGGTGGGAATGTAAACTGGTACAGCCACTATAGAAACCAGTATGGAGGTTCCTCAAAAATTTAAGAGTATGAGTTACCACATGACCCAGCAATCCTCCTTCTGGGTATGTACCCGAGAAACTCAAAAACATTTATTCTCAAAGATATATGCACTCCTATATTCATTGCAGCATTATTCATGGTGGCCAAGACATGGAGACAACAAAAGTGTCCTTCAATAAAGGATCAGATAAAGATGTGGTACATATACACTATGGAATACTACTCAGCCATAACAAAAGATGAAATATTGCCATTTGCAACAATATGGATAGACCTTGAGAATATTATGCTAGGCAAAATAAGTCAGTCGGAAAAAGCTCACTCATCTATATATATAAAAGCCTAATATGCAAACAGACCAAACGGCAGAACAACCAAACAACCGGCTGGTATGACATGTGCTGACCACCAGGGGTTGCATGCGGAACATGCTGGGCATCGGCTGCAGCAGGATGGTGGAGCAGGTGAGCGGGGGCACCAGACCAAAGCGGAGCGCTGGTTGCTGTCATCGGGGCGAGCCTCTAGTGGTTACTGAAAATTCTTTGGCCCACATGCCGCAGTCCCACCTGGCACTTGCACCTGCTGCCAGCACTGGCCCTGCTTGCACCCGCTGCCAGCATCAGAGCCGCTGCTCACACCCGCTGCAAGTGCCCGGCACCAGTCCCAATCGCTTGGCGCCATCAGCAGGTGAGCGTGGCGGCTGCTGGCCCTAATTGCCCCTGCGGGCTTCTCTACCTCCCCCTGCTCCTGAGGGGTGATCAGGGCAGCAGCTGCTGCTCGTACCCACTGATGGCACCAATCCCGCTTGCACCCACTGCTGGCACTGGCCCCAATTGCTTCGTGCTGTCAGCAGTGCCGGCCAGCACTGTCAGCGCGTGGGAGCAGTGGCGGTGGCGGGAGTGGAGCTGCTGGCAAGCAGGGGACCGGGGGCCACGGAGGGAGGGGCCGGGTGGGTGCACGGAGGATGGCCAAGACCTGCCCCTGTGCCCACCACAGCCTCGCAGCCCACAGTTCCTTTCAAGGTGCATGAATTCGTGCACTGGGCCCCTAGTATAAGGCTATAAAACTTAAACTCATAGACATAGAAAACAGTATGGTGGTTACCAGAGTAAAGGGGTTTGGGGGGAGAAAAGGGAAAATGGGGGCAAATATATGGTGGTGGAAGATGATTTGACTGGGTGCTGGGCACACAATGCAATAAGCAAATCACATATCACAGAAATGTACACTTGAAACCTTATGATCTTATTAACTAATGTCACCCCAATGAATTTAATAAAAATAAATCTACACTAATAAAAGACAAAAACACAAATTGACTGTACCTTTGCTATGCCTTAAGCCACGCCCACCAACCAATCAGAGCGGCTATATGCAAATTAACCCAACCAAGATGGCGGCCAGCAGCCACAGAGCTGGAGCAAGCAGGAGGCTTGGGTTGCCCTTGGCGATGGAGGAAGCCAAGCTTCCCACCTGTCCTGGCCGGCTCTGAGCTTCACTCCGGCTACAAAGTTTCGATTATAGAAGGTAAATAAATCCCAGAAAGAAAAAAAAGAAAAAACGAGGCTGGGAGCTTCCGCCACCGGGGGGCTTGGCCAGCCTGAAAATGGCCCTCAGCCCCTCACCCAGACTGGCCAGGCATCCCAGTGGGGACCCCCCCCCTAAAGGGGGTGTGGCCAGCATGAAAACAGCCATCAGCCCCCCACCCAGGCTGGCCAAACCTCCATGGTGTGAGGGTCCCCACTGGGGGGGGCCTTGACCAGCCTGCAAACAGCCATCAGCGCCTCACCCAGGCTGGCCAGGAACCCCAGTGAGGACCCCCACTGTGAAGGGGATGTGACCAGCCTGCAAACACCCATCAGCCCCTCACCCAGGCTGGCCAGGCACCCCAGTGAGGACCCCCACTGTGAAGGGGGTGTGACCAGCCTGCAAACACCCATCAGCCTCTCACCCAGGCTGGCCAGGCACCCCAGCGGGACCCCCACCCTGATCCGGGGCACCCTTCAGGGCAAACCAGCTGGCCCCCACCCATGCACCAGGCCTCTATCCTATATAATAAAAGGATAATATAAAAATTGACCCTAACAGCAGAACCACTGGGAATGACTGGTCACTATGACACACACTGACCACCAGGGGGCAGATGCTCAATGCAGGAGCTGCCCCCTGGTTGGCAGTGCGCTCCCACAGTAGGAGCTCTGCTCAGCCACAAGCCAGGCTGATAGCTGCCAGCACAGCGGTGGTGGTGAGAGCCTCTCCCACCTCCTCAGCAGCGCTAAGGCACAAAATACAACACAACAAGGCACAACGTACCAGGCACTGAACACAAATGTATTCACAATATTAATAACCCCAAATAAAGGTGACCACCCAAATTAAGAGAATTAGGGGATAAAGAAGAAAGAAGAGAAAAAGATAAAAGAGGAAAAAGAAAAGAAAAGATAAAGGAGTGCAAAAATGAAATTGGGAAAAAGGAGGGGGGGGAAAAAAAGAAAAAAAAAATGAGCGAAAAGAGAGAATGAAGTAGAAGAGGGGAAGAGACTATTTATATGAGGAGAAGACTCCGATAGAACCACCACTAATCCCAACAAATTCCAGCAACAGATCCCTGGAGATGAATGCAAACTACAAACAACCAATGATATCAAGTGAGGCAAGGGAAACAGAAGCACAAAAATAACCGGGAGGGGGGGACCAGCAGAAAAAAATAAAAAGAAAAAGCAAAACAACCTCACAACCAATCCTAAAAAAAAAAAAAAAAAAAAAAAAAAAACAATATACTCAACAATCAAGCAAACAGCAACAAAACAATAGAAAGATAAAAGAAGAAAAAAAAATTTGGATAGTGAAGAAAGATAAGGGAGAAGTGTATAAGGATTTAGAGCAGTGGATTGGAAATAGGATATATAAGTAGGGTGAAATTTTGACAGGGGGTAAAAAGAAGGAATAGGGAAAATCTAAAGCAGGAATAGGGTAAGAGAAACAGGACAACAAAAGGAGAAAAGTGAGGAAGAGGGTTTTAGCATAAAGGTAAAATTGAGGTAGATAAAAATGATGCTAAAGGAACGATGAAAATAGAATGTAGAACACTAATCCCAAAATAAAATAAAGAGAAGATAAAATGACACTTTAAAAAAATGGTAAAATGGTAGCAGTAATAATACTGGTTAAAAATAAAAATGTAGTAATTAAAAGGGTAAAATCAGGTGATGGAAAAAGAAAAAAAAAATTGGTTTCTTAGTTAAAAGGTGAAAAAAGAATTAAATAAATAAATAAAAATTTGCAGTACTGAAGGTCCTCCGCTTCTTCTACTCTTCAGTCTGGCTCGCCTTAGTCCTGCCAGGTATTCAGGAGAATGTTGAATTTCCCTGCGATACACTGTTCCTCCGTGTTGTAAACCACAGTCCTGATTTTAAAGCAGGCCGTATTTGTGTCACAGACTGCCTTAATTTGTATTTACCTAAGAGTCAGTTTGTGGCTCAGCCTCTGGGTGGCAGTGTTTCTGGATTGGCCTCTGAGGCTATACGGCCTCTCTATCCAGTAGCTTGGGTTTATCTTCTCTATTGCACTTAAAACTGGTTTGGGGAAGTCCACTGCCCAGAGCTGGTACCCTGCTCTGTGTTGTTGCTGGGACTGAAAGTCCCTCTATAGGCCAGACCCTGTTAACTCGCAGGGACTAATCATATTAGTTTAATCCTTCATCTCATTTAGGGCGGAATCTAGGTGTGGCTGTGCTCCTTGCCTGGGGGCTGGGGGGAGAAATTCTAACCTCCAGAGAGAATGTGCCGGGAGCCGGTCCATGCTTGCTGTTTCAAGGGACCTGGCATATATGGCATACTTTTCTTAATATGTTTGCTCACCTTCTTGGCACTATGTGTTTTTACCAAGGTCACCTCTGAGAAAGGTTGTTTCCCCAGGTAGGGATTTTCCCCTGAAGTTAGGGAGGGAATAAAACCCCTTAACTAAGTGCCAGGCGGGTGCTTAAGCTACATAATCTTTACTCCCTGGAATGGAGATAAGAAACGCCCTAACCTTTGGAATAGAGATTGATGGGATTGAATCAACTGGTATAAATACAGATGTAACTAGACAGAAAGAGACAGAACTTAGAACAGAATCAAGAAGACAGAACCTACATGGAGCCTAGAGACAGAAGAACTTCGCTGGAGAGAGCATGCCGGAGGATCCTGGAGAGGGACTGGCCTCGGAGCCTAGAGACAGAGCCTAGTCAGTGAGACAGAAAGTTTTATAGAAGAAGTATGTCAATGGCTTCCAGAGGATGGAACTGTTAATTTAAAAACTTGGGTTGAAGTAGGAAAGAAATTAAAGAAACACCATGGATCTGAGGAGGTCCTGCCATGTTTCTTTTCCCTCTGGGATTCAATCTGTGACACCTTGGCACCAGAGGCAAAAACGGTTGAACTTTCTCAAAATTTAAATAGTCCCTCGGCTCCACCCAGAGAGGATACATCATCATTGTCTTCAGCTCAATCTAAAAGCAATTTAGCTATGCCTACTGATCGGGAGGAGAATAAATATCATAAACATGACCATTGGTCCTTTCCAGTCAGTAGAGAGGAGAGTGGCCCTCCCATTCAAAACAGGCTCCCCAAATTAGAAAGGAAGCCTAAACCAGGTCCTGTGGCTCCTAGGAGCTCCATGTCTAAATTTCAAAGGGCGATAAGAGAAGCTGAAGCTAATGGAGATCTTGAATTCTCACTCTGCTTCCCAGTTACATATGAGAATGAGTCTGGTGGGAATAGAAACCCCACCTTGGAGCCTATACCTTACAAAGTACTTAAAGAATTAAAATTGGCCTGCTCTGAATATGGACCTCTAGCTCCTTACACACAAACCTTGCTAGAAACCCTAGCCAGTAAATGGATGACTCCTTATGATTGGTCACAGGTTTGTAAATCCTGTCTCTCAGGAGGCGATTACTTATTATGGAAAACTGAATATGATGATCTTGCTAAGAAAGCTGTAGCCACTAGCGAAAAAAACAGAAAAGGAATAACCCTAGACATGATATTAGGAGAAGGTGATTTTAACACGGCTGAGGAGCAAATGAATATGCCCACAGAGGCACTTACCAAAGTAACCAGTTGTGTAGTAAGTGCCTGGAAATCCCTACAGTATTTGTCATCTGTGATATTGATGGGGTTGGGACATGCTACTCCAAAATATGGTACCTTGGCATATTGAACATTTTAAGCTGAAGAAATTTTAGAAGTAGCAGGTGTACAAAGGACTCTCTGACTTGCCCCATATCCCCTAAAGCAGATCATAAGACCCTCATGTGAGAGGTACCCTCCCTTTAGTAAAGAAGCATCCTTATCTCTACAGACAGAGGGACACCAAGAGGAATCCAAACAGCTAGGCCTTTGCTACGTTTCCCTCAAGTTATTACATTTAGCTCTTTCCTTTTGTCCTATCACATTTTTTCAACTTTCTACTCTTCTATCAAACCTTCTTTGGGCTTTCATTTCCTTACAAAGGCTCAAGTTTCATGTTAAGTTTGTATGCTTTTCTAATTTATCTGTTTTTTTGTTACAAAGTGTGAGCAGAGAACCTAGAAAAATAGAAGGAAAACATTTTTCTTTCCCTACAATATCATTCTATGCTTGCAACATGTGACAGATCCTCAATCTAAAATTTCAAGTTAAACTGAAAAAAGCCTATGTAAACAAAGACAACAGAAAAGGAAGTATAGATTTCAATATCTATAATGATTCTTGCATCAAACAGAAACTGGTAAATCAGTGACAGTTGGAAACACCAAGATTTGTGAGATTTAGCACAAAAAAAGGCATCTTTTCTTTCCATCACCATTTATCCCCTCTATGCCCTCTTCCACCTCCACCACCGCCCATCCCTGCAATCACCATACTAGTGACAATGTCTGTGAGTTCTCTTTTTTTTTTCTTTTAAAATCTTAACTATAATGGGAAGATGACTCATGTTGTGCACGGATACCATACCAAAGCACAAAGTTTTTCAAGGCTTTTATTTTAGCCATCCTAAAATGACAAAGACGTAGCACAAAAGCACCTATACATGTGTACAAGTACAAGAGAAGCCATCTATAATGTTTGACATGCCAGGTAGAGTCTTATAATGTCTGATTTACTGATTTAATTATTTTTTTGTTTTCAGGTTAAACTTGCATTTCAAAAATTTCTGACACAGACAATTCTCTTAGAAATTTCTTGACTGGCCTTTATTATACTCAGAAATGCATATTCAGGCCCGGCTGGTATGGCTCAGTGGCTGAACATTGACTATGAACCAGGAGGTTGTGGTTCGATTCCCGGTTAGGTCACATGCCCAGGCTCAATCTCCTGTGGGGGGCAGGCAAGAGGCAGCTGATCAATGATTTTCTCATCACTGATGTTTCTCTCTCTCTCTCCCTTCCTCTTTGAAATCAATAAAAAAAAAAAAAAGTACATATATTTTAAAAAGAAACGTATATTTAGCTTCTCTAAGCGAAACCTTTCTTTGATCAACATATCCCACAGAAGTTCCCTCCAGCTTGCTCTCTCCTCTGTCTTATTTTAAAACTTTCCTTACAACCTGAGTCTCCATCTTATCCTGGAGTCTCTACACCATCAAGTTAAATATTCCCAATTTTCCCCCACAACCTCAAACCATTCCACCTAGAGGTCCTAATTACTAATCTCATCTCTCTCATTTACATGGCTCAAACATCTAGATGTTCTTTCTTCTCAACCATTTGCTTTCCGTACTCTAATACAGCACCTCTCCTCTCTAGGTTGAAAATACTCTCTATTCACAACGATGACATTTTTATTTCCATCATTCATTCTCCACTTATTGACTGGAATTCTATTTAAAAAGAGCTGTCCCTCAATGTTGCTATGAACCTAAAACTGCTCTAAAATGTGAATTTTATTATTTTTTTAAATAAAAAGAGCTGTTCTTCCATTGTATTCTTATGATAGTGTGGACTCATAGTTTATTATATGGATTTTGATCCAAAGCTATCATTACATATTTCATCCCAGCTCTGAACAGTGCAAGTGCTTTCAATCTGGCTATATCCTTCTAACATACCCTCATCATTACATTCTGGTTCCATTAAATATTCCAGGTTCTTCTTTATTCCCCTGACCCAGACCTGGGACCAGTCATTTCTCCAGGATTCCTTTTATTGGAGAATGTTATTTAGAAACCAAGATCTGGGCAGCAGTGTGTTCACTGTTTCTGTAGTACTGTTACCTCTCAGTGGGGAGATTTAAAAACCTAGATCTTATTATCCACAATATTTTTATTTATTTGTTCAATAAAAGTATATATTAAAGTAAAATTGCTAATAACAATTCAGAAATGCTGCCGAAACCGGTTTGACTTGGTGGATAGAGCGTCGGCCTGCGGACTGAGGGGTCCCAGGTTCGATTCCAGTCAAGGGCATGTACCTGGGTTGCGGGCACATCCCCAGTGGGAGATGTGCAGGAGGCAGCTGATCGATGTTTCTCTTTCATCAATGTTTCTAGCTCTCTATCTCTCTCCCTTCCTCCCTGTAGAAAATCAATAAAATATATTTAAAACAAAAAAACAAAAAAACAGAAATGCTAACCCATGCCTCTTTCAGAAAGAAACTTAGGCTAGTTCTTTACTTCTTAACCCTCTTCGGTGTTATTATATTATTCATTTACAGGACAATTAGGTTCCTTTGTTATTATTTACATATTTTTTTCGTTCTCTTCATATCCTGTTTGATCTGAATGACTTATTTATTTTTTGAATCACACATCTGTTTTAATGAACATTGAAGAAGAGTACTTTGGGAGAGCATTATGCTAAGTGAAATAAGCCAGTCAGTGAAAGAAAAATACCACATGATCTCACTCATTTATGAATAATAAAGAACATTATAAACTGATGAACAAAAATAGATATAAAGGCAGAGAAGCATCAAACAGACTGTCAAACGACAGCAGGAAGGCTGGGGAGGGTTGGGGGGCGGGGGGAGGTAACAGATGGACCGAAGGACTTGTACTATATGCACATAAGCATAACCAATGGACGCAAGACACGGGGAGGGGGGGGGAGGGCATGTGCAAGGGGGTAGGGGAGGCTGGGGGAAGGTCAATTGGGAAAAAAAAAAGAGATATATGTACTACTATTTGTAATACTTTAAACAATAAAAAAATAAAAGAAATAAAAAAAGAAGAGTACTTTGTTTCTTTGACTAATGAATGGGAATAGGAAGAAAACTCATTATCTCCTTGACAAAGAAACACTCATACTGTTCCTGATATTAATGAATCAATTCAAGACATTCCAGACATGTCTAGACATAGGATATTCCATCCCCAGTATCCTAAAATAAAAATATAATGCAAAGTAGATAAAGAGATAGATAAAAAGAAACAAACAAAAAATTTATAAAACCATTGTTTGATGTCTTACCCTGTGTTTCCAAGATAGTTGAAGTGGAATGTGAAATAAAAACATTGGTAGACTTCCTATTTCCTTGTAGGTCCTACGCCCTATTTCCTGCTTCTTTCAAATCTCAAAGATAGAACACTGAGTAGTGCCTGAAAATCCTAATATAATTAATACTAATGTCTAAAAGAATCTAAATGTTTATTTTAAAAAACTTGCTGCATGCATCTGCTGTCCCAGGCAGTGATAAATATTTTACATACATTTATCTAATTAAATGAGAGCATTTGGGAAGACCCATTAATTCTGTTATGGTTCAAATTGATTTGTTTTCTCCCTAGATTTTATATACTATTATGCCAGTACAATCAACATCTAGTGATAATGAAAAGCTAACAGCAAAGATTTGTCAAAACCCATATTTTATGAGAAGCAACTGAACCTACTGGTGCAGACGGGTGAATATTGGATAGTTAGAGCTAAGAAGAAACCATAATACTGGTTTCTGTGAGGAAATGAGCATATGAAATTATTTTGCCACCTAAAACTGCAAAGCTTTTAAAAAGTACTTCACAGAAGGTATTTTATAACCCACAAACTTTTGGACATCAAAACCCAGCCATTAAATCTTTCAGCATTTTACTCATCATCCCAAATACTATTATAGTCAAGAGTTATACTTTATTTTTATACAATAGACTAATTTTTTCTCAACCAATCCTCTATGTTTTCCTTATGAAATTCTGAGTTAAAAGAATCCACTAGTTACCCTAGCTGGTTTGGCTTAGTGGATAGAGTGTTGGCCCACGGATTGAAGGGTCCCGGATTTGATTCCTTATCAAGAGCAGGATCCCCAGAGCACATGTGGAAGGCAACCAATCAATGTGTCTCTCTCACATGGATGTTTCTCTCTCCCTGTCTCTGCCTCTCCCTTCTACTCTCTCTAAAATTAAATGGAAAAATATCAGGTGAGGATTAACAACAACAACAAAAAAACACTAGTTGTACAACTCCAGTGTATAATATATAAGCAGAATACAATGTAAAAACAGTATTAATAAGTACCTGAACTGGGGGCATGGGTGGGCAGAAGAGGGTTAATGGGGGAAAACAGGGACATCTATAATACTTTCAATAATAACGAATTTTTTTTTTAAGTGCCTGAACTAGCCCAGTGGGCATGGTTAAGTGGTTGAGCACTGACCTATGAACCAGGAGGTCACGGTTCGATTCCCAGTCAGGGCATATGCCTGGGATGCGGGCTTGATCCCCAGTGTGGGGCATGCAGGAGACAGCCAATCAATTATTTTCTCTCATCATTGATGTTTCTATCTCTTTCCCTCTCCCTTCCTCTCTAAAATCAATAAAAATATATTGGGGGGGGGGGGGGCGGGGATGAAGTACCTGAACTAGTTTGATCATACCAGTATATATACAATAACCAACAACTTGTCTCAAATGGACAAATATAAGCATGGAAAACGATGACTGAACAGGACTGCTCAGGTATACTAACCCACACCCCAGCTACTACTAATATCAATTACAGCATCACCACATCTCTTAAGTTTATTAGACCATTCTTGCCATCCTTGCATAGCAGCCAGGGCACAATAGTAATAAAGAGAAACACTTGAATTACCAAGTCATAGCCCCTAACATGTACTAAACTCTAAGTTAGAATGACACCACAATCCAAAAAGTCTGCCAATTTCCGGCACAGAGGTTTATTCATTCATTGATGCTTTATATGATCTCCCCTTAAAACGAGGGTCAAGCCGAAACCGGTTTGGCTCAGTGGATAGAGCGTCGGCCTGGGGACTGAAAGGTCCCAGGTTCGATTCCGGTCAAGGGCATGTACCTGGGTTGCGGGCACATCCCCAGTAGGAGATGTGCAGGAGGCAGCTGGTCGATGTTTCTCTCTCATCGATGTTTCCAACTCTCTATCTCTCTCCCTTCCTCTCTGTAAAAAATCAATAAAATATATTTAAAAAAAAAAAAAAAAACGAGGGTCAAACCATAATGGATTAGTTAGCTGTAGCTAAAGTGCAATTTTAACTTGCTAAAAATATTCCACACTCATGAAATTATGTTCATGTCCCAGAAAACAGCACAGTAAGTCTCCTGTTCTGGACTGGTTTTATATTCCTATTAATCAATTTTATTCTGTGCAAATGGTTAATAGCACATAATCAATTTCCTTAACTCATTGGTTATAACATGGGGTCCTTATGATGATGATCTACAAAAAAAGACGAGCAAGGATCCTTAGAAAAACAAATCTCTTCCCCAGCCACAAATATAAAGAAAATTATATTAATTCCCATCCTGGGAGGAGGGTGTTCACAACCTCAAGAGGCTACAGAAGGCAATGTGTTCTAAGAAACATGAACAACCAAGGAACCCTATCATATCCTTTGTTACTTCTGTAATTGCAGGCCTCTTTGGGTTTATCTAGTTTGGGACTTTCTGTACTTCCCAGACTTGTACATCTATTTCCTTTCCAAGATTAGGGAAGTTTTCAGTAGTTATTTCTTCAACTAGGTTTTCAATCCTTGTGCTCTCTCTTCTCCTTCTGGTACCCTGGTGATGTGAATGTTGATAAACTTGATGTTGTCCCAGAGGCCCTTTAAAATCTCATTTTCTAAAAATTGTATTTTCTTTCTGCTGTTCAGATTGGGTGTTTTCTGTTACCTTGTCTTCCAGATAGCTGATTTGATCTGTTGCTTCATCTAATCAACTACTGACTCCCTCCTTCTTCATTTCTAACTGGTTCTTTTTTATGTGTTCTCTTTATTGAACTTTTCACTGAGTTCATCTATTCTTCCTCTAAGTTCATTAAAACCCTTTTAACCAGTGTTTTTTTTGTTTTGTTTTGTTTTGTTTATAATTTTTATTTCTTAAAGTATTACAAAGAGTATTACATATGTCTCCTTCCCTCCCCCACCGACATTCCCCCGGCCCCTACCCCCCCGGTGTCTTGTGTCCACTGGTTAATCTTATATGCATGCATATAAGTCCTTCGGTTGATCTCTTAATCCCCCCCCCCCCCCAAACCCTCCCCAGGCTTCCCACTGTAGTTTGACAGTCTGTTCAATGTTGCTCTGCCTCTGCATCTACCCCTGTTCATCAGTCTATACTGGTCCCCATTATCTGTCCCAACCTCACTGGAGCAGTCCCAACCTCACCGGGGCCGTCCCGACCTCACCGGGGCCGTTTCAATCTCACCAGGGCCGTCCCGACCTCACCAGGGCCGTTGCAACCTAACCGGGACCGTCCCGACCTCACCGTAACCAGTGTTTTGAACTTTGTATCTGGTAGATTGCTTGTCTCCATTTCATTTAGTTCTTTTTCTGGATTTCTGTCTTATTCTTTTTTTTATATTATTATTTATTTTTAGAGCGAGAGAAAGATAGAAATATCAATGATGAGAATCATTGATCGGCTGCCTTCCGCATGCCCCCTACTGGAGATCAAGCCTGCAACCCGAGCATGTGCCCTTGACCAGAATCGCACCCATAACCTTTCAGCCTGCAGGCCAACACTCTCTGCACTGAGCCAAACAAGCTAGGGCTTGTCTTGTTCTTTCATTTGGGGCATGTCCTTTGTCTCCTGATTATGGTCCACTCCCTGTGTTTATTTCTCCTGGTCTTGACAGAATGGCCTTATGGAGAAGTCTCTTGTGGAGCCCAGAGGCACAGTCTCCCTGGTCACCTGAGATGGATCCTCCAGGGGTGTCCCTTGTGTGGGTTCTGTGACTTTCTGTTATAATTGGGCCTCCATTTCTGTTTGCATGTCAATGGGTGAGGTTGACCCTCTAGGTGGCTGCTGTGAGGGCTGGCCAATACAATGGATAAGCTGTTTTATGGGGAGTAACCCCACAAAGAAGGAGTCGCTTAGTGGGGCTCTGGTGACAGCCAAGTCCACTTTTGGGTGTGTTACTTGGTTGGGTGGTGCTCTGGTATGGTCTGAAGCAGGCAGGCCCTGGGTATGTTGGGCCTGTAGCCCCTGGGAGGGGCTCTGATGAAAGCCAAAATCAGCAGCCACTTGTGTGGGGCTTGGGATCACTTGGTAGGAGCTACAAAGTAATATATGATTGCTTGCCACCTGTGCTGGACTCGGAGATACTGTGAACTGAAGCCAGCTTCCACTTATGTTGGGCTTGGGACCTTTTGGAGAACACCATGATGTGAGATGAGGCCAGCGGCCACTTGTGCTGGGTTTGTGGCCACCTAGTTAAAACCACGTTCCAGGCTAAGACTGACTGCCACTTAACGCCAAGCTTGGGGCCGCCTAATGGGAGTTACAATGCAAGTTGAGACCAGTCATTGTTTGTGCTGGGCTTGGGGCCACTTAGGAAGATCAACAAGGCACACTGAGGCAGGCTGCCACTTGTTTGGTGTTTGTGGACCTTTGAGAGACTTAGGGAAAGTCCAAACAGTGAGCCAAGGCATGCCTGCTTGTGTAGAGGAACCCCTGAGAGCTCTAGTTAGAGTTGAGGGAGTCGAGGCCGCAGGGAATCACCAGGACAGGGTAAAGAGTATTAATCAGGTTAATGGAGAAGCAAAGATTTGGTGTCCACCTGCACCTGGCAAGCTGGTTGCGGGGAGGGCTCAACAAAGGAACAATGGCCCCTCTAGCCCTCACCCTGAACCTGGTCAATTTAATTCCTCCCCTATATCACTTTAGTATGTCCCTGACACTTTTTGAGCTGCTGCCCCTGCACTGGAGCTTAAAGCAAGTGAATTTGTGAGCAAGTGAGTCTGTGCAAGATCCCTTTAAGACCAACACCTTGGTTTCCCACAGCCCTTTGTCTTTCTCACACGCAATACTGGCTGATTTGCACAGCCAGATGTCATGGGGACACCTTTTCATGGCACTGATGGCCCGATTTGGGGAACCTAGTGTGGGGTTCCACTCCTCAGGGGAAATCTTCACAGTTGAGATATCCCTCCTAATTCTTAATCACCACAGGAGTAAAACCACTCTACCAGTCTCAACGTGGCTTCTTGTTTATATCCTTCACTAGAGGCCCAGTGCACGAAATTTGAGCACTGGTAGGGTCCCTAGCGGCTGCCGGCTGAGTACTTCCTCCCTTCCCCCCAGCCGCCATCAGCCAGGGTCTCCCTCCCTTCTCCTGGCCACCTGCCACTGCTGCCACTGACCAGGGCCTCCTTCCCTTGCCCCAGCCGGCCCCGCCCTGGTTGAACTCCCAGACAACCTCCAGGTCGAGGGGACAATTTGCATACTACGATTTTATTATATAGGATTGTAAGAATTCTGTTCAGCTAGTCTTCAGATGGTTCTAAATCAGTGGTTCTCAACCTTCTGGCCCTTTAAATACAGTTCCTCATGTTGTGACCCAACCATAAAATTATTTTCGTTGCTACTTCATAACTGTAGTATTGCTACTGTTATGAATCGTAATGTAAATATCTGCTATGCAGGATGGTCTTGGGCGACCCCTGTGAAAGGGTCATTTGACCACCAAAGGGGTCGCGACCCACAGGTTGAGAACCGCTGTTCTAAATGATGGTTGTTTTAAAATTCAGTTGTAATTTTCATGAAGTCATGGGAGGAGATGAGCACAGAGTTTACCTACTCTGTTGTCTTGACTGGAAGTCTCTAACTACTTATCAACATCTTGATGAGAGATACAAGTTTTTCAAAACTCTACTACTATTTTTTTACTTTGAAAGCTCAAATTTTATTACTGGTAATAAATTCTTTCAGCTGATTCCCTTGAAATCACAATATCACTTCATTCAAATTCAAGAAAACAGCCCTGGCTGATATGGCTCAGTTGACCGTCACCCCATGCACTAAGAGGCCACTGGTTCAATTCTGGTCAAGGCACATGCCAGGGTTTTGAGCTTCATACCAGATGGGGGCCGTCCAGAGGTGGAGCTGATCAATGTTTCTCTCTCTCTCTCTCTCTCTCTCTCTCTCTCTCTCTCTCTCTCTCACTTTTTGCCTCTCCCTCTCCCTCTCCCTTCCTATCCCTCTCTCTAAAAGTCAATTTCAAAAATTCTTTAAGAGTGTGTGTGTGTGTGTGTGTGTGTGTAAAATCCCAGGAATCTGAATAAGATTTCCTTGTTATACTCTTACTTTCTTAAAATGAATTAAAAATTAACTTTCTACAGTATCAATCTAATCAGAATTCCAACTTAAAGTAAAAAATAAATATTAGTTTGTTCAAAACCACATAAGAAACAATGCAAATCTTTCCATCAATATTGTTTCTCATTAACTGAAGAAACGGAAAGGCCAATCATAAAAATGCTAATGTAGAAAAGTTTAGAGGGCTTTAAAGATTTAAATTAATTTCTAAAAGTCTACAAACCCCACTTGACATAATAAATACACAAGTTACTACCTCCCACTCCTACCTCACTCCTTTTCCCACCTGCTCCTCTTGGATCTCAGAGGAGGCTGGCTGGGGTCTTGACTAACTGAATGTTTGACTGTAAATCCAACATTAGCTTAATGAAGTCCTGGCAAATTTGAGGCATTACAGCCTTCTCCTAAAAGAGAAGAACCACAGGCAAAATTGTGCTAACAACAGAACTCTTTACAAAAAGCACCCTTAAATCCTTTTTGCTGCACGTTCATTTTAAACAACCACTGTGATTTCCAACATTTTACTGCATCATAATTACAGAACAATCCTAAAAGGAAAATGTAGATAGTCTCAAAATCATTCAATGATAAAAATTAAATTATATTTATTTTTTAAGAAGCTGGTTTAGCCCTGACTAGTTTGGCTCAGTGGATAGAGCGTTGGCCTGCGGACTGAAAGGTCCCAAGTTCGATTCTGATCAAGGGCATGTGCCTTGGTTACGGGCACATCCCCAGTGGGGGGGGTGCAGGAGGCAGCTGATCGATGTCGATGTTTCTAACTCTCTATCCCTCTCCCTTCCTCTCTGTAAAGAATCAATAAAATATATTTAAAAAAAAAAAAAGAAGCTGGTTTAATTAACATGTTGAGACTCCTTGGTTACTGCCACATAATCTGTTAGTTCAATAAATTTTTGTAAACTATATGTATTATTGTTAAAGATTAACATTTTGGCTCACTTTCTTGCTTTACAAGTAAAACTGAAAACACTGTTGATTTATATCAACTTAAAATGTTAGATAATTAAGATTTATCACCTGATTGACTTATACCAAAGAAAACATTGACTAAATATGCATAATATATTAAAAATTAGCAACCTATATAGATGAAGCCATTTTAATTAGTATGCAAAACTTGGAAGTAAATGTGGCCTTACTGCAAGATAGCTCCAAAATTCATTAACAAAATAAAGTCATTCGTTATCTATTCTCTTTTGCAATACCTCTGCTTTGAAATGCTTCAGCGATGTTCTTAGTATATAGTAAAAAAATAAAAAAATGGACAACTGATTAAAAAAAAAAAACACTTTGCCGAAGCCAGTTTGACTCAGTGGATGGAGCGTCGGCCTGCGGACTGAAGGGTCCCAGGTTCGATTCCGGTCAAGGGCATGTACCTGGGTTGCGGGCATATCCCCAGTGGGGGATGTGCAGGAGGCAGCTGATCGATGTTTCTCTCTCATCGATGTTTCTGACTCTCTATCTCTCTCCCTTCCTCTCTGTAAAAAATCAATAAAATATATTTTAAAAAAAAAACAAAACACTTTAATTAATTTAACTCACTTTTAGAACATGTTCCTTATTGCCACCACGTGCCATCCAACTTTATAATTACACACAAAGGAGAGATGAGATGTGAGGCACTGTTGGCAATCTTCACCATTTCCCCCTCACCCTATAGTTGACCTAGATCAGGGGTGGGCAACCTTTTTGTGAGTGCGTGCCAAAACCAGCAAAATCTCTGACTCAAAGTTCTTCTGCGTGCCAACCCTAATTTTTTGAGAACATGTTACGCCAACTTGATATCTCTTAAGGTGTACGTATGTGAAGAACCTTGAAGAAATAAAAAAATTCATTCGAGCGACAAAAACACAGTGTATGATGATGAAAAATACATTTATTTTTTAATGTATACATGTACACTGATAGTCCGACAGAAAACTTCATGACTCCGTTTGATATTATCAGTGGGACTTTTGCTGCTGCACCACTGATGACAGAGATTTTTACAGCAGGTTTATATTTCGTGACCTTCAGAGATATGCACGAGCTACTACTTTCATCCGTCAGGCTACTCCTATTATGAGACTTAACAAAATTCATCACTGAGAACAAAGATTCACAAGCGTATGTGGATGAAAACATGGAGAGTAACGCTGCTGCAAAGTTTTTTAAACAGAAAAAATTTTCTGGAATGGCATTCCAAGTCCTCAATAGTTCATTTTCGACACTTCTCTCTGGTACTCCTGTCTCTAATCGTTTTCAATGTTTTCCAAGTCAACTCTAAGGTCAATAAATTTCTGCTTCCAAATTGAGCTACTCTGAAATTCAATCAACTGCATTTCAAAGTCATTTCATGTCTATGCATGAAAACATTTGTAAGTTTAGTTCCTCCAGTTTCGTGCTGTCTGGAAACCTCATGAATTTTGCTGTCTCTTACAGTTCTCTGAATTTCGCAAATCTTGAGAAGAACTGCTCAATAGTTGACTCGATGATGTTTAAAAACAGCTTTTGAAGGCTTTGACAGTCTGTTCTGTCATCTTTTGGGAGGTCTTTGATGTACCTCTTGAGGTTTGGGAAATATCTAAATCTCTCACCATCCACATCCCTCTTAAAGACTTCCGGTTTCTTTTCAAAAGCCTTTATGTAACCAAACATAACATCAAGTGTCTTGCCAGTTCCTTGTAATTTAACATTTAAGTCATTCAAATGTTCACAAAAATTGTAAATGGAAGATTATAAGAGAGGGTTTCGTGTACCAGCAAAAGTTACTGGCGTGCCATGTTTGGCACTCGTGCCAGGGGTTGCCCACCCCTGACCTAGATTGTAAGCAAACAAAAGACATTTGCATACCTGATAGGTTGAGTGACATCTAATTAAAAGAAAGATGCCAACTTTTGCCTGGCTTAGATAATAAGAATGTTATAAAATGTTCCTATCATTGTATGCCCTTTCATACAATTTGAATTCATTTGTTTATGTATGTGTATTATTTTGAAATAGCTGTATTTTTTTAAGTTACTAGTTCAAAACTATTTTATCTAAATCAAGCCTGAGGAGTTCAAAATTTGGTATTAGAATTATAGATTATAGAAGTAGAATTAATTTAAATAAAAAGTTTGAACTGCTTTACCTCAATAAAAGGACACATAAAAATTAATCAAAAATAACTTTCACAGTAGTAAATTAAACATTAAGAGAATTTTTAGTGGTAAAGTTAAAGATTTTAAAACCATACACTACTGCCCTAGCCGGTTTGGCTCAGTGGATAGAGCATCAGCCTGCAGACCAAAGAGTCCCGGGTTCGATTCCCATCAAGGGCTGCAGGAGGCTACCAATCGATGTATTTCTCTCACACCGATATTTCTCTCTGTCTTTCCCTCTCCCTTCCACTCTCTGAAAATCAATTTTTAAAAAAATATTTTTAAAAAGAAGATAAAAATTAATGGAAAAATATCCTCGGGTAAGGATTAAAAAATAAATAATAATTTTTTTTTTAATTTAAAACTATACACACTACTTTGTTAATTTATTTTGAGACTTGGGCATAGTATCATTTGTTATGAAAGTCACCATGTAAGAATAAAAACACAAATTGAAAATTTCTTCTTAGATTTAATATAACCATTAAATAAATGAATAAAATAATTGAGGAGGAAGGATGGTTTTTCCTTATGGTAGCATGACAATTAATAAATGTAGCCGAAACCGGTTTGGCTCAGTGGATAGAGCGTCGGCCTGCGGACTGAAGGGTCCTGGGTTCGGTTCCGGTCAGGGGCATGTGCCTGGGTTGCGGGCACATCCCCAGTGGGAGATGTGCAGAAGGCAGCTGATCGATGTTTCTCTCTCATCGATGTTTCTAACTATCTCTCTCCCTTCTTCTCTGTAAAAAAAAAATCAATAAAATATATTATAAAAAAAAATAAATAAATGTAGAAGGAATATTAGGTTTAGACAAGAATCACCAATGAATGCTGAAACTCGTCTGATAAGAAATAAGTCACATAGTCTCAAATATCTCTTTACAAGTTGCTTTTTAATTACAAAGAAAAAAACTGTAATTTAATCTGGCAGATATCACCTTAACCAAGCAATAAAAGTTAACACCAAGAGTCGAAGCCAGTTTGGCTCAGTGGATAGAGCGTCGGCCTGCGGACTGAAGGGTCCCAGGTTCGATTCCGGTCAAGGGCATGTACCTGGGTTGCGGGCACATCCCCAGTGGGAGATGTGCAGGAGGCAGCTGATCGATGTTTCTCTCTCATCGATGTTTCTAACTCTCTATCTCTCTCCCTTCCTCTCTGTAAAAAAATCAGTGAAATATATTTAAAAAAAAAAAAAAGTTAACACCAAGAGTAATAAAGCAAATTAACATCATGTGCCCCTGATATGACGCACTGAGCAGATCCCAAAATTACTTCTGTGATATTTCTGCCAAAATGCATTACCTGACTCTAAAGCATGGGGAAACATCAGACAAATTCAAATTGAGGAACATTCAACAAAATAATTGATCTGTACTCTTCAAGTACATCAAGGTCATAAAAGACAGATTGCGTAACTATAAATAAGACATACTAAATGTAATGCATGATCCTGTTTCCTGGACCAAAAAAATTTTTCCTTTGGCTATAAGAATAAATGATATTGGAAGGTATGTAGATTAGAAAATGGTATTGTATCAATGTTCATTTCCTGATTTTGATCACTGCATGTGGTTATATAAGAAAATGTCTTCAGCTCTGGCCTATATGGCTCAACTGGTTGGGAACATCGCCCTGTGCACCAAAAGGTCTTCGGTTTGATTCCCAGTCAGGGCACATACCTAGGATACGGGTTCGATCCCCAGTGGGGGCACATACAGGAGGCAACTGATCGATGTTTCTCTCATACACCAATGTTTCTCTCTCTGTGTCCCTCTCCCCTCCCTCTCTCTCCCCACCTCGACCCTAGTCCCTTCTCTCTAAAAATCAGTAAAATATATCCTTGGGTGAAATTGGGGAAAGAAAAGAAAAAGAAAATGTCTTCATTTCTTACAAAATACACTGACGAATTATTTAGGGGTAAGTGGGTGTCATTTCTGCAATTTGCTCTCAAATGTTTCAGAAAAAGACAATATGACTGACTGGTCTGGCTCAGTTGGCTGAGCATTATCATCCCATGCACGGAGAGGTTGCTGGTTCAATTCCCAGTCAGGGCACATGTCTGGGTTGGTAGCTCGATCCCCAAGATGGGGTACAGGAGGCAGCTGATCAGTGGCTGTTTTTATCTCTCTCTCCCTCTCCCTTCCTGTCTCTGAAAGCAAATATATAGGGGCAAGTACTTTAAAGAAAAAAAAAGGCAATATGAACATATAAAGACCCTTCAGTCCGCAGGCCGACGCTCTATCCACTGAGCCAAACTGGCTTCGACTCTTGGTGTTAACTTTTATTGCTTGGTTAAGGTGATATCTGCCAGATTAAATTACAATTTTTTTCTTTGTAATTAAAAAGCAACTTGTAAAGAGATATTTGAGACTATGTGACTTGTTTCTTATCAGACTAGACAAATGATAAGACAAAGGCAGTAAAATATTAACATCTGGGAAGCTAGGAATTCTTCCCCATTTATGCAGAAACTCTATTATTGCTACAACTTATTATAAGTTAAAATAATGACAAAATAAAAGTATTTTTAGTGTTGTTCCCTGCCGGGAGCCGGTCCATCCTTGCTGTTTCAAGGGACCTGGCATATATGGCATACGGTTCTTAATATGTTTGCTCACCTTCTTGGCGCTGTGTTTTAACCAAGGTCACCTCTCCGAGAAAGGTTGAATCCCCAGGTAGGGATTTTCCCCTGAAGTTAGGGAGGGAATAAAACCCCTCAACTAAGTGCCAGGCGGGTAATTAATCACTTTAACTATGAACAATCATGCTTAAACTACATAATCTTTACTCCCTGGAATGGAGATAAGAAACGCCCTAACCTTTGTAATAGAGATTGATAGGATTTAATCAACTGGTATAAATACAGATGTAACAAGACAGACAGAGACAGAACTTAGAAGAGAGCCAAGAAGACAGAACCTACAGACAGAAGAACTTCGCTGGAGAGAACATGGCAAAAGATCCTGGACTGAACCTGACTACAGAAATTGGCAAGAGAACCTGACTAGAACCTGGTGACTGAACCTGGCTGGAGAACCTGGACAGAACCTGGCTGGAGAACCTAGCAAGGGAACATGGCCACAGAACCTGGCTGGAGACCCGAAGCAGAACCTTTCTGGAGATCCAGACCAGAACTTGGCTGGAGATCTTGGCTAGAGGTCCTGGCTAGGTTGCTGATCAACTGAACACTGTCTCCGTGCCATTCCTTCTTCGCTGACTCCGTCCACACCTTTGGGGACCCCTGGACCTGCTGGGGTTGGACCCCGGCAGTTCCCGACAATAACACTTAATAGCTAGCTAGACCTAGAGGTACAGTCCCCTACACCAGTGCAGTGAGGCTCAGTACAGAAAGGCTCCACATCAGCAGAATAGCCAAGGAATTATTTCATGGGAGGATAAAGTAGAATAAGAGCATATCGGGGAGTATGACTGTTGAGGGTTCAGGATGTTAAATTAATACTTTCAACATTTCAAACTCTGCAGTAGTTATGGATTATGGAAACTATAAACAAAATATAAAGGACTGGCTTGGTGGTAAATGGAAGTGCAATAGCTTTCACTGAACATAGAAGTTTAGCTGGACAAATAGCAAGTTGCAAAAGAGAGCCAAATAGCAGAAATATAACAAATGATCATAGCTGAAAACCTTTTTGTTTAAAATTTGGAAAGAGTATGCATTTTGTATTGGATTCTGCAGCTCTCTCCATCAAGGTACTGGTCATATAGTAAAGCATGATGAAATGTCATTTTGAGACTGGAAAGAACTACTGCACCTTGGATCCTGATCTTTTTTAAAACTAAGAATTAGGGAAAAGTTGTCTGACTAAAGTAAAAACAGAAAATATAAGCAGAGAAAAATATAAGCTTCATTTACTGGCAAAATTGACAGATTTTACACCTGTCATAAAATGTGAAAATGTTGCCACGGTTAAAATAATAACTGCCTATGTAGGTGTTTTCTTCACTCTTACTCTTTCATGTATCTCTTAAGTTTCCCAAGGATGGATTTCTAGGAATATTGAAGGCATTAGAACTTGGTTATATCTGATATTACCTACTAATCTTCAGGTTTTACTTCATACCTTCAAAGACATCAAAAAGCTGATCGACTCTGCCCATTTAGTTTTTTCAGTAAAACTTCAGCACAATCACAAATCATAGTCCTCATCCCCAGGAGGAGGGCTAAGTGATACGTTCATCATGCTATCTATATATTTAGGACTTATGCACTTGCCATATACTTTAAAAAGTCAAATATGGATAGAATTTGGCTCTTAAAAGCTAGTCTTCAATTTGTTTGGACTTAACTGTTTTTCTTTATGAGACTTTCATATATAAAATAACCTTTATCTTTCTAAATTAAAGGTCTGGAAGCCCGGCCTGTGTGGGTCAGTGGTTAAGCATTGACCTACGAACCAAGAGGTCACAGTTCAATTCCCAGTCAGGGTACATGCCCAGGTTGCAGGCTAATCAATGATTCTTTCTCATCATTGATGTTTCTGCCACTCTATCCCTCTCCCTTCCTCTCTAAAATCAATAAAAAAAATTTTTTTTAAATTAAAGGTCTGGGAAATGAACAATAATGCTGCCCCCACAGAGGTATTAATTGTAAACAACTAACAAAAAGAAAATAAACAATTCTCTTAATTCAAGATAGTTTTTAAAAGGATATGAAAATTTCCTTTAGAGAAAACAATTAAAAACCTTAATATATTGGGATATTATAGGCTAGAAGAGCTTCTTCTGAGACGCTAAAAAGGAAAAGTGATGGAAAACCTTTCTTTAAATTTATATTCTCTGTACATCACCTGGCTTTTAAATAATAGAAGAAAACTATATTCTCTTGTGAGTATTTAGAAGTCTACAATTAAAATGGTAAACTTTTGCTGCTGAGGCATCAGAAAACTGTAATACAAATGATCTGCCAGCTATCTGAGATCTTTAGGCAGTTCACCATAAAACCTTCATTTCCTTTAAATTTCACCCTAATTCTTGCTCCCATTATTCTGTTGCCTTACAAAGGCTTTCATTTACTATAAAAGGCCTTTACTAGTAGTTAAACTGTTACTGCCCATAATTTAAAGTCTAGTAAGAAGAATTTTTATAATTAAAGACTGCACTTATGTCAACTTTATTCTAGAGTCCAAGTATGAAAACCAGCAGTTTCCAATATTATTTGAAAGTAACTAAGGATGAGAAAAAGTTGCACTGATAAAACACTACTAGGGATATATGAATGAACACTTCCTTATGAAATGAGGGGGAAAGAAGATTACGAACAAAAAAACAACAAAAATCTCAAAATGATACAATGCTTACATGCCTACATGGGGGGGGGGCGGGGGGATTACATGTGCTTTAAATGAGAATACAAATGAGACGTGACCCAAGTCTTCAAACATTGCAATAATAAGCCTATTGAAAACAGGACAAACAGGAAAGCCCTCATTTACAAAGGACAGTGTGACTAGAAATTATATTTTTTTATTTCATTGATTTTTTACAGAGAGGAAGGGAGAGAGATAGAGAGTTAGAAACATCGATGAGAGAGAAACATCCATCAGCTGCCTCCTGCACACCCCCTACTGGGGATGTGCCCGCAACCCAGGTACATGCCCTTGACCGGAATCGAACCCGGGACCTTTCAGTCCACAGGCCGATGCTCTATCCACTGAGCCAAACCGATTTCAGCTAGAAATTATTTTTGTAGTGTCTATTTTCTGCATCATAAAGGGAGTCCAGGGAGACGGACTCTAACCCCATACTTTGAATTATTCCTTGAGGCAAAATATTTTCCATGTTTACACATTTCTAAATAAATAAGAAAGTACAGATAAAACTAATACATATTTATAGTGTTTACTGAAAACGTGAAATAACACAAGCATTGAGGGAAATAGGTTTTCAAAACTAATTCATAGATATATGTATACATATGTGTGTGTGTGTGTGTGTGTGTGTATCCTAAATCTAGAAACAGTCCTTCCTATTTAAAAACAGTGTATCACAGCCCTGGCCGGTTTTGCTCAGTGGGTAGAGCGTCGGCCTGTGGACTGAAGGGTCCCAGGTTCGATTCTGGCCAAGGGCACATGCCCAGGTTGTGGGCTCAATCCCCAGTGTGGGGTATGCAGGAGGCAGCCAATCGATGATTCTCTCTCATCATCGATGTTTCTTATCTCTCTCTCCCTCTCCCTTCCTCTCTGAAATCAATAAAAGTATATTAAAAAAAAAAAAAAAACACAAAAAACAGTGTATCACAGAAGTAGGAGAGTAACGATACCAAAATGTTACTTGACAGTACCAGGGGGAAAATTCCAACCTGCTACCTCCCTTGTCCATCTTGACTATTAAACTGCCTACCAGTCTTCCTGCTTCTCCTATACTAGTAGCTCCTCTCCAATCCTTTTCCCACTACAAGCCAAATCTATCTTTGAAAAATGAAAATTAGCCATGAAGTTACCCTGCTTAAAATCTTTCAACATCATTTCCCATTTCCTGCGAATGAAGTTCAAACTCTTCATCTTCCTGCCATGGCCTAAGAGACCCCACAGGATTTGGGTCCTGTTTGCCTAACCCCCTTGCCACGCCCCTCTCTACACTCCACACTACTCGTAGCCATACCAGTCACTTTTCTTATCCCATAAAACACCAAGCTCTTTCCTACCTCCCAGCCTTTGTACTTTTTGTTCCTCTACCTGAAATGCTCTTCCTGTAATTATTCACATATCTGGCTCATTTTAATTCTTTAGATATCACCTCATCAGGAAGGCTCACTGACACCTTAACTAAAGTGGCCTTCCCCAAGTACCCTCTAACACAGCCTTGTGGCATTTATCATAATCTCTATTACCTGGTACATTTATGTATTTACTAGTTATTTATGCTCTGTCTTCTCAACAAGTAAGGAAGTGCTTTTGGAGGCAGGGATCCAAATACTTAGTTAATAGCTACAAGATACTATGATAATCTCTTAACCTAACACTAATCTTCATAAACACAACATGTAAAAGCTACATACATTACAGAATGTAAGGTTTCCTACCTGTTTTTGCTCAATCTCCTTACAAAACTACTAAACAAGTGTTCATACTCCTTAAGAAATAAGAAAACCACAAGAATATTCAAAAATCAGCAGGTATTTTATCTTTAGTTCATTTCAGGAGTATTACAAACTTGCCTTCTTCTCCTTAAATTTATGAAGTCTCCAAACTTATTTTCACTGCTTCGCGATAAAAAAGCACTAGGCTGAGTTGCCTCCCTGGATGGCTAAGTAGCCTCCCTGCCTCCTTCATTAAGTGTAGTTGGCAATGTTAGGTGCATCACAGCATATAGTTTGCTTCACATACAGCCCTTTTTTATATAGTCAGGTTTTTTTCACATGTAATTTTAAAAGAGCTGAGTGAGAAATTTCCTCAAAAACACTGCAAAAGAAAATTCTCATGACAATATGAAAAAGCATTTTTAATTTAAATTATCTACATTTTTCTCTGTAGAAAGGTAGTCATAAGACACTGAAACCAAAGAATCGTTTTCTCTTATTATTTTGATCTGCTTACCTGATATTATAGATCAAAAGTTTTCAAGTTTACCCCTGGCCGGTGTGGCTCAGTTGGTTGGGTGTTGCCCCACACACCAAAAGTTGCCAATCTGATTCCTGGTCAGGGCACATGCCTGGATTTCAGCTGGATTCCTGGTAGGGGGATAAGCAGGAGACAGCTGATCTATGTTTCACTTTCACATTAATGTTCCTCTCTCTTCCTCTCCCTTCCTCTCTAAAAATGAATTTAAAAATATTTTTAAAAACATTTTCAAGTTTAGTGAAACATGGTACTTTTTAGGGGGAAAGTTACTTACTCTGTTCTCAACCTTAGTATACTAAAGATTTAAGATATCAATAAGAGTTTTGTGCTCAAGAAAACTGTAAGGCACTCACCTCAAGGAAATATATTGTTGCTGTATCTGTAAAATCCCAAGAATTCAAGCATACAATATCTCTGATGAACCATTTAATATATATCATAAAACACATTACCTAATAATTAAAATGGAACTTCTTTTCCTACATCTCTTTATGATATCCTGTGTCTATTATTTTTTTTAATATATTTTATTGATTTTTTACAGAGAGGAAGGGAGAGAGATAGTTAGAAATATCGATGAGAGAGAAACATCGATCTGCTGCCTCCTGCACATCTCCTACTGGGGATGTGCCCGCAACCAAGTTACATGCCCCCGACCGGAATCGAACCCGGGACCCTTGAGTCCACAGGCCGACGCTCCATCCACTGAGCCAAACCGGCTTCAGCCTGTGTCTATTATTATTTGTTTTTCATTTCAAGTGTTTCCTCTTTCTTATCTGACTTAAATTCTGAGGTCAAACAAGTAGATGTAGCAAGATATGCCCAAAACTCCAACTATCAAGAATAAAAGCAGTGAGAGAAACACAGCTGGTGCATACCTCTGTTCGGGACCACTACTTTTATTGTTACCTCCTTAACCATCTATACTCCCCTCACAAGCCTTACCACACAAACGATGATACACATTAGGCAGATCTCAAGTCTTCAGAGCTGAGCAGAACTGAGCCAATCTTAAATAAGGCACAATATATACACACCAAATAACCTCATCCTTAACCACCACCCTCAGCTCATCCAGGGCTCAGTAGAATGACAGAGGATTTACCCAGGTTGCTGAATTTCCCCTCCTCATTTTTTATACAGTCAGGCCCATTTGACTAGGCCTCTCAGTCTCTGTCCCTGCTCACACCTATATTTACCACACATTAGGTCACCATGCCCTGGCCACCTGGCTGCTCTTCTAAAAAGTATCTCCATAATCAGGCTAGTTCCCTTAGCCCACCCTCAAGAGAACTGTGAGCTCTACAGCCACAATGACTTACCATTGCTCAAATTATTACTTTTTTTTTTATTACTGCCTATATGCATTCTGTATATCTTATTTCAAATTTGCATTTTTGATCCTGTCAGCAATTGAGCATACACCATTGTATTTATGGTGTTGTCCTATAACAGGGTAAGTTTGTCAAATACTGGCACCATGATTCATACTTCTTCATACCCTAACACAGTTGAGGTATTCATATTCAATGTATATCACAGGAAAACAGAAGTGATCAAGTCTCTCTTAATGAATCAAATATTTTTATTACACTTATTTACACAACTGATGTAAAGTTATTAATTTATCCTAACTTTATTACTTTACAGAGAACAATTCACAGAATTTCAAATTTGAAAGGCATCTCAATGTGATTGATTCTCTCTGATGACACAAAACAATCTTGAGAGAAAATATGGTTAAGAGTAGAGACGCTCAGAAATCAAGAAGAACTTGGCTTGAATTCTAGTCCTGCCACTTTCTAAGTATATGGCTTTGGGTGATTTATTTAACCTCTGTGTACCTCAGTTTCCTCATCAAAGAAAAAAAAATATCTATTTCAGCAAAGCTGATGTAAGGATCACATGAAATAAAGTTAAAAAACTTAGCATAATGCCTGTCACAAGGAGGTATTCAATAAATAATTCAGTAAGTAATTAGTGATTACTAGAAGTATATATTACTAGACAAAGTATTTGGTCCAGCCGTGGGCAAACTACGGCCCGCGGGCTGGATCCAGCCCGTTTGAAATGAATAAAACTAAAAAAAAAAAAGACCGTACCCTTTTATGTAATGATGTTTACTTTGAATTTATATTAGTTCACACAAACACTCCATCCACGCTTTTGTTCTGGCCCTCCAGTCGAGTTTAAGAACCCATTGTGGCCGAAACCGGTCTGGTTCAGTGGATAGAGCATCGGCCTGCGGACTGAAAGGTCCCAGGTTCGATTCCGGTCAAGGGCATGTACCTGGGTTGCGGGCACATCCCCGGTGGGGGATGTGCAGGAGGCGGCTGGTCGATGTTTCTCTCTCATCGATGTTTCTGACTCTCTCTCTCTCTCCCTTCCTCTCTGTAAAAAATCAATAAAATATATTTTTTTAAAAAAAAGAGCCCATTGTGGCCCTCGAGTCAAAAAGTTTGCCCACCCCTGATTTAGTCTGTTTTCCTAATTCTAAAATAGGAAAAATTCCTACCTTTCAACTACTCTGATTAGAAAAGAATATATGTAAAAATACTGTTATGATTGATATACAGTAGGCATTCATAAAGAGGGATGTTACTGTTATTAAAGAGCTATTTCATTTTGTTACTTGCAATAGCATTTAATATAATCCTCTGTATTCAAGTATTAGTTTATTAATGTCACATATTTTTCATAAATTTTTTATACAATAGGTTTCTTTAAGCAGTAATGAAATATTCATTAGCTACAAAAATTTAATGCTTCTCCAACATAATTCTTAAGATAATTATTGAGGACATGACTCAAGTCTCACAGGAATCTTTCCAAACACCTTAATTAGATGCCACCTTCTAGACAACAAATTCTCTAATTAGTGACCTAAATAAGTAAAATGAGCTGAAAAGATTTCAAGAATCAGCTCACCCAAGTAACAGGATGAAAAATGCAACCCACAGTAATTATAGTACTGCTGACTGTATAAACTTCCCTCTGATACTGCCATTTACTTAACTGTTCAGAGTTCTCTTTTCAATATACTAGGTGTACCAGTAAATAATGCGGATTTTTTCAATAGATGGAATTACACATATGTTGATATATATGCAATTTGATATGTATGTTATTTTGTTGTACTGACAACAAGCTTCAAAACTTCATGTCAAATTTGCTGAAGGTGTTAACATCATAGGTATTTTTACACTTAAAAATGTCGAATTTTGTGCCCCAAAAAAGAGCATGTGCACGAAGTTTTAATTCATTACTTTATTTTGAAGAAAAAGTTATCGTGTACTTCGGGAAGCTTGTGGTGAACATGCTCCATCTCAAGATACTTGTGAACAATGGTTTAAATGCTTTAAAAGTGATGATTTCGATGTGAAAGATAAAGAACGTCCAGGCCAACCAAAAAAGTTTGAAGACCAACAATTAAAAGCATTATTGGATGAAAATGCGAGTCAAACTCAAAAACCATTTTCAGAAAGAGTACACGTTGCTCAGCAAACAATTTCCGATCATTTACTAGCAATGGGAAAGATTTTAAAGGAAGGAAAATGAGTGCCATATCAACTGAACGAAAGACAAATGGAAACCCAAAAAGTTATCAGTAAAATGTTGCTTCAACGGCACAAAAGAAAGTCTTTTTTGCATCAAATTGTGACTGGCGATGAAAAGGGTAAGGGGGCCAAATATACGGTGATGGAGGATGATTTGACTCTGGGTGTTGAGCACTCAATGCATGTCATGTATCATAGAAATCTACACTTGAAACCTATATAATCTTATTAACCAATGTTAGCCCAATAATTTTAATTTTAAAAATAAAATAAAAAACAACCTCTAATTATACAAAAATGTTTATTTATAGTGCATACCAAAAAAGTATGAGAGATTATACACCAAACTGTTAACAGTGGCTACATCAGAATGGGATTAGAGAAAAAGTAAAGAAGGAATGGGTCTTTTTATTTTCATTATCATTACAAAGATTTTGTATTACAACTTCAGGATTGTAAAAAAAAAAAAAATTAAAGAAATAAAGTCAAAGTCCCAAAAGCAAAAAACAAATCTTAAAAAACAAAGCGAATACAAATTTATCTTATTATTTCCTACAGTCACCATTAGTTCTATGTCCCAAACTCTTTTTACAAATAGAAAGATCACATTTGCTAGAGGTTGGGGGAGACCATGAGGCTGAATAGTGAGTTGTAAATAGAAGCGATATGAATTTTTTTCTGGGCAGAGCACATAATTGTCATGCAAGATTTTCTTATACATTGTTTTTTACCTGTGGCACAGCAACAAGCAACTTTCAAGATGGTGACACTCTATCATCCCAGATTCCTGAATGATGAACAGAGTACCCTACGAGTCCTCAATGGGTGAGCAAGAAATAACCACTGCACCCTAGCTGGTTTGGCTCAGTGGATAGAGCATCAGCCTGCGGACTGAAGGGTCCCAGGTTCGATTCTGATCAAGGGCACATACCCGGGTTGCGGGACGATCCCCAGTGGGGGACGTGTAGGAGGCAGCCAATCAATGATTCTCTCTCATCACTGATGTTTCTATCTCTCTCTCCCACTCCCTTTCTTTCTGAAATCAACAAAAATATATTTTTTTAAATATATTTTATTGATTTTTTTACAGAGAGGAAGGGAGAGGGATAGAGAGCTAGAAACATCAATGAGAGAGAAACACTCATCAGCTGCCTCCTGCACACCTCCCACTGGGGATGTGCCCACAACCAAGGTACATACCCTTGACCAGAATCGAACCTGGGACCTTTCAGTCCGGAGGCCAACGCTCTATCCACTGAGCCAAACCGGCCAGGGTAACAAAAATATTTTTTTAAAAAAGAATAAGAAAAAGAAATAACCGCTGCTATCTTAGAATAATCTAGCCAATGCAATTAATAAACGTCCATAAACCATGCCTTAACACACTGGCTTTTACTTGCAAATAACTAGAATTTAATCTATTTTCAGTTAATGAATTTAATTAATTTTCATTAACAGGGTGATGTGAAATATAAAGCCTATTAGCTATTTAGTGTAAAATCTAAACTGACTTAGTACAAATCTAAGACTACTATTTTGCTCTTAGCAGCAAGGATCAGTAAAACTGAATATCTGATAAACCTAAATAAATGGATAAAACAATGATTACTAGAGAAGAGCTGGATAAACGTAAAAAGTTGATGCTAAAGGCTAAATGAATTTATAGATCAACATTTTTCATGACATTTCATCTAGCTAACACATTGGAAAAGGGGGGAAAATAATTAAATATCCCAGAAAAATTATCTCCCACAAAAAACATTGTTTCAGTAAGTAACATGAATAATTTCATCTCTTGATATCATTTGGCTGTTTTTCATCTTGCCTTTCTTGTCACCACAATATGGCCCTTTGTGTAGTAAATAAATATAAAAATTTACTCTTCACACTAAAAAGGCCCCTAGGGATTCTAATCACTAACAACAGATGGAAACATTAAACACTTATCCTCAACTAAATATGTCATCATCACTCTTCTCATCTAACTGATGCTTCTTCCCAAAACTGAAGCTTTGAATCTTCAGTGAAATTTTTATTATCCATCAACATTTGAACAGTGCACACAAAACCTAAAACATCTGTTGTCATTTACAGCCAAATAAGAAACCATAACTGAGGCAGAGTTCAGTCTGGGCAAGCAATGCTGAATGATTAAAATGTCAATAAGATTTTCAGATGCCTAAAATATTCCGAGTATTTTATACCTTCGGGCTAACACTGTATATATTATATTAATGCTCTGCTTTTGAGTTATAGAGGCCTGAGCCTGAATTCCAAGTCTCCCTTTTACTCAGTTTACTCCTCTCTAAAATAAGGGAAAATAATAGTTCTAATCAGGCTGTTTAGAGAAGCGGTTCTCAACCTGTGGGTCGCGACCCCTTTGGGGGTCAAACGACCCTTTCACAGGGGTCGCCTAAGACCGTCGGAAAACACATATATAATTACATATTGTTTTGTGATTAATCACTATGCTTTAATTATGTTCAATTTGTAACAATGAAATTGGGGGTCACCACAACATGAGGAACTGTATTAAAGGGTTGTGGCATTAGGAAGGTTGAGAACCACTGGTTTAGAGGTTAATGAGATAACAGAGTAAACACTTATGGATATACAGGGTGGGGCAAAAGTGGGTTTACATATGGAATATACAATAATTAATAAATAATACAAGAATAAACTACCCCATACTCACAACTGTAAACCTACTTTTGCTCCCCCCTATATCAAAGGCTCAAGAAATATTCATGTTATCTCCTCTCTTATCTCCCAATATGTAGATTTACTCACTAATTATAGCCACTATCAAATTATATAAAGTGTCTTAAATCTAACCTATTCAAGTACATTTAATTTTCTGAATTTGTAATTCTTGTAAAGTTAAAAGCACAATAAAAGTTTAGCAAGGAGAAATCAGCAGATGCGGTCAAAAGTAGTAGGAGCCACTGCCAAGATGCCACAGGACATATATTCTCTGTGTCCTAGAGAAGAACCTGGACCCAGACAGCTCCATGTCCCAATAGGACTGCCCAGGACATGACAAACCGAAAAGGCAAGGCTGTCCTAAGAGGTTTCAAATTCATTTACAAATGTTATATATGAAAATTGTACCCACAAAAACTGGGTGGAAACTGAGGCGTGAAGAATAACAGATTCTATAAACTCAGAAAACTCTCCATTTATGTACTGTCACTACTTTTTCATAGTTACATTTTTTAAAATATATTAATTTCTCCTCCTTAGGAAAAAAAAGTAGTAGGGGCCTGCTTGTGTAGAATATTTTTAATGATTATGACTTTTATTCTGAGTGAGATGGGGAGACACTGGAGAGTTTTAAGCAGAGAAATGTCATGATCTGTTATGGTTGAAAAGGATGACCCAGAATACATATTGAAAAGTAACTGTAGCCTTGGTCAGGTGGGTCGTAGGTTGAAGCCTCTTCTGGTGCAACAAAAGGTTGTGGGTTCAATTCAGGTCAGGACACATACCTAGATTTCCAGTTCAACCTCAAGTCCCGGTGTGTACGGAAGGCAACCAATCAAAGTTTCTCTTTTACATCGATGTTTCCCTATTTCTTTCTCCCTCTTCATCTTTCTCTAAGAATCAATGAGAGCATATCCTCCAGTGAGGATTAAAAATATAAAAAGAAAAAAGAAAGCAACTGTAATAAAGCAAAGATTTTCGAGAAAACAGACGACTGAAAAAAGTAACAAGTGACAGGAAGATGATGGATTTTAGATTATGTGGAAGCAATGAAGGTGGTAAAAAGGAGGTAGACTCTAAATATATTTTAAAGGTGGAGCCAAAAGTTTTTGCTATCTGACTACTGGTGAATGTGAAAAGAGGAGAAGAGAGGAGAGAAGGTGGAAGGGGAGGGGAGAGAAGGATGAGGATTTAAATATAGATATGTTCTGAAACATTAGTTTTAATACATGAAAAAAGTTCATTAAAAGATTTCCTGCAAGAACCCCAGCCCGTGTGGCTCAGTTGGTTGGGTGTCGACCAGTGCACTGAAATGAAAGGTTGCTGATTGGATTCCCAGTCAGAGCACATGCCCGGGTTCACCCTTGATCCCCCTGGGGAACACAGAGGAGGCAGTCAATGGATGGTTTGCTCTCACACATTGATGTTTCTCTCTTCCTCTCCCTTCCTCTCTCTAAAAATCAATAAAAATTTTATTTAAAAAAACAAAAACACTGAATTACATGCTAGTTGCCTAAAGCATAAAATACGAAATATTTGATACAAATGTTGACTGCATAAAAGATCCAGAATAGGTTATAATTAGCACAAAAAGTAAAAAATAAAATAAAGTAAAACCTGATAGTTAAAAGGAATCTTAGATATAATAGTTCTCAAACTTTAGAGTACATAAAATTTACTTGGGAGGCAGAACCAAGATGGCGGCATAGGTTAACGCCGGAGTTTGCTGCCTTGAACAACTACTCCAAAAGTGAAACTAAAAGACGGAAGGGACATCACGCAGAACCACAGGAACGCTGGCTGAGTGGAAGTCCTACAACTAGGAGGAAAGAGAAACAGATACGGACACTCAGAGGAGGCGCAGTGCTGAAGTCAAATTCTGAGGTGCGGAGTGCGCGGAGCGGGCTGGCGGCGGAGGGCGCGGTTGGCGTTTTCAATCCGGAGGGAGTCGCAGACTCTGAGCTCCAGATACAGGCAAGTCTTTAGAGACCCAGACTCAAACGGGAGAAGCGGGACTGTCTGGCTTCGGTCAGGGCGAGTGCAGCTTTCTCTCCGAGCTTTGCAGCGGGTGCTGGAACTCAGAGAGGCAAAGCCCCTGGGGACAGGACTGAGAGCCGCCATAACTGCTCTCTCCGGCCCACCCTGTTGATCCTGTGCGACCCGCCCTGCCCAAGCCCTGCACAGAGGCATTTGCCGGATAGCCTCAGGCAAAGGCTAGATTAGCACCTCCCTAGAGGACAGAAGTTCTCTCACTGCTGACACAGCTGATTCTCATAGCCACTTGGCCTGGAGGTCAAACCCTCCCTAGTATTAGCTACAACAATCAAGGTTTAACTATAAGACTGCGAACAAAGACCACTAGGGGGTGCACCAAGGAAGCATAACAAAATGCGGAGACAAAGAAACAGGACAAAATTGTCAATGGAAGATATAGAGTTCAGAACCACACTTTTAAGGTCTCTCAAGAACTGTTTAGAAGCCGCCGATAAACTTAATGAGATCTACAAGAAAACTAATGAGACCCTCGATGTTATGTTGGGGAACCAAGTAGAAATTAAGCATACACGGACTGAAATAACGAATATTATACAGACTCCCGACAGCAGACCAGAGGAGCGCAAGAATCAAGTCAATGATTTGAAATGCGAGGAAGCAAAAAACACCCAACCGGAAAAGCAAAATGAAAAAAGAATCCAAAAATGCGAGGATAGTGTAAGGAGCCTCTGGGACAGCTTCAAGCGTACCAACATCAGAGTTATAGGGGTGCCAGAAGATGAGAGAGAGCAAGATATTGAAAACCTATTTGAAGAAATAATGACAGAAAACTTCCCCCACCTGGTGAAAGAAATGGACTTGCAGGTCCAAGAAGCACGGAGAACCCCAAACAAAAGGAATCCAAAGAGGACCACACCAAGACACTTCATAATTAAAATGCCAAGAGCAAAAGATAAAGAGAGAATCTTAAAAGCAGCAAGAGAAAGAAACTCAGTTACCTACAAGGGAATACCCATACGACTGTCAGCTGATTTCTCAACAGAAACTTTGCAGGCCAGAAGGGAGTGGCAAGAAATATTCAAAGTGATGAATACCAAGAACCTACAACCAAGATTACTTTATCCAGCAAAGCTATCATTCAGAATTGAAGGTCAGATAAAGAGCTTCACAGATAAGGAAAAGCTAAAGGAGTTCATCACCACCAAACCAGGATTATATGAAATGCTGAAAGGTATCCTTTAAGAAGAGGAAGAGGAAGAAAAAGGTAAAGATACAAATTATGAACAACAAATATGCATCTATCAACAAGTGAATCTAAGAATCAAGTGAATAAATAATCTGATGAACAGAATGAACTGGTGATAATAGAATCAGGGACATAGAAAGGGAATGGACTGACTATTCTTGGGAGGAAAAGGGGTGTGGGAGATGCGGGAAGAGACTGGACAAAAATCGTGCACCTATGGATGAGGACAGTGGGTGGGGAGTGAGGGCGGAGGGTGGGGCGGGAACTGGGAGGAGGGGAGATATGGGGGGGGAAAAAGAGGAACAAATATAATAATCTGAACAATAAAGATTTAATTAAATAAATAAATAAATAAATAAATACCGTTCCTCAAAAAAAAAAAAAATTTACTTGGGAAATGTTTGTTTTAAGATGTAGATTCTAAAACTCACTGTACATATATTCAGATTAAGTGGGTCTAGGGTGGTGCAAGAATCTGCATTTCAAACAATCTAGTTCAACCCCATAATATTACAATTGAGAAAACTATATTAAGTAATCTATTTGCGTAGAGTCACATAGAATCCAGGTCTCATTAACTCAAGACAATGGTCTTCCTACTACTCCACTTAAAACTACCTTACAGTTGAAGGAACAAAGAATTACTAAACCATTATTTGAGTAAATGGGCAATCTTAGATTACTTCCTGGCTCCAATTCCTTTTTTATTATTTATTGATTTAGTAATTTTAAAGACATTTTTATTGATTTCAGAGAGGACAAGGAGAGAGAGAAATATCAATGATGAGAGAGAATCACTGATCGGCTCCCTCCCGCATGTCCTACACTGGGGACCAAGGCTGCAACCTAGGCATATGTCCGGACCAGGAATCAAACCTTGATCTCCTGGTTGATAGGCTGACACTCAACCACTGAGCTACTCCAGCCGAGCTTCATTTAGTATTTTTTAAACATCTATGTGCATAACAAGATGGTAGATTACAAAACAATCCTATATAATAAAAGCCTAATATGCGAATTGTCCCCTCAGGCGGTCATTCATTCAGAAGTTCGACCAGGAGGGAGTTCAACTGCTCACTATGATGTGCACTGACCACCAGAGAGAGGCATGGAACATGGCAGATGTCGGTGGTGCACAGCGGGTGGCAGTGGCAGCACTGCCAGCCCTGATGGGCCCCAACAAGAGAGGGACCGAGGGAGGATGATGGAGCAGGTGAGCGAGCAGTGCCAGGCCAAGGTGGGTGCAAGCTGGGGCCTGATCGCCCCGCCAATCGCCCCACAGATGGCGACCAGCAGCGGCGGCAGGGGGCAGGGCCGCCACCCGGCTCCCAGGTGCTGAGGAAGCCAGGCAGGAGGCTCCGACCCCAACTGATCGCCCCCGCAGGTGGGATGGTGGGGCAAGTGAGGGGGCAGCGCCAGGCCACAGCAGGGTGCCAGGCAGGGCTGCAGAGCTGCAAGGCAGGGGGCGCAAGCTGCGGCTGCGAGCCTGGGGGTGCAAGCTAGGGCCCTATCCCTGCAGGCTACCCCAAGGGACCCCACTCATGCACAAATTCGTGCACTGGGCCTCTAGTCTAAGATATGAACCCTGTCCTCTAGAAGCAATTATCAGTTAGGAGCACAAGGAAAATACATAAAACTGATATTCAACAGCAAGGCAATATATGAGTGCCAAAATAAGTGTTTTAGCCAATTATAAAATTAACCAATTTACACTGACTTCACTCTGTATCTTTTATTTGTAGCTAGAATTTATTCACTAGAGAAAAATACAAATTCTCCCCTTTCACTGATAAGAAGGTTCACCTTTAGTAAAGGTTGGAGTAAGTATCTCTCTCCCCATGTTTCATACAACCAACAATTATATCACTACCAGCACAACATCCCACAAGCATGTATAGCTTTGTAGAGACCCAAGCTGATATAATTTTTATGCAAAGGCCTAATTAAGAGTTTGTTCAAATGGTAAAGAGAAGCTCCCCTTCTGGACCATAGTCCTGATCATATGTGGTAGATCAAAGGTCCCATTTCCTCATTCCCCCACAATAGTATCATACATCCATATAATACCATGGCCTCCTTATAGGCAAAGTGTACTTTGCTACCCCTTGTCTTTGGGCTTTGCCAATGAGAGGTTATAGGACCAGAGTCTGGAAATGGCTGGTGGGACTGGGCTTATCCTCTTGTACTATCATTGCCATGAGACAGGTTTCCCCAGAGAGATGTTACCCTTCCCTCCAGCCTGGGCCCCAGAATGAGACAAGCGAAGCAGAACAAATGCTTATTGTTGTATATACCACTATGATTTTGTGGTTTCCAATTATTATCCAGCAAAAGCTGATAAAATATCACAATATTTCAAAGTCCAAATAAGATTAATTAATTATATATAGCAGTGGTCCTCAAACTTGCCTGAGTGAGAATCTTTAGGGATTTAAGTTTTAAAAATATATATAGGCCCCAGAGAGATCCATTCAGTACATCTACTGTGGGGCCAGGAATACACATTTTATTAAGAAGCAAAGGTGGCCCTAACCAGTTTTGCTCAATGGATAATGTCGTCCTGCAGACTCGGGGGTCCCGGGTTCGATTCCGGTCAGGGGCATGTGCCTTGGTTGCGGGCATGTGCCCAGTGGGGAGTGTGCAGGAGGCAGCTGATTGATGTTTCTCTCTCATCGATGTTTCTGGCTCTCTATCCCTCTCCCTTCCTCTCTGTAAAAAATCAATAAAATGTATTTAAAAAAAGAAGTAAAGGTGCCTAGCTGGCATGGCTCAGTGGTTGAGAGTCAACCTATTAACCAGGAGGTCATGGTTCAATTCCTGGTCAGCATACATGTCCAGGTTGTTGGTTTGATCCCCAGTGTGGGGAGTGCAGAGGCAGCAGATCAATGATTCTCTCTCAGCATTGATGTTTCAATCTCTCTCCCCTTCTCCCTTTCTCTCTTAAATCAATAAACATATATTTTTTTTTAAAAAAGCAAAGGTGATCCTGTTGTAGTGCCCACATCTTGAAAAACACTAAAATAAAAAATACTAAATTTCCAGTTCCTCAACAATATTCATTAACTGCTCAAGAGCACTAACTAAATAAGTTAATCTTTTTTGAGAATGTATGTGTTCATTAAAAAATGTATCTAAAACTGAAACCTGTCAAGTGAATTCTTTCAAATGCAGGAAGAATCAGCTGACATTGATGCCAATTCAGCCATGGACACATCTGAGCCAGTCAAGAAGGAAGAGAATTATGATGTGATGTAGGACCCTGAGTTCCTTAAGAGTGTCTTGGAGACCCTTCTACGTATGGATCCCAACAATGAGGCCACTCAAAATGCCATGGGGGAAAAGAATGCCATGGGCTTCCTGGCCTCCTAGATTACCAAGGATGGTGTAGGAGTCAGGAGTGAGTCTCCCCAAAATGAGCCACCTTAGCATACTGATTATTTCGATACGATAATTAAAGCCCAACAAACTCAAAAAGAGTTTACCACCCCTTTACCTGCCTAAAAAGATTCAGATAGAAAAACCTGCTTCAGGAAGGGAACCTTAGCATTTATGAATTGTCTACTTGCCCCCTCCTTAGTTCAGAATGACATATAGCCCTAGCCCGTTTGGCTCAGTGGATAGAGTGTCGGCCTGCGGACTGAAAGGTCCCAGGTTCAATTCTGGTAAAGGGCACATGCCCAGGTTGCAGGCTCAGTCCCCAGTAGGGGGACGTTCAGGAGGCAGCCAATCAGTAATTCTCTCTCATCACTGATGTTTGTATCTCTCTCTCCCCCTCTCCCTTCCGCTCTAAAATCAATTTTAAAAAAAGAATGACATATGTACCTCATTTGCCTGTCTTCAGAATTTTCATGCTTATGTGAATTTACCATGCACATGTACTAAAATATTACTTTCTCGTAAATCATTTTAATTATTCAACAAGCCAACTAAAGGGATAAAAAGAAAGTTTCCTAAGCCCTGACAATGTCAAGAATAAGAAGGACAGGAACTAAGACTGGAAGTAAAGGGTAATTAAACCTGCACAAGGGATTGCATCGGGTGGGGTGGGATATAGAGCTAGATATGTTACCTGTAACTATTACCACCTAAATAAAGCGTGACAACTTTTTTTTCTCAAAGAAAGAAAATTTTTTTCTTACAGAAGCTGACCCTTAAATAAGTATGGTATTGTACTGTATCTTTTTTTTTTAAATATATTTTATTGATTTTTTTACAGAGAGGAAGAGAGAGGGATAGAGAGTTAGAAACATCAATCAGCTGCCTCTTGCACACCTCCCACCGGGGATGTGCCTGCAACCAAGGTACATGCCCTTGGCCGGAACCGAACCCGGGACCCCTCAGTCCACAGGCCGACACTCTATCCACTGAGCCAAACCGGTTAGGGCAAGTACTGTATCTTTTTATTAAAATAAAGAATTCATTTATAAACCAAGAAAGCACATCATATTTTTATAAATTCCAATGTTTTGAATACACATTGTTTAGAATTAAGGAAGCCAAGAACTAGATAGAGTAAGTGGGAAAGAGGGATTCAAATTAAATAAAGGATTGCCCTGGCTGGTTTGGCTCAGTGGACAGAGCATCAGCCTACAGACTGAAGGGTCTCAGGTTCGATTCCAGTCAAGGGCATATATGCCTGGGTTGTGGGTTCAATCCCCAGTGGGGGGCATACAGGAGGCAGCGGACCAATGATTCCCTCTCATCACTAATATTTCTAACTCTCTCTCCCTCTTCCTTCCTCTCTGAAATAAATAAAAATATTTTTTAAATAAATAAATCCTTTATAATAAAAGCCTAATATGCAAATCGGCTGAACAGCGGAAAGACTGGCGGAACAACCAGTCACTATGATGCACACTGACCACCAGGGAGCAGACGCTTAACGCAGGAACTTCCCCCATCCCACAGGCCTCAGGCCAGCCAAGGCAGGTGCAAGCAGGGGCCCCCGATAACCCTGCCAGTTGCCCCACAGGAGGCGGCGAAAGGCAACTGCGGCCAGGGGCGGTACCGGCGAGCAGGCAGTGCCAGACCAGCCAAGGTGGGTGCCAGCAGTGGTCCCCAATCACCCCACTGGACACCCCACAGATCTACCCTGATCACCAGCCAGGCCTAGGGACCCTACCCGTGCACGAATTTCATGCACCAGGCCTCTACTAAATAAATAAAAGATTTAACTATGACTCCCAAAGATGAATGTGGTATCAGTGTGCCTTCCAGTATTTTTTCCTTTCAGCTACACTATTTATACCTGTTTGGTTACATCACTGCATCTATGTATCCCCAAATCTACACAGCCCCTCTTTAGCTACCTGCATTTTATGAAACTGTACTAGCCACTCCAATATTAAGCAAAGCAAACTTTTACACATTTAGAACCATGACATTTGCATGCATAATCACTGCAGTACAAAGACCATGTCAAGTGTCTCTACATCTTTGCAAAGGCTGATCTGGTGAAGGCACTACTCTATCTCATGTTCCCAATTAGAGTGAGAAGTTGTTGTTATCATTAATGTTGTAAGTAAGAGTCCGGGCTATAATCCTGACTCCACAATTTACTGACTGTGTAGAGAGTTATTTAAATTCTCTGTTCTTCACTCACCCTCTCTGTAAAAAGAGCATAATTAAGCCTGCAGTATAGAATTGAGGATGAAATGAGAAAATACCTGTCAAGCTATTAGAATAGTTGCTGGCACACAGCAAGCACTTAATAAATACTAGCTGCTTTATTATTATTATTATTATTATTATTATTCTGAAATCCAGCTTCACAAATGTGGGCATCTGCTGCTATGTAATACTAAAGAAAAAAGAAGTCTAAACCACTTTTTAAACAGTGATTCTTTTAACCCATCCCTTTTAAGGGACATTATTCTAATATTTTATTTACTAAATAGCCATTAAATTTATTTTTAAATCAATGTTCTTTCTCTTATTTTATCAGTTCTGATCACAAAATAATAAGCCTGTCAACCATAAATGAGAATCTAGATGCTAAAAAGGTAAAAAATAACAAAGAACACTTAAAAGTCTGTGCTGTGAGATTTCTGCTCTTAGAATGACTGCTTAAGCTTAAGGCCTTTTACTCACTACATATTTTACAGCAACCACGTGACCTATGCCTAGAGAATTTAAATAGCTAACACAATATAAAGAAATCTAATAAAAAATCATTTTTTTAATCCCAAAAGAACTTGTAGTGGCTAATAATATTAAAATATAAGTTCACAAATATATTCAATTCAGAAATTCCAATTATTTTAACACAACTATATAGATGTGTCATAAACATAATAGACATTAATAAAAAAATATCAACAGCACAAAAGGAGACTTCAAATTTTCTTTTAGTATTTTCTCAATGCAGATTTTTTTAAATGGAAATAAGCAAGCAATCCCTGTCTAACATGGCAATGAGAAATTTATTGAATTTGAAAAGTACACTTATAAAAATAAGAAAGTAATTGAAAACTGTCATGTTGTCCTTGACTCATTTTTAAAGGCATAATCCATTTGGCCACCCTAAACCAAATTGAAGGATTATATGTACAATTCACTCCTGAAATTTTCTAAAAAAACCTATCACCAAAAGACTGCTTGAAAAAGGAACATGAGGCTTTCTTTAAGGTGTCTTAGGACTAAAACCAAACTATCCTAAGGGAAGGATGGCTACCATTTCTCTTTACAATTCGGTAAAATGACAAAGAACTTTCAGACTCAAATCTCCTAAGAAGTCTGATGCGAGGTCAAAGTTGTCCCAATGACAAGACAGCCAATAAATGCCAGACAACTAAATGTAAAGAGATCGAAAACCCTTTTAAACCCAACAGCAATTCCCAAAGCATAGAAAACACCAGGGTCCGGACCGAAAGACGGACATACTATGACTCAAATGCTCTGGAGTAAAGTAACGCTAATGATACTACACTTCACAGGATTATCCGACCTATTAGGAACCTCGCAGTCATGGCTTCCTCAACGCTGTACTCAACCCATTCAGTAACATGTTTGAATAATGAAAGGAACATGGATTCCCCAAGGGTGATCTAAATAAACCTAAAACTAAGGTTCCAGTGTGTGCTCCATAGCCGATGTCCTTTTTCCTGTAAGCCAAATCCGCTTCTTTATATTAAATTTTAAAAAAACAACAACCACCACAACGAACTACAGCTCTGTTCCCAAAGACCTCATCATAGACACCATCCACTGGTGATTAAAATATTATTTTTAATCCTTGCATTACCTCACGGCTAAAAATGTCAAGAAACCACACCCAACATGTCTTTTCCCCGCCGCGGGAGGTGGGAGGGGGTGGGAAATGGGGGGAGTGGAGACTCGAAACGACAGGACCCCCGACAAGGTGACCCCCCGGAGGGATGGGCGAGGAGCGCAGGGAGCACGGTGCCCGCGGCTCCCTCCCCACCGGCCCGGGGCGCCGCGAAGGGCGACCGCAGGCCGCGGCCTCTGCGGGCGCCCCCCCTTTTCCCCCGCACCCGCCCCCCGCCAACCCCGGGACGAGTGGCCCCGACGCGCCCGCCGGGCTACTCACCGGCCGCAGCGCTGACCAGCAGGACGGCCCCCAGCAGCCAGGGCACCCGCCGGGGCCGCAGCCGCGAGGCCGTCATCCCCGGGCGGTGAGCCCCGAAGCGGGAGCGCGGAGCGAGGAAACACGGGAAGGAGGAGAGGCGGGCGCAGGCGCGGGCCGCCCGGGAGGCTCGCCTTCCCCGCCGGACTGGCCGGCCGGGTCACAGCGCCGTCTGGAAGGACGCTCGGCAGGCGGGAGGGCCGGGCCGCAGAGCGCTCATGCCGCCGCGGGGATCCCCGTTTCAGTCCTCGCCCTCGCGGCCGGGGGCGTTCCTTCGCCGGGGACGGGGTGCCTCGGCCCCCCGAGCGGAAGGCATGTCCGTGGGGGGAGACGCCGGGGGACGAGAAGCGAGCCGCCGCGATTATTTCCCTCGGAGTTTCACGATGTCGAAGAAGCAGCCGGGTCGGGGAGAAGACATAGCCGGGGCGCCGCGGGGTGGGGGGCCGAGGGACGCGACTAGTTCGTTCCCGGCGGCGAAGGCGAAGGCGAAGGCGAAGCCCGGCGGGTGAAGGCGGCGGCCCCCGGCGGCCCGAGGCGCATCGCCCGCGGCTCCGGGAGCGCAGGATTCCTGGCCGAGTTTCGCTCCGGCGCTGCCTTCACTCCGGCTTCAACGACAACAAACCCTCCTTCTCAAACGGGCGGCAACGGGGGTCTGGCTCCATGGACGAGTCCGCAGCCTCCGCGGAAGAATCCCGTGAGGGTATGGCCGGAGGGCGGCGGGGAGTGGGGGTAGGGGGGCCCGCAGGCTGGGCCCGGCGCCCCCCGAGAGCGCGGGCGGAGGCGAGGAGCCGGCGGCTGCCCTTCCCAGCCCGCCCAGTGCGCGGCTCGCTCGCTCTTTTCCTACTGCGGCCGCTCGGTCTCGCCTGAGGTAAATGCCACCATGGAAGCCGCGTCTTCGCCCGTCAATGGCTCCGGGGACCAGCGAATCACGAGCCCCGAAGCAGCAGCCGCCGCCGCCTCGTCAGCCCGCAGCTCTGGGCTCCGAGCGCAGCTGGGGCGTCGAGGCCGCGGGCGGGGGGCGGCGGAAGAGCGGATGTAGACGGCTGGGGAGGGGAGGCGGCGGGCGAGGCGGCGAGGCACGCAGCGCCCCTCCGGGAAGCACTTCCAGTGGCTCCGGGCAGAGGAGACACAAAGGGGGGAGTCGCCGCAGCTGCCAGTCGGCGGCGCTCCCGACCCGGGATCGCCCCGCCTCCGCCGCCGCCCCGCCTCCTCCTCAGTCTCCGGCTCTTCCCGACCTCGTCCGTCTCGGGCCTGCGGTGCCGCGCGGGAGGCGGCGACGGCGCGAGGAGGCCCGCACTGCGCCTGCGCGCGCGGCCCCTCCCGGCCCCGCCCCTCGCTCGGGGGCTGCCGGGGCGACTCGGCGGCCTCCGTGGGTGTCTCGCCCGAACCCGCGAGGGCGGGGTGGGGCCGGCGGCCGGTGATGCGGGCAGAAATGGCTCTCCTGCTTCCTACACACATTCCTTCCATAGGCGCACACGTGTCTGTGTGTGCGTGTGAGTGTCCCGAGCCGGGCGATCTAGACCCCGGCTGGCGTCGCGGTGTCCTCGGAGCTCGAAGGACGCGTGGAGGGGCAGACCTGCCCCCATTGTTTCCTGGAGCCGGAGCCTGAGGATGCAGACGGTCACGCCTGTCCCAGAACCGGAGCCCGTGGCCTCCGCGGCCTCCCCTCGCCGGCGGAAACAAAAGCCGGAATCGGAAAGACCCCCCTTAAACGGGCATTGAGGTCTTCCTGCTCTTGTCGGCGCCCCGCTCGCCGCCGGCGCCCGTTCCCGTGGCCCTGCCGAGCGGACCGGAACGCCGACCCCAGGAAAGGGCGCGAAGCCAGAAAGAACACGCTCTTCCCTTAAAATTCTGCGCAGCGGCCTGCTGTGTCTGCACATCTGTGCAGTGAGAGTGGGCCTTTATTCACGGAGGCCGAGGCTTTAGGGCGTTTTTAAGACACGGGGGGGTGGGGGGGGTTGCAGTAAGGAGTTGCTGCCTCGGGACCGAGTCTCCGCGCCCCAGGAAATCAGAAAAATCAGAAGGTCCTGTTTGTAGCTTCCTCGAATCTGGAAAGGATCGGGCTTGGTAATTTTTTAATTGCAAGATCCCAAGCAACCAGGATTGGGGAATAGATTCCACCCCCGCCCCCACACCACCCTCCACCTCCCCCACCCCCAACCTCGCCCTGCAGCCCCGACGCACGCCTGTGGGATCTGGCCGACTTGGGTGGGATTTTGCGGGGGGAGGAGAAGAGAGGTGACGCGCGTGGCGCCATGATCGGAAGTCTGGGTTTAATTCTGAGCTGCGAGGTGGAAAATTTGCGTGGGAGGGCAATTTCAGAGGTGAAGCCTGGCCTTCCCCTCTCCTGAGCAGAAGGGCTGTTCTGAAAGCTGGTTTTGCTGGTCT